>NC_079466.1:13500983-13811817 GCF_026250575.1 Diorhabda carinulata | reverse complement strand
AATGCTGAGGTTTTTTATCAAGAAGCAATGATAAATTAACACACTAAATTGTTTTGAAAATAACAACATTAACTTCACTTAAGTGGCTGTCATTTTTTTCCGAGTAATCGAAATGTCATGAAATTTCATACATAATCTTTTGAAAGTTGGTAGTTCATAAACGTCAAATGGATTTGACAATGGCAACGCCATCTGTGTTTCAGTCTTTTAGGTAAAAAAGTGAAGCTCGATTGACGATGCAAATCCAGAATACGTTCTCAACTGTAACCAGAAATCTACATAACTTTCAAAATATCTTGCATTTCCATAAGCAGTCACCAGATAACCTATCCTAACCTCACCTAACATAACCTAACCTAACATAACCTATAGATAATTCACGATATTTTATGTAAAGCCTCCAAAATCTTGAATATTTCCTCGTTAATTTCACATGTTTTCACATGTAGTTTTGAATAATCAATACTGAAAATTCGTTAAGAGTATTACACCGGCACTCTATAAACGGATTATCTTTATTGATTTCCAATCTATGTTATCATCTTAACTTTAATGATAAGACAGTTTAATTCTACTGACAATACGCCGACTCTGCACTCTCTTTCTCTATTCAACTCTAATTTGTACATTCGAGAGACCGAGAAAGACAATGACTAGGATTTGAAGACTAAATCCGCAGGTAGAGCGGATCATTTGGTTCTCAATACTACCGTGAAAATAGGGTGAATATCTTGACATCAGACGAAAATTTTCGAAGGAAATGCCGAGAATCACTTCAACGACACGGCGAGGTAACTAGATATTTGACTTCTGAATTAACTTAACTTTTGATTTATTTGAGACATAAATTTTAATGAGATGTGTTGAGTAGACGTGAGGTTGAAGGGTCTTGTCTACTACGCCTGAGGTTCTAAGGTTTGTAACATGTTTGGATGTTTTATTTACTTAGTTGAAACTCAATAAGAATGTCAATAAACAATGTCAACCGATTTTAATTGGATTAATAAATAGAGAAACGAGAAAAGTGTATGTATACTAAATCTATCCAATAAACAATCGATGCGTGATCGATGCATGATCATCAAGCGCCTTTATATTATCTATTGGATAAAATAAACATGCCAATCTGATTTAACTACAACGTTAATTTTTCGACAATAAGATTCCTAATTTAAAGAGATTCATTTCCGAAAAATATTTATACATATATAAAAAAAATTCTCACCAAGTTTGAGCTCTTAATATCAATTTTAAAGATTTACAACTTAAATATAAAGTTCTACCGCTTAAAATGCTTAATTTTCACAATAATGCAAATCAATCTGATGGACATTGTGGGGAATTTTATGATCTTCGACATCGTTTTAGAATTTTTTGTGTAACTTACACTGGTTCATCAACGTTTCTCAACAGAAAAGCACGTCAAGCTATCCACGAGAGTTTCCAATCCTTCTGTCAATTAGAATTAGTTGTTAGAGATACCGGTCGTCTAAAACGCGGCGCGTCGGTAACAGAGCCCGTTTTCAAGAGTTTCCGTATATCTTCGACACTATTGAACGATTGGGTAGCGGCGAGTTCGGAAATTGTTGTTGATTTTCAATAAATATATAAAACTCTTTTTTGAAGCGTGAACTTTTATGGGTTAATCATTATAAAAACGAGTCTACTCGACAAGCACGTGTAATCATGGCTTAAAAACAACTGTCTGAAGCACGAATATGTTTCGTTTCATTTTGTTTCGGCAGCGTTGCCAGACTTGTGTCGACCTCTGCATAGCAGGCCCGGCCACGCGTTGCTGTGGCTGGGTGATTTAAAAAGGATGTGTATTCTAAGAAAATGTATCACATTACAGTGTGGCGCCATCTATGAGGTGCAAAAGACAAAATTTCACAGTTCTCTGTAAAGAAATTCGCTTAAGGCGCCGTCTGTTCCAGAGTTATGGAAACTACGATTAATAACAACAATCAACGTTGATGATCAATTTATTATTAATTATTGAGAACATTAATTTAGATAATAATTATCCTATCATTTAATTTGGACCAAATTACATATATTTGCCAACTTTCATGAATATCAGTTGACTCGTTTTTAAATTCATTTGGAACATACACACGGACACACATTCCATCGATATACAAGTTAATTCATCGTGGTTATCTGTGGTCTTGTGTCAATTGTAGTCTTCTTCTCAATTTTAGTGCCTTGATTACGATATATCGCCAACTGTGTGGCCTCTTCTTCATTGTTTCAGCCACAAAAAAGCCCTAAAGCAAGTACTTTTGAGGATAGTGGATGAATTCGGTACCGAATATGATAAATACATTGTAGAAGAAATTGCCAAAGCACATCTTAGAATGTATACTACTTTTAAATTGCATAGGGTATGCAAAAAATAACGTAGAAATGAAAATATTGAGATTAAACCATCTAATGTATGAATTAGTTGATGGACATCCTGCGATAATCAATCTTGATGATGATTGCTCTAGTAGCAGTTCTTCAGATTATTATTAAATCATTTCATTCTTATTTTTTTACTATTCATACGATGTTACTGAATGCATATAATCAAAAACTGTTTACCGGTTTGTTCCGCTGGAATGAAATGTCGTCATTCATTCAAAGATTCTGTAAATCAGTTGCATATGCGACTAAGGTTCTAGCCTTGACCGTCATCTTAACTTCTACGGCTTCAAAATCAAATTTAAATAGACCAAAAAATCCTAATTTCCCAAATAGAAGGGCCAATTTGTTATATAAATATAAAATTGAGTGAACCTTATAATTCCAATAAAAGTATTTCTCTACTCGGCCCCATTACCACGCATGAAGCCACGAGGTTCCCTCCAGTAGCAATAGATCAGCGGATAGTCGAGATGAAGGTTAAAAACGACTTCCCGCGCAATTGAGGACGATTTCCCGCGCATTTAACGTAATAACGACTTCGTAAATACGAATATTTTTACTATTAACTTCGCGTTAATAGATTACTACATAAATAAAGTATTTTACATGTACCCGGCGTTTTACGAAGACGAAAACCTTCAGAAATCACTACACAAATGGATGAAAGACACAATTAGAAGCAGCTGCAGCTGTTTTTTGTAGTAATCGTAGCTATAATCTATTAAGCAGATACCTATGAGCTTTTACTGGACATATAATCAACTATATCTTCTTCCAAAATCGATAACCTCTTGAGTCATTCGTGGCGGTGGTTATGACGACCTCTAATGTAGTACAAAACCATATCGAGCTGTTTCCGAAGCTATCAACGTTTGAAATATGAACGAGTTCATGGACATTCTGATATCCGCAGCCATGAATGCGTTCCCCAATTTTCCATACCGATGGTTTCATTAAAAGTCAAATGGAATGAAGATCTGTGGACAGCTTTCTTAATAGTGGGTAGAAATCTTGAGAGCGCGAAATCAATTCACGTCTTGAATTGGAGGACAAAGGCTGAATTGCTAAGCTCCTGGTTCTAGTAGAATCCAGCACGGAAAACTTTTTACCAAACATAGAATATATGTGGTACTTCTAGATCAGATTTTTGGGTATTTCGGTATTTCAAATATCTATTTCAACAATTACAGCTCAGCTTCGACGTCAAATATTTCTATTATTGTTATCTTTGTAGTTTAATTTCGATTTTATTAACATTAAAATTAACAAACTGAATTGATCAAAGTGTATAATGGTTTTTTTTTCTGACGCAAACGATCCAATTATTTTTTTAACGCTGACAAAACTTCTATCGTATATAAAGACACATTTTTAATTGCTACAGATGATAATTTCCATCGAAAGAACTTCCTGTTCCATCAATTTATTTTTCGAATTTTCTTTTAACGATTGGCGCTGCGTAAACATGTTTACTCGTGTTGACAAGATATTTGCGAACGGGAAACTAACTGAGATAAATTATAAATATGAAAAAATATTATTAGGTCGAAATGAAACTGGAATACGGGATGATCTAATTAAAGTTTAAACCCCTAAATATTAAATATGTCATATATAAGGTTTTTCTGGACTTGATCTACGACCCCTCGTTTAAATTTGCGAAATCAGAACTTATTTCTACAAAAAAAAAAGATTTTTTTATTAACTTGATGAAATTTATGGTTTGGGATATATGTAGATTTTTAAATCGTTGTAAATGCCAAGAAAACCGTTCGCCATAAAGAGACATTCTGAAAAAAATTATCATAAATTGTAATTTTTTATTGAAAATACTTAAATATAAGTTCTAGTTTCGCAACTTCAAACGAAGGGTCGTATGAGGAATTTTTGTTGTCGCAGCATTATTTTCAAGTCATCTACTAGATGCAACTTAATTATCTTTCCATTTCTACGATCCATCAGAGTTCTAATGGACAGAAGATATTTCTAATTAAGTGGCTGGAAACCATCGGTAAACAACGCACCAAAGCCTTCTTCAGAAGGCCATTCAAGATAATCAACTGGCTTCGCTTGAGGTACTAAATGTTTGAGGTTCAAAAAGTTATAGGGAAACAATCAACGTATAGTTAAACTGCGTTTTTCTTAAGGACATTCTGTGATACCACATCTGGGTAATTCGTCAGTTTTTTCAAAAATTATAAACAGGTTGACTTTTAGTTTCGATTAACTTACCCAATATTTGACCAACACCATCTTTTGGTAGACTGAGTTTCAGAATAACCGCAAAGAAGCAAAAACAACAAATAAGAAACGTTAATACACCAACGAATCTCAAACATTGAGATCGCTTATTTGATAAAAATCGAATAGAGTCTTGGTATTTTTATAAAAATAGTGAAATTCCAACATTTTTAGAACAATTTCCACAGGTTTACTCCAATTAAGTTGGATCATAGGAAAGTATTTCGCTGTGATATTCCATGTAAAGCAGTTACTTTGAAAATATTGAAGCTTTATAGGCAATAAGATGAAAGTTCAAAGAAGATATTTTCATATAAAACGACCGTAAATTTGATGTCGAGATAAATAGTTCGGAAAAGAGATCAACCGACATTTTATTTAAGATCCCTTCTCAGACATGTCGCAATTACAAAGATTTTTTTATTAAAAACGCCGTTTCAAATTCGATGAAATGAGTGTTTTTACATTGGAATTTATTATAAGGGATTTTCCAATGAGAGGTGTTATTTTGATATTCAAAGATATAGATAAATGCCATTTTTTTGAGATAAATGTTTATTTCATTATAAAGAGATAGGTATGCCGTTAATAATGGAACACAAATGGCCGCCACGACTGCCCTTACAGGACCATATCCTTTTCATGAAATTTTCCGTAACCAAATTGCAAAGCGGCTGCCTAGCGGCCAATTGTGATAACCTCTTAGAGAGATAACACGGTCCGGAAATTTTTCCCTTAAAAGATCGATGGTTTCTTTGCTTGTGTGTCCAAATCAATACCATCCAATTCCGGCCATAAAAAATCATTAATCATCTCTCGAAAGCGCAATCCATTCACCGTAACTGTTGCTCCAGCCTCATTTTCGAAAAAGTAAGGTCCAATGATACAGCCAGACCATAAACCGCACCAAACAGTCACGCGTCGAGGATGGAGAGGATTTTCAACAATAACTCTTGGGTTTTCCGAGCCCCAGATTCGACAATTTTATTTATTGACGTAACCACCAAGGTGGAAATGGGCCTCATCAGTTGATTTTTCGATGAAATTCCGGATAATTTTCATGCATTTCAAGGACCCAATCAGCAAAGACACGACGTTGTTGATGATCGACCGGCTTGAGTTCTTGTGTTAACTGAACTTTATAGGCCTTAAGACCCAAGTCTTTATGCAAAATTCGGTGTAATGACGTTTGTGGAATGGCTAATTCCAAAGAACGACGAGGAATGGACAAACCTGGGTTTTCTTCAACACTTTGGGCTACAGCATCAATATTCTCAGTTGTTCTTGAGCAACGTGCACGTGTTTTATTCTGTATTGCGGTCCGAGAAGGTGCTTCACGACGACCCAAAAATGTTGTAGTTTTACGAACCGTCTCTTCCAAACTTTCACCATTTTTATAGTGAATTTTAATAATTTCAATGCATTGTTCAAGCGTGTATCGTTCCATTTTCACTAATGGCGTAGTTTCTACTTGTCAATTGTCAAAAAATGACAGCTTCAAAAGTGATATTTACCGAAATAGCGGTCTTTTCAAAATAACACCTCTTATTGGAAAACCCTTTACCACATCATTCTCTGAAATCGTAATCTAAAATATTATAAAGTACCAGATGAATTATTTGAAAAAAAATTGATCTACAACTTCATACCTTACTTGAAACAACCTTTTCTCATCATCTGTACTACTGTTAAGGGCAAGGGATACAGAAAACTGATGAAATTCAGTGCTTTCTCAAAGAGATCGGAAAGTCGAGAGATATCATTTTAGGAGGAGGAAGCTTAGACCAAATTCATCTTCTTCTGGTGTGCTAAGTAGACTTCTGTATGATCTTGTACAAGTGAAGGGATTTACCTCGTAGAGAAGGGAAATAATCGAAAGAGAGGAGATGGAGGATGCTGCAAATATGTGGACGTAACTTCAGTATGATCTCGTACAACAAGTGGAGGGACTTAGGTTAGGTTCCTCGTAGAGAAGGGAAATAATCTAAAAAGAGGAGATGGAGGATGATGCAAATATGTGGACGTAACTTCAGTATGATCTTGCACAACAAGTGGAGGGATTTACCTCGTAGAGAAGGGAAATAATCTAAAAAGAGGAGATGGAGGATGCTGCAAATATGTGGACGTAACTTCAGTATGATCTCGTACAACAAGTGGAGGGACTTACCTCGTAGAGAAGGGAAATAATCTAAAAAGAGGAGATGGAGGATGATGCAAATATGAGGACGTAACTTCAGTATGATCTTGCACAACAAGTGGAGGGATTTACCTCGTAGAGAAGGGAAATAATCTAAAAAGAGGAGATGGAGGATGCTGCAAATATGTGGACGTAACTTCAGTATGATCTCGTACAACAAGTGGAGGGACTTACCTCGTAGAGAAGGGAAATAATCTAAAAAGAGGAGATGGAGGATGATGCAAATATGTGGACGTAACTTCAGTATGATCTCGTACAACAAGTGGAGGGACTTAGGTTAGGTTCCTCGTAGAGAAGGGAAATAATCTAAAAAGAGGAGATGGAGGATGCTGCAAATATGTGGACGTAACTTCAGTATGATCTCGTACAACAAGTGGAGGGACTTACCTCGTAGAGAAGGGAAATAATCTAAAAAGAGGAGATGGAGGATGCTGCAAATATGTGGACGTAACTTCAGTATGATCTCGTACAACAAATGGAGGGATTTACCTCGTAGAGACGGAAAATAATAGAAAGAGAGGAGATGGAGGATGCTGCAAATACGTGGACGTAACTTCAGTATGATCTTGCACAACAAGTGGAGGGATTTGCCTCGTAGAGACGGAAAATAATAGAAAGAGAGGAGATGGAGGATGCTGCAAATACGTGGACGTAACTTCAGTAGGATCTTGCACAACAAGTGGAGGGATTTGCCTCGTAGAGACGGAAAATAATAGAAAGAGAGGAGATGGAGGATTCTGCAAATACGTGGACGTAACTTCAGTATGATCTTGCACAACAAGTGGAGAGATTTACCTCGTAGAGAAGGAAAATAATCGAAAGAGAGGAGATGGAAGATGCTGCAAATATGTGGACGTAACTTCAGTATAATCTTGCACAACAAGTGGAGGGATTTGCCTCGTAGAGACGGAAAATAATAGAAAGAGAGGAGATGGAGGATGCTGCAAATACGTGGACGTAACTTCAGTAGGATCTTGCACAACAAGTGGAGGGATTTGCCTCGTAGAGACGGAAAATAATAGAAAGAGAGGAGATGGAGGATTCTGCAAATACGTGGACGTAACTTCAGTATGATCTTGCACAACAAGTGGAGGGATTTGCCTCGTAGAGACGGAAAATAATAGAAAGAGAGGAGATGGAGGATGCTGCAAATACGTGGACGTAACTTCAGTAGGATCTTGCACAACAAGTGGAGGGATTTACCTCGTAGAGAAGGAAAATAATCTAAAAAGAGGAGTAGGAGGATGATGCAAATATGTGGACGTAACTTCAGTATGATCTTGCACAACAAGTGGAGGAATTTACCTCGTACAGAACATAGGGGATGCTGTAAATATCTTTATGCTGCTCGTGCTCAAAGACAAGGAAGTTAACAAAGAATGAGGAAGACAAATAGAAAAGAAAAAGTAACGAAACGAAACACGATAGAAAAACCTGTTGAATCATGATTAGAACAAGTTGAGGAAACCCAGGAAATACTAAATTGTGAGTAATGAGTGGCTACAACTGAATAAATGATGTGGAGTTTCAGTTGATATGTTTGGTGTTGCAACATCCAGGAGGACAACAAATTTCAGTTTGTGAATGAGAAATTTCTTTCTCTCATCGTCAAAAAAGTCCTGGATCCACTTCTTCTTTATTCCCTTCTGCAAAGATCTATGAAGAACTGCCGAAAAATTTTCTAGTTTTCCTCGACGATACCACAGAATATGAACAAGACAAGAAAAGTCCTTCTAAGCTCCTTTTCTTGTTATGTTACTCTTGAAGTCACCATACCTTAACCGGTTGTCCCCAATGTCTTGTAGTAGAGAAAACTGCATAAATATACCGATTGTCCTTACTTGCAGTAGTGATGGCAATTCTTTTATATTGTCTTAAGAATTTCTGTGTAATCTTTGTGCGAGGGGTACGATAAACTGTGTTATCGCCCATGTCCTCCAGACCATAATACACACCATACAGTAACCAGTTGTAGATGCATTGCTTTCAGATGAATCTTCTTGGATTTTCCAATCACCAAATACATATTAACGAAACCATCGTTTAACTTTTCACCATTACTTCGGTCTTTTTGAACATATTCTAAGATAGTTGTGGAAAGTTTGAGAAGAATTTCGTTCCTTGTTCGGCATATTTTTCTATGAAACAAAGTAGACATCTGAATTTTTATAAAGTGGACGTTATTACTTGTTCTTTTGATTCCTAGAATTTCAAAGAAAGTTTTCAATCCCTTTCTCAAATGAGACGTTACACCAGACAATGTTCATTGTTTTTTTTTAATCATTGTCTGTTCGGGACACAACCTATTACTTTTTCTTGGTTTGAAAGAGTTGAAAGAACTTTTTAGTTTGTATTTCGAGCCATATGGCAAGAAGGAAATGACGATACGAATATTCAGAAAACAACTACTTTTACATCACTTGTTTTATAGACTAATGTATTGATGAGATATACTACTAAGAAAATGTTTTTGTTTATGCGATGCGAAAACTTTTGATTCAATATAAGCATATACGAAGGCTGCTACTTAAGTTTGGAAATATGGCAACCCTAATGTCATTATGTCAAATCTGTCATTGTCATTTTGAAGTTTGACATTTGGTGAACGTACTTGATGACTGTATATTTCGAGATATACTACTAAGAAAATGTTTTTGTTTATGCGATGCGAAAACTTTTGATTCAATATAAGCATATACGAAGTCTGCTACTTAAGTTTGGAAATATGGCAACCCTAATGTCATTATGTCAAATCTGTCATTGTCATTTTGAAGTTTGACATTTGGTGAACGTACTTGATGACTGTATATTTCGAGATATACTACTAAGAAAATGTTTTTGTTTATGCGATGCGAAAACTTTTGATTCAATATAAGCATATACGAAGGCTGCTACTTAAGTTTGGAAATATGGCAACCCTGATGTCTTTATGTCAAATCTGTCATTGTCATTATGAAGTTTGACATTTGGTGAACGTACTCGGAACGTGTTGTCAATACGACTGTTATTCGAGTTATTTACAGATTTTATTTCACATTTTTTATTAAAAAAAATATAAAATTTTCACTATAATATATAACAAGGTATTTTCTCGTGATATTTGTACAAAAATTTTGACGAAATAATTCGAAAAGCTTCTTTCAATATCAACCGAGTAAACTGGAGTATATTTTAAGTGTATAAATCTGAAAATGCTATACCTACATCAATTTTTTAAAGTTTCCATTCAAAATTCCATAAATTTTCTCGAGGATTTTAAAGACGCTGTTTTTTGAAATAATTTTTATCAACTGAATCATCAACTTCACCCGAAATATCCTTTTTAAATTCTACAACAATTTCCCTGTATTCTATTACATTACAGTTTTTTCAAATTGTTTTCATTGCAAAACTGTAATGTATTTTGATAAAGTTGATTTTGAAATGTTCTGCTAGAAATATTGCTACTTCGAACCAAGTTCCCCACACTAGACAGTACTTTTTCAAAGCTACTAATGTCTACAATTAAATTAGTAAGCATAAACCTCGGTTTTTATAAAAGTTTGATTTGTGCAAGCTTCGGCCAGAAAGGTTGGCATCCATCTGCAATAACTGACACCAGTGGCGACGAGTTGGTACAAAAAATCAAAGCTTGTGGCATGTAGATCATAGGCGTCCGTTCGTAGGATCCTCGATTATGGCTAAAAAGAATGATCTTCAGAAGTAACCATCAAATTTCTCGAAATATTATAATGAAACGTAGAAACTTCCTCAATATCCCTTCGAATTTTAATTTTGGTTAACGTATTTTTATAGTACGTAGCGTTACACAATCTGGAAGAGTAGAAATATGTAGCTTCGTCACTAGAAGTTGGTTATTCATGCAGGATCTTACGATGAGAGCTCTTCTAGAAGTTTTACCCAAACTCCCAAAGTAGGTCGACGACTAATCCATAGCTTAACCCAGATACAACCTTCTCGTTGGTTGCGTCTCCGTATTTGTTTTATATATTTTTTTAACTAAAAAATTAGCGTCTAGTTTGCACTGCGAAAAGCATTTTTAAAATGAAAATTATTTGCGAATGCACACCTTCACTGGCGCCACTGAATCCATGCACCAGAATATGCATATCTATGTATGCACGGCTATTCTGTTGCAACCATGAGGTAAAAAAGTCACTTGAAGTAAATTTGGATAAATAAGAAACTGCCCAGTTCGAATCAAACAAAAAATTGTTACAATTCGTAGACAAAAGCTTGTAAAAACTAAAAAACTCACATGAAAATAAACAAAGATACAAATAACATAAAACTTAACAATATTTAAAATATTATTATTAGAATAGACGTCGTTTACCGAGTAAAAGCCACTTTCCGGTAAATATGCCCTTAAATTATTACGAAATGCGGAAAAAGGTGATATCTATTGGCAAATGATTGTGCACTTTTTGCATTGTAAAATATTGAGCCCTTAAATAATTCTGAATGTGGAGTAAAGATCGTGCTCCGCGTTCCTAAGTGGATAGATCTTTCTGAAATTAGAAACGGACTTAAAGATAAATAAGAAAGGAAGAGAATTTTTAATATTCCAAAAAAGTCCTTGGAGTGAGATCTGCTGTTTATTCCTAGTAAATATCTAACAGATCTCTTTTGTATTTTGAAGAGTTCAGTTCATTTTTGTGGAAATTGATCTCAGCGAAAGCAGGAGGAAATATGTAACAACAACAACAACAACAACAACAACAAGCACTAAGAATTTACAAGAATCAACGATATCAATGATGAAATTATTGAATAAATGAAGCAGCAATATGCTATAAAACTTTAGATTTAGGAACGTTGAGACAGAAAAAATTAGAATCTCACCTCGATTTGAGATTTAAGCTCGATGAAAAAGCATTATCACTAAGCTCAAAAAGAATACTAAGAAAACTTATCTAACAACGCAGAGTTCGACTATTCGTTATGGAAAGTTATCTTAAAGAACCAATTCCCTCGATCCGAAATGAAGACGAAACGCGGACCTGAACAGACCAGTCAAAAGTAGATGAAATCGGAAAAAAATTAGTAAAAGCATCCCAGCTATTTTCATCACAATTAAGTCCAACAGAAAAAAAGAAAATAAAGCAAGTAGCAGAAACCTGGTACCAGTTACCACTACCTGAACTCTTCACGGAAGAATACAATGATTAGAAGCTACTTTCATCCTAATAAAGCCCCAGGTTACGTCTAGAATACATCCCCCAATCATAAATATGCTTGTATTAGAACATTTTTTAAATTGTATTAAAAATTATTCTAAATTTAGCCACAAATAATTTTTTCTGTTTCCTAACATGAAAGTTTCACTAACCTCCGGTTAGTGAAAGTTTAGACGAGTGGATTATGGCCTATTTTGAAAAGAAACTCGGTAACTACGATTTGTGTAGAAAAAATAAAATGATTACGGAAAAAAATGTGTTTGGTCGAACAATCTTCGTATATACCAGAGTTTAGGTATTGAACATTGTTATTGAATCACCCGGTATCAAGAAAACGTGAAATTAATGACTTTATTTGAGAATTTCTGGCTCTGAATTTTGAACAATGTACGTCAACAAGAGCGAAGGCCACATATAGTGGGGGATAGGAGGCATTCGGTCGACTGATCAAAGTGAAAGTTTAGTAAAAGAACCTCCGTCGGTGGGTCGAATAAGCCGCCGTGTTGTGTTCTCCATTACGACCTTTTTTTGTATAAAAAAAAATTTATCGCTTTCCTTTCCATTCATCTGTTCACTTTCTCTTTTGCGGTCGGACCTTTTAATAAAATTTAATTGCTTTGTTTAGGTTTCTTTGTCGAGAAAAATTTTGATTTGTAGTATTTTACCCTGAATTTAAATGAATCATTTCATGTTTTATTGTTTGGGGCAAAACAACTATTTATACCGAGAAAAAAATCGTTGTATGTAGTGCAATACATAGAGAATACAAGCGTTTTCGTAGTGGGATTGTGGCAATAATAAATACCAAAGTGTACTAACTACAATACATTTCCGAGCTTTTGAGTGATTTTACAATTTTTATAATTCCATACAATTTGTTATGAACGATGAATTTATAAGTATTTAAAAACACGTTAATATATTAGAATTAGTACACTTTCTGTGTGTTCAATTCTACCACAATCCCACCACGAACACACTAATAATCTACCTGACAAAGATTTAGTTCCAATTCAGATGTAGAATACAATATGTATACACAAAAAGACATCCTGCAGTGTTAAAATCTATTACTATAAATTTTTTTTATCAAATTATACATTATCAGCAGTAATTTGGTGACAAATAATGAATACGAAGTACAGTACTGATAAATTTTATAGAAAATATTTGAAAGTAATTGTAAAAGTTCGAAGAGAGAATAGAAAAAAATATTATACGAGGGTGGTTCAAATATAAAACGGAATTTGTCACAAAAAAAGTTTATTATTAGGTTACACATGCATTTTTGACCAAAAAAAGAAAATATAAATGCACTGAAAAGCCAAATAACGCTTTCCCTGCTGTTCTATATGCTTCGTAACAAACGAGACTAACATCCAGTGCAAACACTTTTACGTCACAAAATTTATTTTTCACGCGTTGATTCGAAAATTCCGGTTCATATTTGAACCATCCTCGTACAAAGAAAACCTGGTTCAATGGGAAATTGAACAGGATTTTAATGAAAATAGCAAATTTCAAATCGTTTTTGAAGATTTATCGACAAGCTTAAAAGCCATATCAGAAAAAAATTATTCTTATTATTACCAATATTGATAGTGACTCAGGATTTGTTGAAGAAGCAAAATTAAATTAAATGACGTGAAAAATCTGCTTAGTAACAACATAACCTCACAATCGTATATGGAATATGTCGAATATGTCAAACAGAATGTAGAGTTTTTATGATTGGATTTACCATCGAACTACTAGTTGTAGATCTGTGGAAGGTATAAGTGAAAAGCTAAAGATGACAGAGACGACTCAGATTTGATTAAAAGTAACTTTTAACTGCTCAACTGTTTCATTATATTTAAAATAATCTAAAATTACTATCAAATTTTATAACAGTGATATAAAAAAGCATTTCTGTGTAGCATTTAAGTGTCAAATGTTTAATATTAGGATTTGCTCAAAAAATGTCAACTTCCATTATATTTATAGTGCCTATTTCGATCAATTATAGTGTTTAATAGCTTTTTAATCAAAATATAATATCAGCAGCATACAGTAAATTGATTATAAGTGAAAGTTTTGAATTGAACAAACCAACAAGGTAGAGAAAACAATATAAATGACGTATTACCAAAGCTGTTACTTAAGTTTTGAGATATGGCAACACTGATATGAATATGTCAAATCTGACATTGTTGTCATTGACATTTTTAATAGTGAACGTACTCAGAACTTGTCATACGAGTGCTATTTGAGTTGCGATGACTTTCGACGTGGATTAAACCAAAAACAGTGCGCCGATCAACTCGCTTCGACTTTTGGTGATGAAGCACCATCTCTAACGACCGTGTTGTCCGAATTCAATCATGGTCGGGCTTTTCTACAGGATGAATTTCGTGAAAGTAATCCAAAATCAGTTGTTGTGCCAGAAAACATCGATGCTGTGCTTAAATTGATATTGCAAGATCGTTATGTGACATATTTGTGAAAATAATGCAGTTTTCAAACAACTGATATATTTGTGTTTCTAAATGGTTTCGATTTTAAGTCTCTTCTGATTTGAAATTAATTTCTTATCATATTTTGATAAAGACTAAAAGAAGTCTTTGAAAAATCATTTTTTATTATACCGATGACTTTTTAATCTATTTTCCAAATATTGGGATATCTGTCCTATGTAAACAACATTATAATTATCACAAAAAACCTCTTTTTATATTCCTTTTTTTATTTTTTCGATTATAAGATTTGAATTGTTGAAAATGTCCTTTGAATAAATTCCAAAGAGAGTTTTTCTACATTTTGTTTTATAGGATTTGTTTTATCGATAGAAAAAGTTCAATACACCAAATATAAATGAATTATTATAGTTTGATTAAAAATATTTGAAGATTAAAATTTTAAAATGGCAACCATCACTTGGCATTGCTCTTTTTGATTATTATTTAAGGACATGAATTGAAGGTCAAATATCTAAAGGACCAAGTTGATTTCATCAATTTTATACAGTGTAACACCAAGAAGTTTTATTTCATCACTCTTTTCAATGTTATTTATTCATTTATGGATTATAAATGTAAATTTTGTTCAATATAGAATTCCATTACTAATTTTGATAGACCACTTGATATTGATGCTCTCGTAGTACAAACCACAATTTTTTTTATATATTTCATTACCAAAATTCAATTTTATTCATAGAAGAATAAAATTTTTAAATATCTTGTACGTTATTTGATTATTAGATCCAACTCGAAGCTATAGTATTTGTTAATGCATCCAAACAGGTTACATACATTTATTTTAGAAGAAATCACTCTGTAAATTATAAAAAATTATGTAAAAAACATGTAGATATTGAGCTTTACCGACAATTACTTTCCACCTGATCTTTGGTGGAATGTATAAGAGTACAGAAATTCATACTTGTTGCTTCCAAAACATTTTGTCTATACTTCAATGAAATCGATGTTTTTATGACAAATATATTAATCAAACAATGATTTTTGAGAATAAATAATCACAAAATTATCTTATAATAACATATAAATTTGTTTAAATTATTAAAATGTTTAGTTTCTTATCGAGAGATTTTATACAAACAGATACATTTATGAACATCTCTGAATAGTGTATTTTTTTTGTGAAAAATCCTGAATAGTATTTTATTGTACTTACCTAAAACCACAATTATTCAATTTGTTTTCGTGAGATAAGATTCGAAATCCTTCTACAATCTCAATTCATATAAACAATTACACAAAATACGTTATTTTTTTATTAAATAATCCCACAAAATTCGCGCGCAATTTCAAAAATTCAACGACCGATTTATCTGCCAGAATCCAAACGGAAAAAATCTACTCCTGCAACATAACAACGCGTCTACTGAACTCCGCGAGTCCTGCAGGATCAGGACCATCGGAAGCTGAGAGTTTTCTTGCGATAAGCATGCGCAGGATTTCTTTCGGTCTATGAACCGCTTGACATTTGTGTTTCTCGGAGATGTTGGGCTGACCTCACGCTGTTCAGTTTCCCTGTTTTTTATTTCACGGAATGTGTCTCGGACGACCCAAGTGCATTTCGTAAATTCTACAATCGTTTTTTGCAACAAGAAACAATCTAATAATGCGTAATAAATTTCGTCAAATTAAATGAGGCTGGGAATGAATAAATTTGATTTACAATTCAAATCTTTTTGGAATTTACATTCTAATTTAATCCATTTTTAAGCGAAATAAAGTTGAGTAATGGAGAGTTGCCTATCTTAATGAAGCTGTAGCTGTAGCACAACGCCGACTGACGCCTGAATGTAAACAAAGGCGGAGTGTGCTGCACGAAACGATTCTGGTAATAAGAGATAGAAGATTTAGTCGGAATACTATTATTATATTGATATCCCGACATTTTTTGAAACAATGAATCAAAACACAGAATTTAGATGATTTATTGAGTTTTATTTGGAATAACAAACCGTTTATACCAAAACAACATCTATGTAAAGAGAGATATAGTAGAAACGGTGGATGTATCAAGACTCAGAACCCCTATGATCGAAATATTCAATCGTATCTAGAACCAAAATCTGTGAATTAAGCTGCTTTCATATCTTTTCACGATGCTATTATTTTTTATTTCTATTAATGGAAGGATTTAGAAAATAATCGTAGAATGAGTCACGCGATGGAAGACCTCCACCGTTTCTAGTATATGAATCAATATGTAGGTCAGCGACATCTATAAAGTCTGCAAAATACCAAAGGAAAATACACAGCGACAGTATCAAGTCTTGATTCTCCCAAGAACATCGATTTTCGAGAGTTTTAAGTGGGTCTATCAAGAGACATTCATCCGTAACGGTTCAGAACAAGGACATGTTTACGTGGCTGTAGCACAACGCCGACTGACGCCTGAATGTAAACAATGGCGGAGTGTGCTGCACGGAGCGACCGGGAGTTGAAAATAAAAACGTTTCTCGTAATAAGAGATTGAAGATTTACTCGGAATACTATTATTATATTGATATCTCGAGATTTTTTGAAACAATGAATCAAAATTATGATAACACAGTAGGTAGATGATTCATTCCTTCCAGTAGTAAGAACTGATTTTATTGTTTCGTAATATCTGCTTTTCAATCTTATCCTCAAATCTACTGAGCAATTGGAGAAATATGTTTACCATATCATGGTGTACATATCTATTGGTAGTACTGGAAGATCCATCCATTGTGAAGTTTGCAGTTCTTCCTTTTTTGAATCCGGCTTAGATCATCCTGATTACAGACGCGTTGTTGTGTGTTTTTACGATAATTTATAGTGGAATTAGATCTAGAAGAACGATCTGTGGTGCCGATGAAGAGATTCACGCGGCTCTTGTGATATAGATCAACACTGCACCTTGCTCAGATTTCGCTTCGTCGATTGTTGCTTGAATTTTCTTTATCGGGCGTTTGCTCCATAGGTTATTTGAGTTCATCATCATGAAATTTGAATTATTCAAGTGATATTGACTTCGTTAAGCTATGCCTGTTGACATTGGACTGAAAAGCAGCAGCGCTGGGAGACTGATAGCCGAAAATCTCGAAGGGAAAAAATTTAGTACTTTAGAGATGATTAACAACTGTGTAACATTAATAAGACACAAAAAAAGGAGAAGAAACGACGGAT
The DNA here is from genome assembly GCF_026250575.1 of Diorhabda carinulata. Taxonomy (NCBI): domain Eukaryota; kingdom Metazoa; phylum Arthropoda; class Insecta; order Coleoptera; family Chrysomelidae; genus Diorhabda; species Diorhabda carinulata. Next base: position 13,794,124 of record NC_079466.1, on the reverse strand, counting down.
ATGAGCAGTGAGGAGCACCAATACTGTTGAGCAACAAAAATCGTGTTATTGGACAAATATTTGTTCACGTTTTGATCATTAGCATCTGGTTTTGAAACATCCCGACCGATGATCGTTCTTAAACTAATATTTTCAATATTTCTTGGGCTTCTTTAGCATATTTGATCACTTTTTTTATAAAAATTTGATATAAATTTGTTGCTTATTATCCATATTTTGAGAGAAATACTACAAAAAAGTTTATATTCTCAGACCAATAAGTCAGAATAGGTTCCAAATTTGATTTGCTTCTAAAAAAATTTCATCTGCATATTTTTTTATCTCTCCCCGTATATCTATTTTATAAAAATGATAATTACTATGAAAAAATTCAATTAAAATTTTCAGTAACGTTATTTTCAGAGTTTGCAGATTCTTTGCAGTTTTCCACTGCTTTTTTTTTGAATTATATTCAAGCATCTTCACTTTTAGCTCCCGCTGTAAACGACTTTGTGAAAATTACTTTATTGCGGCAATTCCATTGTAAAATATATTTTCGAGTCAAACCTGGCAAGTTTATTACCGCCTAATCAAATTCAAAGTTTCTTAGTGCCACTTCGAATACACGAAATTAAATAAACAACAATAAAACCTCAAATATATATATTTTTTGTATTATGCAAGAATTTACAACAGAAACTTGATGACACAAGAAAAATTTAAGTAGTATGATTCCCTATTGGATTAAAACGAGTGGAAACAAGTTTGAAATGACGTTGCCACCAATGGCTTTAGTAAAATCGTCTTTTGTCAAAAACATGGACCTTGAAGAACGCATCAAGCTCTGTTTCAGCTTGAAATAGTATAGCCGGATAATTTTACATGGGCTACGATTAATTTTAATTTTGCCGCACATGGTGTCATATTTTTCTTCAAATTCGAGTTACTTATTTTCGTCATAACTCGCTTAATTTTCATGCTAGACGATTTTATAAAAACTCATTCTAAAGGTCTTAAAAAGTACTTTAAAAATGTTTTTCACAATTTTTTACGAAAAATTGATCGTTTTTTCGCTATTTGACCTCAAACCTCAAATTTACGAAAAACAAACAATTGGCTTTCAGTGACTCATAGATTGCTGAATATTATTCAAAATATTAAATTTAAACTGACTAATTTCTTCGTTTTTCTATAATCTTCAATTTTGATAAGAGTAATTTTTTCCAGAAAATGCGTAATTTTCGAGTTTTTCGTCAAAAAATGTTGATAAACGTCTTTTTTTTCATTTTCAATCGCGAATAACTCAGAAATTATCGAGTTAAATAAAAAACTTCATTCCACATTTTTTTCATAAAATTCAATTTTCTATAGATTCCTGGCGCTATTTTGAAATTTTAAATTTCCACCTCCGAGTAAGGGTGGCATTCACCCCTGGGGTCCCCAGGTTTTATATTTGCATCATTTTTGACCTTCTGTCAAAATTTGAAACTAATACATGAAGGTCTTTAAAATTGCGAAGTGATTTGCTTAGCTCATTGTACCAAAAGTTCAAAAGAAACATAAAGAAACTTAAAATCTATCTAAAAAGATGATATAACTGATCACTAGTGATCTACAATTGGAAATGTGTCATTTAAGAACGTCCTTTGACTTTCAAAACAAATGAGAATGAGTATAAAATGAACTTTGACTTCTACAAAGAGTTTTGGAATGTTTACGGAAAGATATTCTTTCTAATTCATCCTGCTTTGCGCTGAGATCAGTTTCCAAAGAATTTATTCATCTTTAAAACCGTCTGCCTAACTCGTAATAACGATTATTCAATTTCAGAAAGATCGTTACACTTAGGAACGCGAGGCAGGACCTTTACTTACCTACTACACGTTCGAATATCTGATTTTGTTTTCTTTATTCATTATTATATTGCCATTCTTTGGCTCTTGGATTTGATCTCCTCACACCTAATGTTTCTTTCTCTATTTGGCATCACTGATTTTCTTTCTTGTATCCATATATTGTTTATTATCTTCTCTCTTCCATCATCATCAGCATTCTGACTCATCCAACATATCTTCAAAATCAGCATCGTTTTGTGAGAAGCTTGAATACTTTGTGGATGCAAGATTCAATGCCAAACTAAAATATCATTTGGATACTGGCAAGAAAAAGAGGTTCATGGTAATGTGAAAACGTAAAATTTTTTCATTTTTTCACAACTCTAGTTTGGTATTAACACTTTGTTTTATAGCAAATGGGATACCTTCTCAATTCTTGTTTCTGTGTACAGGCGTTCAGTAACTCTCGTTCATTTACTATCAACATTTTTTTTCTGTAGATTTTTCCGTATTTTCGAAAACTTTTTCCATATCTAGTAATTCGATATATACTGCTTTAGCTTGTTGGTCCTATATTAGCTCGCAGTCTAAAAAGCTTTAGCGCTGTTCTCAATAGCGATAATCCTCTATAATTATTATATTATTCCCTGTTTCCTTTATCTTCTATCCATATTAAATTACTTGTTATAAGGTTGTTTCATCTCCTATGTTCATTATCATCATCTTGATTTTATCTTCTCCCGGTGTATTCGCATTTTTGAGCTGTTTTATTGCTGTAACCAATTCTACTCTTCAAATATAAGCTGTTTTTTTCCTCTTCTTGAGTTTTTTCTTCTTCTTTCTCTATTTGATTTGTCGTTTCGTTGTGTCTTCTAGTTCAAGCACTCCTTCAAATTATTATCTCAAGCATTTCCCTGTCTAATTCTTCATTGATATATTTTCTAGCTTTCTGTTGCTTCTAAAACCTTCCAATACTGTATTTTGGTTTGTTTCACTGTCTAATTCTAACTACATTTTTCATTTTCTCTGTTTGGTGTGCATAACCTAACTTTTTTAATTTGTTTTTCATACTTCTTCGCTTTTTTTGTCTTAGATATATTTGCCATTAACTTTTTTTGATTTTATATTATGTTTCATGTTATCAGTCCAGTTTTTGGTTATTGTTTGTCACCCAGACGTCTCTTGACTGTATATTATGTCGCTTAATTGGATAATTTTCAAATCTACTCAATAAATTCTTGTCTAAACTAAATTTGACATTTTATTTCGATATTTCAAATAGTTTCAAGATGGCGAATCATAATTACATATTGTAAACGCAGTAAAAAATTCGTTGCATTGTGTAATTTTGAGGGAATTTATAATTTTTAACTGTATTAAAATTGTGAATTCAACTCCAACTTTTTACGATGCTGTACATGAAACTTCAATATAAATTGGTTACCTCTCTTTCCCTTTTTCCGCCTCCTTTTTAATACGTCGTCTACCAAGATTCTAAACGCTATCCTGATTAGCGGATTTCAGCAAATTCATCCACCTTCGTTCGTCTCCGCCATATTAAAATAATGATTTGTATGAAACGTCGGGCGTTTTGCCAACTGCACTCGCAGCCTAAAGAATAAAATTCGGCACATAACTTTCGTTTTATGACATGGTTTTCTTCAAGAATGTTCTCTATTAAATCACCTCCCAGAATTCGAATGAATCTTTTTTAACAACAGGCATCCTCGTCTGGAAAAATTAAAAATATATATTCAAGCTTTTTGATAATACTTTTCGCCTCGACGTTAATTGTAACTAGTTCCGCAAACATTTTCTGAGTAAATCATGAAAATTTGAATAATACACTGTAGAGTAAGATGGCGAACGGCTATAGTTCGACTGAAAATAAGCAGATGTCGCGCAATGCTATATGTTGAATCCTTCCAGTTTTTAGGCAAACAGATATAGGTTGGGTTAGGTTAGGTTGAGTGAGGTAAGGTTAGGTTAAGTTAGGTTAGGTTAGATTAGGTTGGGTTAGAGGTTAAGTTTAATTGAAATAGCATACAAGTCTTGGTGTGTAAATTTACTTTACCAGCATTAAGTAAACCGTTTCTTCACTTGGGTTTAGGTACTTGTATTAAGACCTAGATAAGTTAGTCTTCCAATTTGGCAATAATGGCAGCTTTCTGTTAGATTTACCAAACGCATTATTATCGAATTATCTGTCACTGACAGTGACAGGAGCTCTGATTTACGCAGGCAATATTTGAGTATATGTTTTTCAATAAACAGAAATGTGTATTGAAATATTATTAAGAGACATGTCACATCTGACATGCCGTGAAGATTGATGAATGATATTTTAAAATAAATATTAAGTTTTAAAAATAATTTGATTCAAAAGAATTTACGGAAATTCACGTGAGCTGGCAACGTAGCTCGACTGAAATAGAGAAAGAGAGAGGTATGAAAGTTTATTCTATTGGGCCCCAACGACTGGCAAAGAGAGAGACTCTACACTATTTTAATATCATCGAAATGACGTCGAATTTTCAAGTGGTAGAAATGGCAAAAATGGAGAATAACAAGTTTTGAATTTATTGGTAACTAGAGGGAGATAGAGCGTGGTAAGCGGATGCTCTTTCTCTCTCATCAAATAGTACAATTACTCTTATATGCAATTCTTTCTATTTTTAAAATTTTTCTACGTCTTTTATACCGGTCTTAGAATCAAATCCACTTTTTATAGAGCAACGTGAGTCTCTGCTGTCCAGGTTATAAATGTTCGAAAGAGCCATGAAATGGCGCTGCTATCTAGAGTGTAGAGATGGAAATATCCGGTTTTATAAGCAAATAAACAAAAATTATCGGACAAATTTTGCACATATTTGTAGAATTTGTTATCGATACTAGTACCAAGACGTGATGCGTTCTTCAATGAGCGGCATTGAATCAAAATTTGATTCCAATTTCCAGGGAAACAACGAAATATTGAAGCTACAAGGTTCGTTTTAGAGATCCAATTTTCAGAATGAGAAGATTGGGAAAAAATTGAAGAGAACTATGAAGGATGCTCAGTATAACAAAAATATTTCCGAAAAGTTAGTATTTCAAAAAAAAATAGAGAATAGTTTGTGATTTGGATGAGGACATTATTCGTGTGGGGATTTATTAGTTTTGGCCCTAATATAGGAAATATTTTCTGCGGGCTTGCCTTGTCAATTGGTCCAACGCGAACGCAGTAACATCAACCGGTCAAGTTCAAAATTTCTAATTGTCATATTTTAAATCATACAAAAATTACGTTTCTAGACGACGCCATCTGAAAGTTGTTCGTTCTGTATTCTTTACATACCGAAAGCTGCGTTTTGAGTGTTCCGAGTGGTGAAATTGACAGTTCCGTATTGCAAAACACTTTCGGGACGCTCTAGAGTAGACAAATTCATTGTTGACAGTTGACAGTTTCACTTCGATGATTTTGCATAACCTCAAATTTTTAATTTTCTGAAATTATTTGTTTTATCCGTAGTTTTGTCTAAATTAATGAATAACAATGAATGATAATGAAAAACAAAACATCAGCTCGAATCCATCGCCATCTTATCTCACCGAAGAAAGCAATGCGGCCGTTCTTAATTCGTTGCCGGAAAAATCTCGTGCAAGGTACGTAAAACAGTACGAGCTCTTTATAAAGTGGTATCACCAGAAAGAGCCGAAAAACCCAACGGAAAATGTAGTGCTCGCTTATTTTTTAGAAAAATCTAAAATCTGGAAAAGTTCTACTTTATGGTCTCCATTCTCGATCAATAAAAGTACTATCGCCATAAAACAAGATGTTCACATCAACACAATAGAGAATTTTATTTATTGAACTGTATAATGTACTTAATGATATTTGCAATGTCAATATTAATTTATTAATTTATTTACGAAACAATTCGATGGGATTTATACCAAGACAAATTTCAGAAAATTAAAAATTTAAGGTTATGCAAAATCATCGAAGTGAAACTGTCCACTGTCAACATTGAAGTTACTCCAGAACGTCCCGAAAGTGTTTTGAAGTACGGAACTGCCACTTTCACAACATGGAACACTCAAAACGCAACTTTCGGTATATAAATGAGTACAGAACGAAAAATTTTCAGATGTCGTCGTCTAAAAATAACTATTAGCTGTCAGTTGCGTTTTATATACCATTTCCAACAAATGTAAGTCTAATAAATTGTCAGTTTTTCTGTTTGTTGTATCGACAAACTATTGACAAACTAAATTTATCTATGAAAACATTGAAGCAGCGTTGGGCGTTCTTCAGAAGATTGATTGACGACATTAAAGACACAATATAAATATAAAATAGCTAGTAAGAGAGTAGATACTGAAAAGATGATGAATAAGTTGAGTTTTGGTGCTTTTGTATACCAAATAAACTTCCCGAAATCATTTATGCACAAAAGTAAGTTTGGAAGTATTTCAATGGAACACGTCGTATTGTCTCGTAATTTCCTTTAACGTTCATTAGATTCATTATGCATGGTTTACTTATTAGAATAAAGTTATTTGTTTGAATACCTTGCCAACAAGTAAATCCTTACTTTAAACTAAGTTTTAATTAACCGAGATTTGTGATTCTATAGATTAGTGTCGGAAGGGACTTAATGAAACTTTCAGACTTGTGCGTTATTCAAATTCAAGATCGTTATTATATTCAAGAAATCCAACAAATCGCAGTCAACAACCCGAGTGCATTTAATGTTGAAACTAGTTTAGTTGTCACACTATACAAATTACGTAGCGCAGCGTTCGAAATGATGATGAATCTGCAGTACTCAAATGAGTGACGTTGATACTATGCACGTTGATACATTGTAGTTATTATCCGATCAAATTCCACGTGATTAAGACTCGGATTATACCTCGAATAACAAAAAAAAGTTATTTATGTCGTGAGTTTCAATTTAGTAGAGTGCGAATTGGAAAATTTTTCGCTTCCAATTAATATCGGTCTCTCCGGACTAGTACAGTCTCAAGAAAGGTAAGAGGACAGGAACCTCTAGAAAGTCGCTTCGAGAAGTTGTCGTTAAAAATAGTTATAGATTCCGTGTCGTATATCTTCTGCAGAAACATCAATACATTGATCATACCCTGACAGATACTTACTTGCCTCACACATTTTCTATGAAGGTCGTTCTATGGATTATGATTCTGCTAAAATTTTGACAACTGAAAGCAACTACGAAGAATGATCAGCGATGTTGATCAGTGTTGTAATAAATAAAATTGATTTAATTAACCTTAGTGTGATTTATGTATAACTTCCGGAAAATTAAAAATTTCTATAGCAAATTCAAGCAGTAGTTAATAAATCTTACATAACCTACAACCTAACGACCTAACCTAATCTAACCTATATTTAATTTTATTCGTAATCTTAATCATAAAATTCACAACAATTGGAATCAACAAATTGAGTCTTTGACCATATTACCAGTTATAACATGCATGACACTCAAACCAATATTACTAAGAAACTCCAGGCTGCACAAAGATCGTAAGAGAATAGAATGGATAAGGAAAGAGACTAAGGGAATATGCACCATCCCCAGAATGAAATCCCTGGATGGTAATGAACAGGACACATCAAAAGACTCAGGATAAGACTTAACCTAAGATAAAACCATGATCTAAAGAAGCTAGCAGGAACAATTTGGGCCTGATTAATCAACGATAGACATCAATGGACTCGAATGCATTAAAATGTACTAACTCTAATATATTCCGAGCTTTCGAATACTTATGCATTCATCCAAGCGGATATAAATTGGTATTTCTTGTTTATATTCTCGAATAGTACATATCGAAACTTATTTTAACAACTTCTGGATTTGCTTTTATGTTTACTAACGTTCCTACGTGGTATAATGGAATAGAACTTACGATATCGATAAAGTATTGAATAGCGCCCTTAGAAAAGATATTTTAAATCTCTCCCGAGGCACACACCCTTTTTGTTATATAATTCAATACATGATTTCCATATTTCTTGAGGTTTCAACCAAACACAAAGGTCATACGTATCGAATAAAATAAAGTAAAATGAAAAATTGCGTTTTCATATTGAAACGACGTACTTTAATATCGATAAATATATTTTTCTATTTCGTAAACATCGTTTATGTATGTATTCGATTGTATTGTTCAGTTTCAACTTCTTAACTGAAATATTGTATTTATATTGTTATAAATAATGAAATATAATTTCAGTACAATCGATTACAACATCCTGCATCGAAATCTAAGGCGTAGTGACAACAGGTTAACTTAAAAATCGAAAATCCCGATTTGTTTTGTTATATTATGTCAATTTGACATAGTAGCTAAACATTAAAATGACATTAATGGGTTTGTGAAAAACTTGTATCAGACCAACTTGATACTTGGAGATCAAGACGAATCATGAACTCCCCATAAGCGTGTTGTACCTGTATAAGAGGATTGCGTCTTTGGAGGGCAGGAAAAATAAGCAAATACCTTTTAGGATCTCTATGGTATGGCAAAATCATCTAAGCAACTGGTCGTATGGTCAGCATTCCCTCAGGAATACGACCTGTGCTACATGAATCAAAAATAACGATTCCATCTCCACCAGACAGTTTTTGATCGTACCAGCTAAGTCCAATAATGAGGTCAATTCATCAGAGGATGAAGGTACTCCAATGAGACGCAAAAATAAGCAAATACCTTTTAGGTTCTGTATGGTATGGCAAAATCATTTAAAAAACTGGTCATATGGTCAGCATTCCCTCGGGAATACGACCTGTGCTACATGAATCAAAAATAACGATTCCATCTCCATCAGACAGTTTTTGATCGTACCAGCTAAGTCCAATAATGAGGTCAATTCATCAGAGGATGAAGGTACTCCAATAAGACGCAAAAATAAGCAAATACCTTTTAAATTCTGTATGGTATGGCAAAATCATTTAAAAAACTGGTCATATGGTCAGCATTCCCTCGGGAATACGACCTGTGCTACATGAATCAAAAATAACGATTCCATCTCCACCAGACAGTTTTTGATCGTACCAGCTAAGTCCAATAATGAGGTCAATTCATCAGAGGATGAAGGTACTCCAATAAGACGTAAAAATAAGCAAATACCTTTTAGGTTCTGTATGGTATGGCAAAATCATTTAAAAAGCTGGTCATATGGTCAGCATTCCCTCGGGAATACGACCTGTGCTACATGAATCAAAAATAACGATTCCATCTCCATCAGACAGTTTTTGATCGTACCAGCTAAGTCCAATAATGAGGTCAATTCATCAGAAGATGAATGTACTCCAATAAGACGCAAAAATAAGCAAATACCTTTTTGGTTCTGTATGGTATGGCAAAATCATTTAAAAAACTGGTCATATGGTCAGCATTCCCTCGGGAATACGACCTGTACTACATGAATCAAAAATAACGATTCCATCTCCACCAGACAGTTTTTGATCGTACCAGCTAAGTCCAATAATGAGGTCAATTCATCAGAGGATGAAGGTACTCCAATAAGACGCAAAAATAAGCAAATACCTTTTAGGTTTTGTATGGTATGGCAAAATCATTTAAAAAACTGGTCATATGGTCAGCATTCCCTCGGGAATACGACCTGTGCTACATGAATCAAAAATAACGATTCCATCTCCACCAGACAGTTTTTGATCGTACCAGCTAAGTCCAATAATGAGGTCAATTCATCAGAGGATGAAGGTACTCCAATAAGACGTAAAAATAAGCAAATACCTTTTAGGTTTTGTAAGGTATGGCAAAATCATTTAAAAAACTGGTCATATGGTCAGCATTCCCTCGGGAATACGACCTGTGCTACATGAATCAAAAATAACGATTCCATCTCCACCAGACAGTTTTTGATCGTACCAGCTAAGTCCAATAATGAGGTCAATTCATCAGAGGATGAAGGTACTCCAATAAGACGTAAAAATAAGCAAATGCCTTTTAGGATCTCTATGGTATGGCAAAATCATCTAAGCAACTGGACGTATTGTCAGCATTCCCTCGGGAATACGACCTGTGCTACATGAATCAAAAATAACGATTCCATCTCCATCAGACAGTTTTTGATCGTACCAGCTAAGTCCAATAATGAGGTCAATTCATCAGAGGATGAAGGTACTCCAATAAGACGCAAAAATAAGCAAATACCTTTTAGGTTCTGTATGGTATGGCAAAATCATTCAAAAAACTGGTCATATGGTCAGCATTCCCTCGGGAATACGACCTGTGCTACATGAATCAAAAATAACGATTCCATCTCCATCAGACAGTTTTTGATCGTACCAGCTAAGTCCAATAATGAGGTCAATTCATCAGAGGATGAAGGTACTCCAATAAGACGCAAAAATAAGCAAATACCTTTTAGGTTCTGTATGGTATGGCAAAATCATTTAAAAAACTGGTCATATGGTCAGCATTCCCTCGGGAATACGACCTGTGCTACATGAATCAAAAATAACGATTCCATCTCCATCAGACAGTTTTTGATCGTACCAGCTAAGTCCAATAATGAGGTCAATTCATCAGAGGATGAAGGTACTCCAATGAGACGCAAAAATAAGCAAATACCTTTTAGGTTCTGTATGGTATGGCAAAATCATTTAAAAAACTGGTCATATGGTCAGCATTCCCTCGGGAATACGACCTGTACTACATGAATCAAAAATAACGATTCCATCTCCACCAGACAGTTTTTGATCGTACCAGCTAAGTCCAATAATGAGGTCAATTCATCAGAGGATGAAGGTACTCCAATAAGACGCAAAAATAAGCAAATACCTTTTAGGTTTTGTATGGTATGGCAAAATCATTTAAAAAACTGGTCATATGGTCAGCATTCCCTCGGGAATACGACCTGTGCTACATGAATCAAAAATAACGATTCCATCTCCACCAGACAGTTTTTGATCGTACCAGCTAAGTCCAATAATGAGGTCAATTCATCAGAGGATGAAGGTACTCCAATAAGACGTAGAAATAAGCAAATGCCTTTTAGGATCTCTATGGTATGGCAAAATCATCTAAGCAACTGGACGTATGGTCAGCATTCCCTCGGGAATACGACCTGTGCTACATGAATCAAAAATAACGATTCCATCTCCATCAGACAGTTTTTGATCGTACCAGCTAAGTCCAATAATGAGGTCAATTCATCAGAGGATGAAGGTACTCCAATAAGACGCAAAAATAAGCAAATACCTTTTAGGTTCTGTATGGTATGGCAAAATCATTCAAAAAACTGGTCATATGGTCAGCATTCCCTTGGGAATACGACCTGTGCTACATGAATCAAAAATAACGATTCCATCTCCATCAGACAGTTTTTGATCGTACCAGTTAAGTCCAATAATGAGGTCAATTCATCAGAAGATGAAGGTACTCCAATAAGACGCAAAAATAAGCAAATACCTTTTAGGTTCTGTATGGTATGGCAAAATCATTTAAAAAACTGGTCATATGGTCAGCATTCCCTCGGGAATACGACCTGTGCTACATGAATCAAAAATAACGATTCCATCTCCACCAGACAGTTTTTGATCGTACCAGCTAAGTCCAATAATGAGGTCAATTCATCAGAAGATGAATGTACTCCAATAAGACGCAAAAATAAGCAAATACCTTTTAGGTTCTGTATGGTATGGCAAAATCATTTAAAAAACTGGTCATATGGTCAGCATTCCCTCGGGAATACGACCTGTGCTACATGAATCAAAATATAAATGTACTGTAATGGACCCAAGAGGAATTAAATGATTCAGCTAAAGATTCAATCAAAACAATGTCTTAGCACCAGGTACATTTTTTTCATGGTATCGCTATAAAGAACGAAATTTACCACCTTTCTTTAAAGAAAAACAAATCAATGGTGTTATTTTGTGATACCACCGATCTAATGAGATATGGAATCTCGAAACGTCTGAATGGAAACTTGGAATGGAAGTTTGAAAGGAGTTCTTCATTCCGTTCTCTTGAAGGAAATTATATAATTGGGTCAGTAGACAAACACTGGTCGGTCTAAACGACAAAATTTTGCACCTGGTATGAAAAGCATTCCACATGATGCTAAAGAAGATTGGGTACCACAGCTGCACATAAAGCTCGGATTGATGAAGCAATTTTGACTATGATACATATCATAGTCGAGTGAAATTAGATTATGGATTATACAAAATTAAAACTTGAAGCATATATAGAATCAGCATAAAAACATTTCAGAAACAGTTATTTCCATGCAGGATAATGGTGTAGATAAACGCTGCAGAACATAACATTGACAAGGTTTGTACTGTAGACTCGAGGTTACTTTTTACCAAAATTTCGAAAAATATTGTTATGGTAGACACTTTTTCTAATAACAACTTTAAAAGAAATATTGGCGTCAATGAATTCAAACTGACCTTTATTATTTTATATAATTTATTTCTATAGGTGGGGTTAATTATACAATTACTCATTCAATAAATTTAAACACTCACACTACACTTAACTAAGTTAACTAATTTATTTAAAATCACAGGTTACTTTTCAGTATGACTGTTAATTATAAACTAACTCTCGCTGTTAAGCAAGTTCGGATATATATTAGAATTGACTTTTCTAGAACTCAGGAAAGTAGACAAACAAACTTAGTTGGAAAAATTTGTTCCAAAAAAATAATATAAGCAGCTCACTAGTGTTTATAAAAAACGTATACCAAAAACGCCGACAAACATCAAACGATTCGGTGTATTCACCAAATTTTAGAGTTCCATTATAATCCGGACAGGACCGGCTTCACGGTACCATTAATCAATTAATTTATGTTTCTCTCTGCAAAAAAAAATGATCTATTCCAATACCGAAATAAATATTATTTCTCTAGTAGTTCTTTTCCTAATTTTATGGCACCGTCTTCTCCCAAACTTCTCAATCTGGTTTCCAGGTGCTACTTTGCACTTATCTTTTCTATAATTCATCCAGAATGGATAAAACTTGTAAATAATCATGTTGTGGTACAAGATTATGATGATACATGACGAGAAGGATTGTAGAGAATAGAATTGAAAGTGAATTTAAATAAAACACATATAAACTTTTTGGAATGGAGGCCGCCAACAAATTAAGATGATGAAATAATCACAAAAACAGAAAAAAACGCAGTGAAATGTAAATCGATAGAGATAAATTAATTGGAATTCTGCAAAATATTTAATTAAACTCGTACTGCTATTGATTTGATTTGATAAAAACTGAGTCCTATTTTTATCTTTATCTGAATAATATATATATGAACTCGTATTTTCGACGATTTCCTATCTATTATTGGCCTTTTTATTCGGTCTAGTTGACCGGCAGCAAGAAACGCAGAAAACAAGGAAGTGCGAATAATGTGTAAATGTCACTTGTTTGATTTAGTTGAAAGCAAAAAAAAAGAGGTAAAAATAAATAAAAAGAAGTTTAGTATTCGAGAAAATGTGACGTGGAACAGAGTTTATTTTATACTGCAATACAAGTACAAAAAGGAATTTATGAAAAACAAAACGTTGGCTGTATTTTTTTCCTAGAAAAGTACACTGCAAAAAACTAATTAATTATGCATACACGTACAATTTGAATTCGAAGCGAGAACTACTGAAATTAACACAAATAAAAGTTTTTGACGGTTGTTTCAGTCAGTTACTTTACTCATTTTATAGGCATGTCTTTAATGAACGGAAATCTTGATTCCTGATGAGAGATATCCCACAAAACTTCCTGGTATTTTCTGTTTTAACTTACAACGCTCGAATGTCTGCGAGTTCATATTTCAGACATCTCTTTTACCATCGGAATCTTTATTATTGGCGTCTACTCTATATTTTTACCTGATCAGTGGTTCGCAGTTGGTTCAACAACAATGTTCAACTGCATAAATCAAAAAGCGACGCTCATTGACGTTGTCTCAAACCCGAACGAGAGTTGTTATGCCACACTGATGAGACTTAATAACGTCGAAACTAGTCAGTAGTGAGAAACCTCTCCTAGCAATTACGAGCCATTGGGAATATTAATATCGACAACAAGGTTGATCGATATCAAGCTCTTCAGAGATGTATTTCAATATTCGTCGAGGCATTAGTCAGGAAAGTAGTTGTTTTCACCTTCAAACAACGGCAGAATATATTTTCGAAATCAGAGAGTTGTTATACCACACTGATGAGACATAATAACGTCGAAACTAATCTCAATATCGACAAAAATGTTGAATGATATCACGCTCTTCTAAATAAATGTAATTCGATTTTATAATGATATGAACAGTACACTTTTCGTGACGTCTTTCTGTCCCTTGTGGTATTCCTGGTTGACATTCTTCTTGCTGGGGTTCTTCTACGTCGATCGGCTGGTTGTCTGCTCAATTTCCATTGGAACTTCCTGATCTGCTCAATTGCTCTGCCGGCTCTCGCGTGAGTATATGTATCACGGTGCGCTGGTTATTCTATCTCTAATTCTGGGGGAACGCCAAAAAAATCGTGCATTCAGACACGTTGAAGGTTATCAACAAATTCAGTTGGTGTGATTACACCTCAGAAATCAAATCCATACCAATGGAATCCAATAAAAAGTGGCCCGATCAAGTTGATGCCCTGAAATAAATGTAGTGAATGTCAATTAGTCTAAACTTGTAGTTTTTGCAGTTGGAAAATTGCTCGAAATTGTCAGTGAAGCTCGTTCTGTCATCGTTGTTTTACATAATGAAGGCAAATCCGAAAGTAAAGATAATTTCATTGTTATCAGCAAACGAAATAGAAGCTCAACACCACCAGAAATCCGAGTTAAGCCTTAGAAAGTCTTTGCTAATGCCACAAAAGAAACTGATGCAGTGAATCCTTGTCCACCAAGATTGAACTGAAGGAGATTTAAAACAAAAACAATATTCGGTTCAAAACGAAGAATTTGTGTTCGACGCAGTGCCCAAGAAAAGATAATGCCAGACTGTTTGTCCCAAGAATCAAGCAATTTGATAGTTGAATTATGATCTGTGGCTGCTTTTCTAGCTATGAAATTAACGTTTTGATTAATGGAATTATGAAAAAGAAACAGTACAAAATAATCTTAGAATCAAATGTCGTTCCTTCGAGTTTACGATGAATTGGAGATTGATTTCTAGCAGGATAATGTTCCGAAACATAGCTCTAGGTTATGTAGAGGATATTTGGAGGAGAGAAAGCAACAAGGGGTGTTTGTAAACATAGTTTAGTCACCTCAGAACTCGTATCTCAATCCCATTGAACTTTTGTGGGAAGAGCTTGATGGGAACGTGTTGTCCATCCTCGAAAGGAGACGTAGAGTGTATGCGAAAGTTGAAGCAATTTATTACTAGAATCTATCAACAAATTGACTACACTCATACCAAGACTTGTAGGGAAAGTCACAGAATGTAGAGAGAAAGAGAAATGCTTTATTGTCGAAAAATTGTTACAATTTGTAGACAAAAGCTTGTAAAAACTAAAAAACAAAACCAGTGCCCAAGAAAAGATGATTCCAGATTGTGTGTCCCAAGAATCAAGCATTTTTGTTGCTGAATTATGATCTGTGACTGCTTTTCCAGCTATGAAATTAGCGTTTTGGTCAAAATTGATGTCATTATGGAAAAGAAGCAGTAAAAAATCTTAGAACCAAATGTCGTTTCTTCGAGTTTACGATGAATTGGAGATTGATTTCCAGCAGGATAATGATCCGAAGCATAGTTCCAAGTTATGCAGAGGATATTTGGAAGAGAAAAAGCAACAAGGGGTGTTTATAAACATAGTTTAATCACCTCGGAACTCGTATCTCAATCCCATTGAACTTTTGTGGGAAGAGCTTGATGGGAACGTGTTGTCCATCCTCGAAAGGAGACGTAGAGTGTATGCGAAAGTTGAAGCAATTTATTACTAGAATCTATCAACAAATTGACTACACTCATACCAAGACTTGTAGGAAAAGTCACAAATTGTAGAGAGAAAGAGAAATGCATTATTGTCGAAAAATTGTTACAATTTGTAGACAAAAGCTTGTAAAAACTAAAAAACAAAACCAGTGCCCAAGAAAAGATGAATGCCAGACTGTGTGTCCCAAGAATCAAGCATTTTGGTGGCTGAATTATGGTCTGAGGCTGCTTTTCTAGCTATGAAATTGATGGAATTATGAAAAAGAAACAGTACAAAAAAATTTTAGAACCAAATGTCGTTCCTTCGAGTTTGCGATTAATTGGAGATTTATTTCCAGCAGGACAATGATCAGAAGCATAGTTCCAAGTTATGCAGAGGATATTTGGAAGAGAAAAAGCAACAAGGGGTGTTTATAAACATAGTTTAGTCACCTCGGAACTCGGATCTCAATTCCTTTGAACTTTTGTGGGAAAAACTTGATAGGAACTTGTTGGAAAAAGTCATAAAATGTAAAATGATGAAAAATGAGTTTAGCTGACTTTTATTTCATTCAGTCATAAAGTTTTGGCCTGCAGGGTTGGTAAAAAATGATAATTGATAGTCGACAAAAAATTTCTGGTTCCAATATTTCAATATTACAATATGGTGTATTTTTCCAGAATGTTAGTCAATTCATGCGATATTTTTAATTAATAACATAAAAATAAACAGCGAACCTTGTAAGATTCTCTATGAATAAGATTTATGTAAATCAGCGTTAATTTGCCAGGCGTATCTAAGACAGACGATAATTTTTTTATAATACAATATAATCATCCGCAATTCATGTTTCTGTAAGTCCAATTGTCAATCAAATAACCGTAGAACCATCTCATCAACATCCTCATTGATATTAATTATTGTTTTTCATTACTGCGACCAGCTCTGTTATTAAAATTTTATTATTGAAAATTACTGGAATGTGTTGCTTGAATCTACATAAAATAGTATAGTTGAGTTTTTTTTTGTTAGTAACTAGCCAGCGTTAAGTTTCATTCAACATGAAAAAGTTTACTTGTGTCTTATTAATACTTTTTGCTTCATCTCACGCTGTAAGTTTTAATTTTTAGTATCACAAAAAAACGAAATGTTATATTCGCTATTAAAAGTTTTATAATATCAAAAAATACATTAATATTATTGACATCTTCATTCACATGTTGTTAATTTGTCAACTTATCACCTTTTTTTGTACGGGTGATCAAAATCTTCTTTATCTTCATCATCTTCACCTTCTTTATCAGTCGATATGTTTCTATTTCTGGTACTAGGCATCCTTCAAATTTTTCCAAATTACATGTTGTGTCTAGTATCGTTTTCATCCAGTATCGACCTTCTACTTTCTTAATATCATCTAATCAACGTTACTGGGGTCTTATTACTTTTATTCTGGTCGCCATATTGTGAGATCTGTGGTCTATCTTTCTTTTACTATATGGTTTATGATGCTATTTTGATTTTCTTGTAGACAGATCCTATATCTGAGATATTCCTGATATATTTCTTCATTGTCTTTTGTTAATGTAATTGCTGCTACGGAAAATTTATTTCCTCTTTAGATTACTGGGAATAATTCTGTGATAAATCTTACCAAATGTTGCCCAAATCCATTTCGACTGTCTAGCTTTCTTTGCTCATTTTTTTCGCTCATAGTTACTCCCAAAAATATTTATTATCCCGTTAAGTTTTTCTAGCATTCGAAGCGCGTGTTGTTTAGGTAGGATCTGTCAACGTTCATGCCCTTTTGTACCCATGACAATTCTATTATTGCAAAGGTAATAATTTTGGAAATATCGGGTTTCTTTAGCCGACTCTTCATTAATCTCGGATGACATTATACTAATATCAAACCGTGTTGAAATATATATATTTCGAAAATATATTATGACGTTCTTCAAAGGAGAAAACAACTACTTTCCTGGCTAATGCCCCGACGAATATTGAGTTACATCTGCTCTGAAGAGCTTGATGTAAATCGACCTTTTTGTCGATATTAACATCCCCATTAACTCGCAGTTGCAAGGAGGTAACCATTGATTAGTTTCGACGTTATTACGTCGCTACAGAATGGCTTAACAACCCTCGCTTGGGCTTGAGATCCGAACTGAAGGCAACGTCAAAGAGTATTTAGTTTATGTAGTTAAACATTCACCAGTGAATGCTATCTGGCGCCCTCCTCACTTCCAGCAACTAACAACGGGTCAAGTAAAAATCTAGCGTAGTCGCCGATAATTTAGATTCCGATGGTGTGTAAAATATATCAAAATAAACGATTCCTACTATTCACCTCTGAAATAATTTCGAAATTTAATATTTCGAAAATATATTTTGTGGGAATGTGGAAAAATCAAACACCAAAGTGTACTAACTTCAATATATTCCGAGCTTTCGAATACTTATGTATTTATCGTCTGGGAAATAATTAGTTAAGATTCGGCGGTTTCAAATTTTTTTATTTCTTGTAAAAACATTGAATTCGTGGATCTAAAAGTTCATTATTCAAATTGACGCTTAATAGAATGAATATTTCAATCAATTAATTCTATCACTTTGAATATTAAATTTTTAAATCCATGAATTCAATGTTTCTATGAGAAATAATACAATTTGAAACCATCGAATCTTAACTAATTATTTCCCAGTTAATGAATGCATAATTATTCGAAAGCTCGGAATATATTGAAGTTAGTACACTTTGGTGTTTGATTTCGCCACATTCCCAATACGAAAACGCTTATATATAAAGAAATATTTTGTTAAGTGGAATTCTATATACAGAAAGTAAGTTCCTACAAATACCTGGGACATGAAATCATATTTCCAGATCTTAAATTCCTGTTTGTTTGAAGAGAAATTTGTTCGCTAACCGAAACTCAAACCTCAACAAAAGCCGCCATAAGCAAAATCCAGATAATACCGTGAAAGTGAGCTAAATCGGTCCAGCCGTTCTCGAGTTTTATAGAACAGCAATAGGCTAATAACTCGCTGAGTTTAATCCCTGTATTTCTGAATTCTTGAGTATGGAGTTTATTGGACTTAAAGTCATTGTATTTACATTTTTTCCAAGAATTTTATCTGTCGTGAATATTCTTTTGTATAGTTTTGATTTTACGGTATGACTCCGTATAATTCGTTTATTATGTTAGGAAGCACCTCATATAATATGCAATGATTTCGTTTCAAAATTTCTAGAAAATTTATGACGAAAGCAAACTCGTAGAATCTCGAAACAGTTATGACCTAAAGCGGTTTATCGATTTCAATTTATTTCCGATTTTGTGTTGTACATACATAAAAAATTGAAGTAACTGCTCGCTTAGTTTGAAACTAACGGATTTTAATTGCTTGCTGATATCAAAATGTTTCCTCTTTGTTATATTTTATGAGCATTTAATTGTTTTTTGTTACCCGATTCAGTAACGAATAATGGAATCAACCGCCGAATCACTTCGGATTTCGTGAGAAATTTACTATTATCAGTTACCCCTAAATGGTCATTAACTACAAAATATTATTATTTTACGATTAGTAGTAGTTTTGTTTCAAAGTTTGTTAAAGAAAGATGAGGAATTTTGAAGCGCTAACTGCATGTTTCTACTAATTATCTCTCCTATAATGTTTTTAGCGCATTCTTTACAAAGAAAATTCGATATTACTGGCGTTTTGTTTGTCCTTTCGTTGATATAAATCGACATCAATCAACATCAAATGACAATCGACATCAATCGGCTTCCAAAACTTTCCCGAACGAAAGTTGTTATATCACTCTAATAAAACGTATAAACGTCGAAACTAGTCCGTAGTTATAAACCTCTACTTGCAATCACGAGCCATTGAGAATATTAATATCGACAACAAAGTCGATTGACATCTCGCTCTTCAGACGAGATTTAATTCAATATTTGTCGAGGCATTAGCCAGGAGAGTAGTTGTTTTCTCCTTTGAAGAACGGCATAACATATTTTCGAAATATCAAATTTCGAAGTTATTTCAGTTATTTCTACCTGATCAGTGTTTCGCAGTTTTCGTATTGGGAATGTGGCAAAATCAAACACCAAAGTGTACTAACTTCGATATATTCCGAGCTTTCGAATACTTATGCATTCATTAACTGGGAAATAATTAGTTAAAATTCGACGGTTTCAAATTGTATTATTTCTCGTAGAAACATTGAATTCATGGATTTCAAAATTCAATAATCAAAGTGATAGAGTTAATTGATTGAAATATTCATTTTATCACGCGTCAATTTGAATAATGAACTTTTAAATCCACGAATTAAATGTTTTTACAAGAAATAACACAATTTGAAACCGCCGAATCTTAACTAATTATTTCCCAGACGATAAATACATAAGTATTCGAAAGCTCGGAATATATTAAAGTTAGTACACTTTTTGGTGTTTCGTTTTTCCACATTCCCTCAAAATAAGAACGACACAATATATTTTCGAAATATTAAATTTCGGAATTAATTCAGAGGTGAATAGTAGGAATCGTTTATTTTGATATATTTCACACATCATCAGAATCTATATTATCGACGACTACGCTAGATTTTTACTTGACCCGTGGTTTGAAGTTGGAAGTGAGGATTGCGCCAGTTAGTGTTCGCTGGGGAATGTTCAGCTACATGAACTAAATAGTCTTTGACGCTGTCTTCAGTTCGGACCTCAAGCACAAGCGAGGGTTGTTAAACCACTCTGTAGCGACGTAATAACGTCGAAACTAATCAATGGTTACAAACTCCTCCTTGCAACTGCGAGTTAATGGGGATGTTAATATCGACAAAAAGGTCAATTTACATCACGCTCTTCAAACGAGATTTAATACAATATTCGTCGAAGTATTAGCCAGGAAAGTAGTTGTTTTCTCATTTGAAGGCCGGCAATATATTTTCGAAATATCAAATTTCGGAGTTATTTCAGAGGTGAAGAAATTATTTATTCTGAAATATTTTACACACCTCATTCACCATCGAAATCTACAATTTTTTTTCTTTTTTTCTTGTTTCTCTTGTATCTTTGTTTATTTCCCTATTCCAACCATGTGTTTTTATTAGTATTTTATTTGTTCAGCATACCATCTACAACAACAGGTTGACTGAAACAGTCTTTGCATGGATATCGAGTCACACATATTTAGACAAATAATATACATACATTTACAGATAAAACTACCCCCCGAACTTCAAGAATATGTTGACGATCTACATAGGATTTGTATAGCGCAAACTGGAATCACTGATGGTAAGTAGAAATGGGATTTTGAGATATGGCAACACTGATTTGAATATGTCAAAACTGACATTGTTGACATTGACATTTTTAATAGTGAACATACTTAGAATGAATTGTTATACGAGGGCTTTTTGAGTTGTTTACAGATACTTAAAACATTGGTAAAAAAAAAAGAATTAAATCGCTAGCATTTTCGTGTGATTAATTAAACCAACAGCAGTGTGCAACTCGCTTCGGTTTTTGGTGATAATTCACCATCTGGAACCACCGTTTCCGCTGGTTTTCCGAATTCAATCGAAGTCGCGCTTCGCGACAGAATGAATTTCGTGAAGGTCGTCCAAAATCAGCTGTTTTGCCAGAAAACATCGATGCTGCATTGGGTATTAGTTCCAGTTGCAAACATTCAATATTGCCTGAACATTGGGCAGCCAAAATGATTAGTTCGCGTTGGATACCACATAATTTGACAATCGCTCAAAATAAAACTCGAGTTAATTGATACAAAGAAGTGATTATGACGTTCCCAAATGTCAAAGATAGTTGAATTTGTTAAGAAAATGTGATAACGCCCACAATGATCGCGCTTGTAAGCGCTTTTACGCGCTGAACGTCAAAAACCTAACCTCACTTTTCTAGTGCAGTTTATAGTTGCATATACCATGAAAAATGACTACTCCGAGTGAAAGGCTGAGAATTTATACGTGCTCATGACTGTTAATATAACAAACAGTCATCTGGATACAAGAAAACTAAAATTTGACAGAATATACGGAATCATTTTCCCATTTGAAACAAATTCAATGACAAGAGCTGGAGATTAACTTCCTATACAATGGACAAATAGGTTTTCTTATTGAATGTTTTGTTAAGTGTCTGATCAATAAGTAGCAATCCTCGTATTGAATAAAGTGATGTTTGAAAATGGGTTCCACTAGATGGTGATGGGGAAATTGTCAAAGCAAGGTTATATCCGGGAATTTTTACGTAGGTTGTCGATAGCAGCCGTAGAGGGATTGAAAAGTTTCTTGAATTTAAAAAAAGCTGTCTAGTATTCTTCCACGGGGTGAAAAGATTGCTTTTATCAATGATAATGTTTGATTCGATAATACGAATCACGTATCGAGCTTGTAGATCATTTAAACAGCTCGGAATTATGTTAATAGATTGCTTTCTATGAATCGACGGTTGAGAATTAACTACTTGGAAGACAATAGCCTTTTGAGTTGATGATTTGTGAGTAGACGTTTTTTACCAAGGGGGTTGATTATTTGAGATAAACCGATCGAAATGATTTGTTGGGGTGTTTTCACTAGCCAAACTGATGGTTTGTTGTTAAACGATAACTATACAATCCGGTTCTATAGACACAGAAATTGAGTTTGTAAGAGAAGTTGGTTGAGATAGCAGTGAATTGTTGGTGATTGATAAAATTGAATGGAAAAGATATTTTCCTTTCGTTTTATTGCCATTAAGATCAAACTTTTTATTTTATTGCAGCTGACCATGCAGCTTACGATATAGTTAACAATCCACATGATCCCAAACTTATGGTAAGATATAGTTAACGATAAAAAAAATATCAAAATAATTGATTTAAATAATTTATTTCAGTGTTACATGAAATGTTTAATGATTGAAGCTAAATGGGTAAGAAATTTGTCTAATAATTGTCATATGTGAGCATGAATTTCGAAATCTGTATGATATTCAAAGTATCAGTTTCAAAATTACAATTCCGAGTCCTTTCCACCGCCCTTGATCAATTTACAATAAAAGTAGCTGAGATAACAGTTCAATTAAACATGTAGAGAAGGCTTGGGGTAGTTCTTATCTTTTCCTCCATCTATTTTTAATAATAATAGATCTTCTACATGTTTCTAACCATTTTTTCCGTGGACATCCTCTTTTCCTTTTCGATCTTTCTCCATTGTTCTATTCTGGTCATCAAACGGAGTCTTTTTTCTCTTACTTCATATCCTATCCCTGCGTTCGTTCTTCCGTTGGAATTTAACTATCTTAATATTTCTCATAGGGCTCCAAACGTCTAGTTTCCTCTCGCCAGTTTTTATCGATTTTCCTGGTTTCACCTCCTCCGTTTGTCAATGTTACTTCCAGGTATTTAAACTCCTGGACTTCAATTAATTTGTCCACATCTTGCCGTAGAAGCTGACAGACTCGCTTCAGTATGAACAGACAAACCCTTCATAGGAACAATAAGGAAAGCATTGGAAAAAGAGGCGGATAGAGGTGAAACCAGTTACTGAAGCAATCTACAGAGTTTTAGACTGGCAAAGACTTCTGGGAAACTATGACCAGGGAACATCTGACGAAGCTAGACTTAGCAGTGAATATAGCAAGCACATTCTGCTGCACAGAAGATGTATGAAAGGGAAAATGCAGATATCTAGCAGCTAGAGTCACCATGAACTTTCTAAAAAGAGTAGGATCAACGGATCAGCTGTAACTACTGAGTTCCTCAGTATCACAGCAAGGAAGGAAGGAGAAGGAACGCTCCCCTTAACAAGTGCTTCCCTTCTCTACGATCAGAATAAATAATTTCTGCTACAAGAAATGTAATTGAGGTGGTTACTCCAGAAAACATCAATAAAGTCGATAGATTTGTTGCGTGAGAGATATCAGAAGGCAGTGAATGTTTGACCGTTTACTCACAGCCGATTATAAAGAACAACCTGTTGATGGTTCAGAGTAGAAAATGCAAAAATCGTGGAAAAATGGCCTCCCTGTTTCACCAAGACCATGCACCGATTCACAATTCGATTACAACGATGGTTAAATTGAACGAATTACACTTCGAATTGGTTTCTTATCCACAGTATAGTCCAGATCTGACCCTCAGTGACTACTGGCTATTCGCTGATCTAAAAAAATGCTTGTTGATGAGAAATTCAGCTCAAATGAAGAAGCAATCGCTACAACTGAAGCCGGCATGATTAAAAACGATTTTTGGTTAAGAAAATAATTTTTTCTTAGTAAGTTATACGATTTATTGCGTGTGTTATATATGTATTACTTAGTTATTTGTTTTTGAAATAATTTTTGCCTGAAAAAACATTAGAACAACCACAGATTGAATAAAGTTAGATTTCTGCGGTGTCTGCAGTCAGGGGTGACTTTCAAACAAGCTTTTAAAATGTATTAAATAAATTTCACGTAACGAAAACGGAATTTGCACGAGTTTTGCGTCGTTGTTTTTATTAGAAACAACTTAGTTTGTATTTATTTCAACCAGGTAAATGAAGTTTCCATCAAAGTTTCCAAATTAACAGAGTTGATTCCAAATTCTCTTTAAAACTAATATTCGAAGATTTAAAATTAGAATCAATTAAAGGGAATGTAAATTGATTGAAATCAGTTCGTATCGATGTAGTTAAATTCAATTTAAAACAAACTTCCACTCAATTTTCTATGAAAAATACATTCTCTTATATGTCATCTTTGCAACCAAGCATACATCTTTTCTTCACCCCATCGCAACTTTCCAATTTCATACGCTTCCAAAACAAACGATTTTACCATCATATTTTTATTCTCAACCTTGTTACAGCAAACACGATCTCACTATACGATATAAAAAACGTTTGAAAATCAACTGGTTTTTCATTTTAGTGTTAATGAACGGTTGAATAATTATAAACTAACATCACATCCAGTAGAAAACAATTTAGAATGCATAACCTCAATGCTAGGACGTGGTCAAGGAGCCGCGAACACCAACACGCTCCAATCTTTTAGAAGTCATCTTTATTTATATGGAACAAAAACCATTTCATTTCAAAAACATTCGTCAGAAAAGCTTGAACGTATTGAACTGAAGGGCTACATTCTTTCCCTTTTTAGTGTAATTGCTAAAGTATCTTGATTCTGAAGCCTCTTAAAACAACAAGATTTTGTATTATTAGTAGGAAAGGAATATAATTGGTAATAAGTCTTTACCTGACCAATTTTCATGTTTAGATCACTAATACGACTAATAAACATTCCTCAATTCTACTACTACATGACCATGGACATATTTTAACATTTTCTCCTCAATTCTATCCATTTTTTTGGTAATTGATTCTAAGATCAGAAATGTGGAAGCCTTGTTAATTATCCCTGATAAATCCCAGATACAGTCCTATTGATCAACCTGACTTTAGTTCTAGAGTCTTTCCACTGCTCATTTGAAAGTAAAGCTCTTCTACAAAGTAATCTGATTGAATTTAATGCAACAAAAACCCAGGCTGCTGTTTTTACGAGGAGGCTAACGCTGTGGTTCAGGATTTGGTGCCTTGACTCAAAATATCACCATCACCGCTTGTTGGGTGATGACTTTGGGAGCAACTTCACAAAAACTTGAAGCCTTCTTGAAGAGCAAGAAGCTATATACCTCGTAACAGCTTATAAACCTCTACAAGCCCCAGATTCGTCCATTTTTAGAATATTGCTTAAGCATTTAGATCTCGGCTCCGAAGGAAACTCGACTCAATATAGAAGAGAGCGATTCGACTTGTTAGCGATCCAGAGTTGTCCAGAAACTTGGACGGCTTAGAGCATAGAAGAAAGCCGCTGATCTGACTCCCACAGAAATACAATATCCACGGTCACTTCCATACGGCAGGCACTACTTGCTCAACCAGCTGTCGGAATCAGTGGTCCTTTCTGTATTATCTGTGGCAACAGATTAAACCTACTTCCTAGCTGGTATTTCCACTGGTAATCCCAGATCTAGACTTGTCCTGGTCGTCGACAATTTCCTTAACCCTGAGTCCTTTATGTCCAGGGATCTAAAGCAGTTTATTTTGAGCGCCTTCTAGTATTTCAACAATCAGATTTGATTCATGTTTTTATGCCAATTTCAAGTGTTAGGTTATGTCTCATGGTATTCCTTCTCTTTATGTAACAGATTTGACAAAAACTCATTCTAATTGAATAGTATCAAAATTTATGCAATGGAAACCATTTGGAGAAGAGAAAAAATTGTGATAATGCGTTTTGAAGTATACATAATCTCATGGATCATTCAAAAGGAGGGACCACTACATTTCATTTTAGAACCTCCTTTTAAGGCTAATAAAATGCTAATAACAGATGATGATGCACATCCAAAAGAAATAAATATGCATAATTTAGATTGTCCAGTACGATTAAGAAAAATGATTCTTTTGGTTGACGCTTTATACTTTATAGTCATCTAGAGAATCAAAAGTATCATTAGATTTTGATCCAACTGAAATTAATAAAAAACAATCGATTAATAATCATTATTGTCTGATTTTTTGAGATGAAACCTGATGGTGAGATTCAGTATGACTTTATAATTGACACTATCCATCCAGATGTAAAAGATATCATAGTGACAGCTCTCAATAAATGCAGATCGATTCCAGGTATTTGTAATGAAATTATCATATCTAAAAAAGGACTACGTATGAATTAATTTTCAGAAGGAGACAATCTATGCCAGAAAGCTTCTAATTTGAATTTCTGTCTTTATGGAGCGGATCCAGTGGTAAGAATACACAATAAAATGTTCAATTCAATTCCAAGTCATTTTTCATATCCTTTTTTTGACGAACTGTTCAGTTACACTCTAATCATTGATGGTTTTTTTAATCGATAATAATCGAAATTTTTGGTTTTTATCAAAACATAAGTTGACATTGACAATATATATTAACTTATTTCAATGAATAAATCTTTTAGCTCAGATATTACAAAGTTTTATAATGAGATTCTATTTTTTTTCTATCGTATTGATGACTATTTGATTTGTTTTCCGAATATTGAGTTGTCTGTCCTATTTTTAATCAAACGTATGGTAAGTCGATATCCAGATTTAAGTTAATTGAAATATTAGTTGAATAATAATGTTTGTGGAATTTACTATCGAAATCAATATTCTTATCTGTCCTGATCAACAAGTGATTTCAAAAGAATCCTTCTGATCCAATCAGATCCGTATTACGGTGACGCTTGGTAGTAGTTGTGTTAATTTGATTGTGAAATATTTGTTTTAACCTAAAATCGATATACAATAACATGTCAGCTGTCAAGATACACTTAGTATCGATAATAAACAATTGAAATTGATTTGAAAGAAGCTAGATTTACAATAAATAAATCGATTTTTGTTTATCGAATGAATCTCCTATCGAAATTAATATTCTTGTCTGTCATGATTAGCAAGTGATTTCAAAAGAAGCCATCTGATCCAATCAGATCCGTGTTATGGTGACGCTTAGTGGTAGTTGTGTTAATTTGATTATGAAAGATTTGTTTTAACCTAAAATCGATATACAATAACATGTCAGCTGTCAAGATACACTTAGTATCGATAATAAAAAATTGAAATTGATTTGAAAGAAGCTAGATTTACAAAAATAAATCGATTTTTGTTTATCGAATGAATCTCCTATCGAAATTAATATTCTTGTCTGTCCTGATCAGCAAGTGATTTCAAAAGAAGCCATCTGATCCAATCAGATCCGTGTTATGGTGACGCTTAGTGGTAGTTGTGTTAATTTGATTATGAAAGATTTGTTTTAACCTAAAATCGATATACAATGACATGTCAGCTGTCAAGATACACTTAGTATCGATAATAAACAATTGAAATTGATTTGAAAGAAGCTAGATTTACAAAAATAAATCGATTTTTGTTTATCGAATGAATCTCCTATCGAAATTAATATTCTTGTCTGTCCTGATCAGCAAGTGATTTCAAAAGAAGCCATCTGATCCAATCAGATCCGTGTTATGGTGACGCTTAGTGGTAGTTGTGTTAATTTGATTATGAAAGATTTGTTTTAACCTAAAATCGATATACAATAACATGTCAGCTGTCAAGATACACTTAGTATCGATAATAAACAATTGAAATTGATTTGAAAGAAGCTAGATTTACAATAAATAAATCGATTTTTGTTTATCGAATGAATCTCCTATCGAAATTAATATTCTTGTCTGTCATGATTAGCAAGTGATTTCAAAAGAAGCCATCTGATCCAATCAGATCCGTGTTATGGTGACGCTTAGTGGTAGTTGTGTTAATTTGATTATGAAAGATTTGTTTTAACCTAAAATCGATATACAATAACATGTCAGCTGTCAAGATACACTTAGTATCGATAATAAAAAATTGAAATTGATTTGAAAGAAGCTAGATTTACAAAAATAAATCGATTTTTGTTTATCGAATGAATCTCCTATCGAAATTAATATTCTTGTCTGTCCTGATCAGCAAGTGATTTCAAAAGAAGCCATCTGATCCAATCAGATCCGTGTTATGGTGACGCTTAGTGGTAGTTGTGTTAATTTGATTATGAAAGATTTGTTTTAACCTAAAATCGATATACAATGACATGTCAGCTGTCAAGATACACTTAGTATCGATAATAAACAATTGAAATTGATTTGAAAGAAGCTAGATTTACAAAAATAAATCGATTTTTGTTTATCGAATGAATCTCCTATCGAAATTAATATTCTTGTCTGTCCTGATCAGCAAGTGATTTCAAAAGAAGCCATCTGATCCAATCAGATCCGTGTTATGGTGACGCTTAGTGGTAGTTGTGTTAATTTGATTATGAAAGATTTGTTTTAACCTAAAATCGATATACAATAACATGTCAGCTGTCAAGATACACTTAGTATCGATAATAAACAATTGAAATTGATTTGAAAGAAGCTAGATTTACAAAAATAAATCGATTTTTGTTTATCGAATGAATCTCCTATCGAAATTAATATTCTTGTCTGTCCTGATCAGCAAGTGATTTCAAAAGAAGCCATCTGATCCAATCAGATCCTTGTTACGGTGACGCTTGGTAGTAGTTGTGTTAGTTTGATTATGAAAGATTTGTTTTAACATGAAATCGATATACAAAATGTCAGTTGTCAAAATACATTCAGCATCGATAATGAAACAATTGAAACTGATTTGAAAGAAGTTATATTTACAAAAATGAATCGATTTTTGGGTATCGAATGAATTTACTACACGAAATTGATATAACCAATGAAATCGAGAGAATTTTCAAGAAAATGATGCAAAACGTAGAGTTAATATTAAATATGGAGAGAAAAAAAGAGAGAGCGATGTATGTGGTAGCTTGTTTAGAACTGCTGATCAAGAATAATATGATAAAACCTAATTTCTGATGCTAAAATAAATTTCGCCGAAAATACGATTGTAGGGTCGTCCATTTACTGAGGATTAAGTTCAAGTTATGTATTCTTAACAGTTTAATGTAGTTGCAGCTTGCAAGATGCAGTATGCAGTTCATTGTTAACTCTATGAGATGGAAAATATGAAAGGGTTGCAAACATTTATGTAAAAGTGTTAAGTAAGACAATGATGGAAACGTGTCTGGATTGATATTATGTCTATGATGACATTGAAATTGTGAAACCTAGTTAAAATTAGATTTCAAAAAGATATTCCAAAGAAACGACTTAATCTAGTTAATAGAACTGTTTATCTTTGAAGACGTATCAAAACTTTAATTGGAAAGTTTACATAGTCGTATTTGTTTTTTGTGAAACTCCAATCGTACATCGCTCCGTTTCATTTTCATTTGTTTCGATCTGTGCAAAACTTTCTTGATAAAAAAATCAACGAGCTACTAATTAAGGAATGTATTTGATAAATGACAAAAAAATATCCACTCGATTATTACCATTACAAACCCCATTGAGTTGGTATTGATATATATGACATAAATCTTCATCATTCAATATAAGATATTATGTACATAAATTTCGATATCATTAATAATAATAGTAGTGATTTTGTATTTTGCTCTAATTATTTTCTTCTCTTTTATAGAACTGGTATTTGGTTTGATCTCGTATAAAAGAAGTGGACAAAGAGTATTTGCATTTTAGAATTTTATATCATAAAATATATTGAATATATTAGCAAGTTATTATCGATTGTTTTATTCTAACTACCTTCATTATAGAGCTTTCCACTTCACTTTCGCGGTTTTGGAGTTTTACTGAGTTTAATAATATACGATGTGAAATATCCGTGCTGGAAAAACTGTTTGGATACGTCAATTTGTATTTCCAAATGCGCATTTTTTCCAAAAAAATGTGACAGTGGTCAATACCAACTGTCTCGTCTGAAATGCAACCTCCTGTATATCGGAAGTGTCTTAGTTACTTATTTGACATTTAGTGGATCCTACAGTCAGATTTCAAAAAATGTGACAGTGGTCAATACCAACTGTCTCGTCTGAAATGCAACCTCCTGTATATCGGAAGTGTCTTAGTTACTTATTTGACATTTAGTGGATCCTACAGTCAGATTTCGAGGAATTTTGAATTTTTCGTGTGGTATTTTGTACGTTGCAATTAAGGGATACATCTTTTTCCTCATTTTATCCACAGGGAATTCACAATATCCTAACACAAGCTTCATGCAACTCTTGTTTGTCTTTATGAAATTTATAACTTTGATCCCAGAAGAACGGGTTTTGTTTTAGATACTTCTGAAAAATTTAATGGATATTCCGCTTAGTTACCTCCTGAATACTGAATGGTGAAGGGCATTAAATATCGATATTCTATCGAAAAAAAAATCGATTGTTACCATCGATTTTTTATAACTTGAAGTATCAACAATCGATATATATTTTATTCGATTATCAAATTCGTTATTTTTTCAAGATCTTCATAATATTTTATGCTAATTATGTAGTGAGAGACAGAAAGAAATGCTTTATTGTCAAAAAATTGTTACAATTTGTAGACAAAAGCTTGTAAAAACGAAATAAAATTCGATATACAGAAGAAAGAAAGAAGTCCTTTGCAGAGTGGAAGGCACTCTCAACTAAATATGTCTTTAAATTATATCGGAATGCGGGAGAAGATTATATCGATTTGATTTCAATTGGCTAATGATTGTGCACTTTTTTACAGTGTGAAATATTGAGCCCTTAACTAATTCTGAACGTGGAGTAGGTAGGTAAAGGCCATGCTCCGCGCTCATAAGTGGATAGCCGTGCAATTATCTTTCTGTAGATTGTAGAACCGTGCTCACGAATTAGGCAAGGAAGAGTCAGAATTTTTGATCGTTCAGTAAACCCTGTTGTTTGATCCGAGTAAATATCTAACAGCTCTCTTTTGTTGTTTGAAGAGTTCAGATCAGTTCTTTGGAAACTGATCTCAGCGCAAAACAGCAGGAGCTTTTTTTTGACTAATATTTCCATGATCTTAGATAACGTGGGAAGAAGTGCAAAGTATAATTATAGCCGTCTTAATTGGCAATTGGGAAAAGTACTATTTTGAAATGAGACGTTAATTAAAAGATGATTAATTATTTAATGTCTTTACCAGAGGTTATTGGTTTCAATAAAATTTATTTAAATTTTCTGTTTCTGATATTGCTAAAAGCTTAATTTTATTAATAATACTTTTTTAATAAATGAAAAAACTGGAAAAACTGAATGCCTGTTAAAATTATATTCAACGTTTAATAAATTTGACTTTTTTTGGATAATCGCACGTTGAAGTGAAAAAATCAATTAATCCAAATATCGATATTATTTAAAAATACGATATTACGATGTATATGGATGTTCTCGGATCTCTCGCGATACATTCCGAGACTCTGGCACGAGACGGAAGCGAGAGCGGGCGAGACATTCCGAGACATAACGAGGCCTAGCTCTCGGCATATCTCGGGATGTCTCGTAGAGAGTGTACAGTTTACCCATCATGGTCTAGCGTAGCAATATAACATATTTGAAAATTTTCATATTTAATTCAGGATTCACATGTTTTCATAAACGCTTTCTATCACGATTGATTTAATTCTCTTTTTTTGTGATAAATCTCATTATTTTCAAAAAAAATTTGGATATAGACATGATAATGTTCATGGATTGAGTCAATTTATGCTGAAAAATCCAAAAAATGAATAATATACAGGAGTTTATACTTAAAATAATAGAATTGTTATCAGCAACTGTCATATGACAAACCCTGTATAATCATTTGTGAAATTTCATGTCGCAGGATATTAAGTTCGAACAGGATGTAAAATTAAAACGAATACAGTGAAAATTTCATCAAGATGAATAATATACAGGAGGTTCCCATTGAAATAATAAAATTGGTGTCAGCAACTGTCATATGATAAACCCTGTATAATCATTTGTGAAATTTCATCTCGCAGGATATTAAGTTCGAACAGGATGTAAAATTAAAACGAATACAGTGAAAATTTCATCAAGATGAATAATATACAGGAGGTTCCCATTGAAATAATAAAATTGGTGTCAGCAACTGTCATATGATAAACCCTGTATAATCATTTGTGAAATTTCATCTCGCAGGATATTAAGTTCGAACAGGATGTAAAATTAAAACGAATACAGTGAAAATTTCATCAAGATGAATAATATACAGGAGGTTCCCATTGAAATAATAAAATTGGTGTCAGCAACTGTCATATGATAAACCCTGTATAATCATTTGTGAAATTTCATGTCGCAGGATATTAAGTTCGAACAGGATGTAAAATTAAAACGAATACAGTGAAAATTTCATCAAGATGAATAATATACAGGAGGTTCCCATTGAAATAATAAAATTGGTGTCAGCAACTGTCATATGATAAACCCTGTATAATCATTTGTGAAATTTCATGTCGCAGGATATTAAGTTCGAACAGGATGTAAAATTAAAACGAATACAGTGAAAATTTCATCAAGATGAATAATATACAGGAGGTTCCCATTGAAATAATAAAATTGGTGTCAGCAACTGTCATATGATAAACCCTGTATAATCATTTGTGAAATTTCATGTCGCAGGATATTAAGTTCGAACAGGATGTAAAATTAAAACGAATACAGTGAAAATTTCATCAAGATGAATAATATACAGGAGGTTCCCATTGAAATAATAAAATTGGTGTCAGCAACTGTCATATGATAAACCCTGTATAATCATTTGTGAAATTTCATCTCGCAGGATATTAAGTTCGAACAGGATGTAAAATTAAAACGAATACAGTGAAAATTTCATCAAGATGAATAATATACAGGAGGTTCCCATTGAAATAATAAAATTGGTGTCAGCAACTGTCATATGATAAACCCTGTATAATCATTTGTGAAATTTCATGTCGCAGGATATTAAGTTCGAACAGGATGTAAAATTAAAACGAATACAGTGAAAATTTCATCAAGATGAATAATATACAGGAGGTTCCCATTGAAATAATAAAATTGGTGTCAGCAACTGTCATATGATAAACCCTGTATAATCATTTGTGAAATTTCATCTCGCAGGATATTAAGTTCGAACAGGATGTAAAATTAAAACAAATACAGTGAAAATTTCATCAAGATGAATAATATACAGGAGGTTCCCATTGAAATAATAAAATTGGTGTCAGCAACTGTCATATGATAAACCCTGTATAATCATTTGTGAAATTTCATATCGCAGGATATTAAGTTCGAACAGGATGTAAAATTAAAACGAATACAGTGAAAATTTCATCAAGATGAATAATATACAGGAGGTTCCCATTGAAATAATAAAATTGGTGTCAGCAACTGTCATATGATAAACCCTGTATAATCATTTGTGAAATTTCATCTCGCAGGATATTAAGTTCGAACAGGATGTAAAATTAAAACAAATACAGTGAAAATTTCATCAAGATGAATAATATACAGGAGGTTCCCATTGAAATAATAAAATTGGTGTCAGCAACTGTCATATGATAAACCCTGTATAATCATTTGTGAAATTTCATATCGCAGGATATTAAGTTCGAACAGGATGTAAAATTAAAACGAATACAGTGAAAATTTCATCAAGATGAATAATATACAGGAGGTTCCCATTGAAATAATAAAATTGGTGTCAGCAACTGTCATATGATAAACCCTGTATAATCATTTGTGAAATTTCATCTCGCAGGATATTAAGTTCGAACAGGATGTAAAATTAAAACAAATACAGTGAAAATTTCATCAAGATGAATAATATACAGGAGGTTCCCATTGAAATAATAAAATTGGTGTCAGCAACTGTCATATGATAAACCCTGTATAATCATTTGTGAAATTTCATCTCGAAGGATATTAAGTTCGAACAGGATGTAAAATTAAAACGAATACAGTGAAAATTTCATCAAGATGAATAATATACAGGAGGTTCCCATTGAAATAATAAAATTGGTGTCAGCAACTGTCATATGATAAACCCTGTATAATCATTTGTGAAATTTCATCTCGAAGGATATTAAGTTCGAACAGGATATAAAATTAAAACAAATACAGTGAAAATTTCATTAAGATGAATAATATACAGGAGGTTCCCATTGAAATAATAAAATTGGTGTCAGCAACTGTCATATGATAAACCCTGTATAATCATTTGTGAAATTTCATCTCGCAGGATATTAAGTTCGAACAGGATGTAAAATTAAAACAAATACAGTGAAAATTTCATCAAGATGAATAATATACAGGAGGTTCCCATTGAAATAATAAAATTGGTGTCAGCAACTGTCATGTGATAAACCCCGTGTAGTTAATTGTGAAATTTCATTTAACTGGATATTAAGTTCGAGCAGGTTATCTAATTAAAAGACATACAGTGAAAATTTTATCAAGAATGGAACGGCTGAAGTCGAAATTTTGAAACGAATTAATTCGTATCTTACATGAAGTACAAGAAAATTGTCTGCGCCATCTGGACTTCGGCGCGTTATTCTCAAATTTGTTACGCGACACAAACCGGAAACATAACAGCCGTTTTGTGAGGATAAAGGGTGATTCTTTCACCCTCCATTAAATATAGTGAATATTATACTATACCAAGCACCGATTAAATAAAATAAAAGACGAAAAATCGTGGTTTATATCTTTGTGTATATTTAACCCTTCATAGGTGACGGTGGCGCGCCCTATCTAAGAGACTTCTTAAAATCGTTGAAAAATACATTGTCATGAATTTTCAATACTTTATACATTATTCTTGTTAAGAAAGAGATTAGAAGCTAGGAGAAATAATAAATAAACAGAAATTACCAAAGAATCACAGATATTTGTGAGTTGTTGGCAACATCTTCCACCATCACAACGATATTTATAGATATACACGAGGTGATTAGTAAAAACTAAAGATCTTGTTCTGACATTGATAATCTCTCATTTAAAATTATTTAAATTCGAAAACATTGCACGAATATAACCCTGATATAAATACAATCTTTTGTGTGTAATTTAACTCACCCCCTGTGTTTAGTCATTTAGTTAAAAGATTCAATAACGTTTCTTACTTTCACCCTTCATTAACGTATTTCATCAAATTACCAAATTTTTGTCTTATATTACTGTAAATTTAGCTACTTAAATTCAAGGTTTATTGTATTTGTTAAGATATATGGTACACGATCTCAATGGGGACCCACATCATATATGATTGATAATAGTAAGAAGTTGATACGTTATAGGAAGTGATCATTTTTTTTTGAGAATGAATGATGGAAAAAAAGAAGAAAGAAAAATAAAAATTGAGGAAAGAAGGCTATAAAAACTAATAACCTAGAAAAAGAAGGAACACTAGAAGAAGAAGGGAACAGATGTATAAATAATTCTTGGAGATTTTTGGAGAACTTTGGAAGACGTTCAAAACTATACTCGGAAATGTACCTGAAGCATCTAAAGCAACAAACCAAAAGAAACTAACACACCGATGGAATGAAGAGATAAAAATGGAGAAGATACCTCAAAAATAACAAAAATGATGAAGATTATGAAATATACAAAAAAATGGATAAACAAAATATCTAGTAAAAGAAAAAGACGAAATCGTGGGATTAGTTTGGAGAAATGATGAAGGAAAAAACAGACGGCAATTCAATGCTTCAATTTCGTTTAGTTTAAGGAAAAGATGAAAATCACTCAGTGCTAGGTTGAGACTGTTCGGTGGGTGTTCCAAAATGTCCCATTGAAATCACTGAAGGAGTCGTTGGATTACACGAGCGCTGTAGGGAGGAGGCATTATCTTGAACAACTCTAGAAGCCTCTTCGTTTGGAGGTTGTTAAAAAAACAACTATGTGTCGAACACTCGATAGAAACATCTTCACGAAGCTGTTTTTGTTCATTTGCTCAATTTTGAGTGGCGTCCTCAAACTTGAAACATAGATTCTGTACTTTTTGATACAGTGGTATCTTTCAAGCAACTACCGCCATCTCTAGGTCAGGCCAGGTACTTATAGGACCTTTTTTGTATATGTAATGGAAGAAAATTGAAAACTCACAAAAACCTAGCAATTTTTTTGAGTTTTCATGTCATTAAACGATTCAATATCTGGTAATTTTACGTTTTCATATTTTGGAAAGAGATAGATGTCACAGGACAATAGATCCATCGAACAGAGTGGCTGTGGTAGCCTTAGAATCATTTTTGAAGCTAAAAACTTCCTCTCATCCAACGCGCAGTAGAAATTATACAAAACCCAATTCTTCGAGATGTCTGTGCGACTTTTTTTTGAAATATATTAAGCACTTAGTGAAAGAATACTTGATTCACGATTTATCTAGTAATTTGAAGAATTGGAGTGTTGAGTTGACAAATGGCATCTATATAATGAAAACTATCAAATATCCATGTAGACTATTTTTGTGTTTCACTCTGTATACTAAATACCTCAATTACTTACGTACTGATTCAAAGCTTTCAAAGATATTTAAGGACTCTAAACGTTCTTTGCAAAAAACCTAAAATCAAAACTGAAATGTCAGACAATCTAAGAAGAAACGAAATGGAAGGACAATCATGGACGCTTCAAATCGAAAACTATGAAAAGAAAACTGATAGTACTTTAAACAGAGACGGCCAAAGGAATTATTTTATCAAAATGAACATTGCTCTTCATTAACGAATACGAATGACCATATTTGGGGGAATTCAATACAAAAAAATCACATCCGTGAACGTATCTAATAATAAAACTGACAATTTTGACATTGACATGAATAATCAAATCCTTTCTTCATTCCAAATGTCGAAAAAGGATTCTGAATTAATCCCTCTTCATATTTTTTGTTATTAATCAATTACCCAATCCTTCGTAGACCATGAGAATATTATAAATGAGGACAGGGACATAATCTATACATACGGGGTTTTCATAAAAAGTTTTTGACCTCAACTTGAAACACACTATTTATAATACTACGAGGATGGTTCCAAAAGTACCTGACCTAACAAAGAAACAAATATTTTGGAAAAAAGTATATTTATAAGATAAGATAAGAATGATCTCGACTTAGAAACAGAAGATGGGTGATTAGGAAAAGGAAGTGAGTTTTACCAAAATATTTGTTGGGAAAAACAAAGATAGTGAAACAATTAGATGATTATTAGTGAAAACGAAGATTTGCCAGAAAGGGATTAAAAAGAGATTTAAAACAATCAGTTAAAATGAACGGGAAAATTCGTGTAGTCGAAAATTATAATAACCGGTCCTGTCAAACGTGGAGAAATCGTCCAATGAAGGGCAAACTTGATGGAAAATCTCCGGGGTGGTAGTGAAGTTCAATTTTTCTACGACATGACATGATCGTGACATGTCGTGGCGTCGGTGGTTTTCATTTATTATTCTA
The DNA here is from genome assembly GCF_026250575.1 of Diorhabda carinulata. Classification (NCBI taxonomy): domain Eukaryota; kingdom Metazoa; phylum Arthropoda; class Insecta; order Coleoptera; family Chrysomelidae; genus Diorhabda; species Diorhabda carinulata. Next base: position 13,756,450 of record NC_079466.1, on the reverse strand, counting down.
CCAACGCATTCACTAGACATGAAGTTAAGCGATGGAAACCGTCATATGTTTGCCTAGAATAATACGGATTTTTCATCTGTTATTAGTTTTTGTTACCAGATAGATGACTTAATAGAATTTCTTGGAATCTCCGTTTCAACTTAACTCGATTTCATTCAATCCAAAAAAAATGTCATTCAGTTCCCGATAATCAATGATATATCCTTTATATATCCTGTAATTTGAAATTTTGTATGAATTTATAGTAAAACTGAAATAATTTAAATACTTCAACACATTTTCAACTGAAAAATTTGTATTTATTCAAATTCTCCAAAAATTTATAGTAAAATTGAATTAATTTAAAGACTGAATCATATTTTGAACTGAAAAGTTTGTTTTTATTGGAATTCTGCATAAATTTTTAGTAAAACTGAATTAATGTAAAGACTGAAACATATTTTCAACTGAAAAGTTTATTTTTAATCGAATTCTGCATAAATTTATAGTAAAACTGGATAAGTTTGAGGACTGAAATACGTTTTCAACTGCAAAGTTTGTATTTATTCAAATTCTGCATTAATTTATAGTAAAATTGAATTAGTTTGAGGACTGAAACACATTTTCAACTGAAAAGTTTGTATTTATTCAAATTCTGCATAAATTTATAGTGAAATTGAATTAGTTTGAAGACTGAAACATATTTTCAACTGCAAAGTTTGTATTAATTCAAATTCTGCATAAATTTATAATAAAATTGAATTAGTTTGAGGACTGAAACACATTTTCAACTGAAAAGTTTGTATTTATTCAAATTCTGCATAAATTTATAGTGAAATTGAATTAGTTTGAAGACTGAAACATATTTTCAACTGCAAAGTTTGTATTAATTCAAATTCTGCATAAATTTATAGTGAAATTGAATTAGTTTGAAGACTGAAACATGTTTTCAACTGCAAAGTTTGTAATACTTCAAATTCTGCTTAAATTTATAATAAAATTGAATTAGTTTGAGGACTGAAACACATTTTCAACTGAAAAGTTTGTATTTATTCAAATTCTGCATAAATTTATAGTAAAATTGAATTAATTTAAAGACTGAATCATATTTTGAACTGAAAAGTTTGTTTTTATTGGAATTCTGCATAAATTTTTAGTAAAACTGAATTAATGTAAAGACTGAAACATATTTTCAACTGAAAAGTTTATTTTTAATCGAATTCTGCATAAATTTATAGTAAAACTGGATAAGTTTGAGGACTGAAATACGTTTTCAACTGCAAAGTTTGTATTTATTCAAATTCTGCATTAATTTATAGTAAAATTGAATTAGTTTGAGGACTGAAACACATTTTCAACTGAAAAGTTTGTATTTATTCAAATTCTGCATAAATTTATAGTGAAATTGAATTAGTTTGAAGACTGAAACATATTTTCAACTGCAAAGTTTGTATTAATTCAAATTCTGCATAAATTTATAATAAAATTGAATTAGTTTGAGGACTGAAACACATTTTCAACTGAAAAGTTTGTATTTATTCAAATTCTGCATAAATTTATAGTGAAATTGAATTAGTTTGAAGACTGAAACATATTTTCAACTGCAAAGTTTGTATTAATTCAAATTCTGCATAAATTTATAATAAAATTGAATTAGTTTGAGGACTGAAACACATTTTCAACTGAAAAGTTTGTATTTATTCAAATTCTGCATAAATTTATAGTGAAATTGAATTAGTTTGAAGACTGAAACATATTTTCAACTGCAAAGTTTGTATTAATTCAAATTCTGCATAAATTTATAGTGAAATTGAATTAGTTTGAAGACTGAAACATGTTTTCAACTGCAAAGTTTGTAATACTTCAAATTCTGCATAAATTTATAATAAAATTGAATTAGTTTGAGGACTGAAACACATTTTCAACTGAAAAGTTTGTATTTATTCAAATTCTGCATAAATTTATAGTAAAACTGAATTAGTTTGAAGACTAAAACACATTTTAAACTGAAAAGTTTGTTTTTATTCAAATTCTGCATAAATTTGTGGTAAAATTGAATTAATTCAAAGACTGAAACATATTTTCAACTGAAAAGTTTGCTTTTATTCGAGATCTACGTAAATTTACAGTAAAACTGAAATAGTTTGAGGACTGAAACACATTTTCAGCTGGAAAGTTTGTATTTATTCAAATTTTGTATAAATTTATAGTGAATTAATTTGAAGACTAAACCACATTTTAAACTGAAAATTTTGTTTTTATTCAAATTCTGCATAAATTTATAGTAAAATTGAATTAATTCAAAGACAGAAACATATATTCGACTGAAAAGTTTGTTATTCAAATATTGTATAAATTTATATTAAAATTGTAACATTTTATTCGTTTTTTTTTATTTATAGTAAAACTGAACTTAACTGAAGACTAAAACTTTGGTATACTTTATTATTTGGTTAATTCGAAGAACAATAATAATGATACGTTCAGGAAAGTGAAAAGGTTATGTACAACATTTATTACGTTGAGAAAAGAACGACCACCATTCCTGATTTCAACGTCAACAAAGAGTCCATTTTCGGGGTGGTGAGAGATTGTTGACATTACCAAAATTTCCATTTGCCTCTTGTACATTTGTAAAACTCTGAGGAAACTTCAGAAATAAGAGAATTATACTTAGCCTTAATGATTCTCGATGATACAAACAAAGGATACATTCCAATTTTCACGAAATAAACAAGTCACCTCCATAAATATGAGACAAATAAGCAAAAAGGTTTTTTTATAACAAAAAACGTTCTTTCGACATACTTTTGAATTCGTAAGGTTGATTGTATCACATTGGAAATGGAATTTTACATAGGCGTCCTACATAAATTTTATATCAAACATTTTATGACATTGAATGAAACTTAAACACTTGTTAAATAATTTATAATCTAATAGCAGTTCGACCGGCCGTTTCATGCGCCCGATTTCATTATTCGCCTGATACTTATGCCTAGATATGTCATCAAGCGTTCAAAGTCACTCAACAAATATAATATAAGTAAATTGATTGAGTTTGAACGGATATTCAGCTTCACTTTTAAAATTTTCTGAGATATTCCTTCACTCAATGCTGCATATCTCGAGTTCTAATTGACATAAATTGTTCATTTTTATCTAAGAACACTCATTCAATCAAGCTCTTTGATTTAAGATATAATAATAGTGAATCGGTTGAGTTTGAACGGATATTCAATTTCACTTTTAAAATTTTCTCGATATTCCTTCACTCAATGCTGCATATCTCGAGTTCTAATTGACATAAATTGTTCATTTTTATCTAAGAACACTCATTCAATCAAGCTCTTTGATTTAAGATATAATAATAGTGAATCGGTTGAGTTTGAACGGATATTCAATTTCACTTTTAAAATTTTCTCGATATTCCTTCACTCAATGCTGCATATCTCGAGTTCTAATTGACATAAATTGTTCATTTTTATCTAAGAACACTCATTCAATCAAGCTCTCTGATTTAAGATATAATAATAGTGAATCGGTTGAGTTTCAACGGACATTCAACTTCACTTTTAAAATTTTCTGAGATATTCCTTGACTCAATGCTGAATATCTCGAGTTCTAATTGTGATAAATTGTTGATTTTATTCTAAGAGCACTCATTACATCAAGCTCTTTGATTTGAGATTTAATAAAAGTGAATCGGTTGAGTTTGAGCCGACATTCAACTCCACTTTTAAAATTTTCTGAGATATTTGCTGCATATCTAAAAATCTAATTGAATAAAGTTTCACGTGTTTGTATAAAAACACTCGGCAAATCAAGCTATTCAATTAGAGACGGGTTTTCACGTGAAAATAAAAAAAATATGCAAAAAACCACGTTTTCATGACCTTTTATGCCTCCAATTGCAAATATGAAATTTTACGTGATAGCTGCAGCCAAGGCTCAATTCAAGTTTTCTGAAGCTAATGAAAGTTTCATCTACTTAAAAACCACCAATTAACTAAAGCGATAATATTTGAGGATCGTCTCATTTCAAAACAATAACCTTGTATATAAGTACACGAATAAACTTAAGTTTGCTCAGAACTTTATCTGGATATTAAAACGTGAAAGATATAGCTGCTAATTTTCTTTTATCAAAGATTCAAGTGGTGTCTTCGAGATCTGGTGACGATAAAACAATATTGGTTTTCAACTCATTCCAAATAATTAGATTAGAAAAAGGGTCGTATCGAAGATGGGAGCTCAACGACCGAAGGTCAGCGTCACTCACACAATTTATGTTTGTTTTCGAACGATAATTTGCTTTTAGGCGACGTTATTGTTTTGAAGCACATGGTGCAAAGATACTAAAACGTTTTTAGATTTATTATATCAATAAATATTGTTTATAACTATAGTTGAATCACACATTCGTATATAGGGTGATTGACTAGGGTGACGATAAAGTGCCCTTTGAAAATTTGGATGTGCAACAACCTGATATGGATTAGTTGTTGAACAATTGTGAAAGTTTTGCCTGTTAACACGACCATTTTTGTTAAAAATGGCTTCATCTTCAAATAGTACCTACATAGTCGAATAAGTCTTTCCGTTCATTGAATTTAACACCTATAAAATGCGAGTCTTTTTTCAAAATCAACTTCAATTAATTCTCGTCGCAAATAAATGTGGCAAGAGTTAATTTCGTGTTTGTCGAAAATTCTTTGTATACCGTACAAACCCAGCTCATGTTTCCTGCTCCTAACACTTGTGTATGGGTTTTCAGTATCTGCCAGCAAAATATTAATTTCGTTTTCGCTCTGCCACAAAAGTTTTAAATCGTTCATGAAAAACTGAATCCGTGCGATTCGGCCACTCCTTCAGTCTCTCCAAGATTGCTTTCGTAGGTTACCAGCTATCAAGAAAACGTTCATGGTATACTCTTGCTGATAGTAAGGCAGCAATCATTTGCTACTTTTGCCCTAGTTCGAATTATTCAGTTTGCAATTATTCATTCGCAATGAAAAATCAATATATACTCCAAGCGGAAACAATTAACACTGAAACTAAGCCAAATGACAACTATCAAGTAAAAATAATGTGGTACTCTACTTTATAGGAGCCTCCTTATTCTAATAGAGAATCTAACATAGAAATCTTGCAGGGTTTATGCCCTACATAGGCATATCTATCAAAATTTCGTAGCTGGTGCAGGATTTCTAGCTTCAACTTTTTTAAGTTCATCCCATATATGGGATTTAAATCCGGGCTCAATTCTGGCCAATCCACAGCGGTAATTTCGACAACCTGTAAATATGCGGTGCGTGGATTGTTTTCGCCGATGAAACGCCAGTTTCCAAAAGAACCAACTCAGTCTTTGTTTCCATTGAAATACCCGCGCTAACCATCCAGGAATTACCTCCAAAGGCTACGTTTTTTCATACAACACTACTCGAACCTTTATCCAGGTTTTCTGTAGGTAGACTCGTCGTTTTGTCTGAGGTCACTCAAATTAATCTGCCAAATCGTAGACGATCTGCTCGATGGGATGGGGTTAATTTGGGACCAGCAGCCGGCATTTTTATATCTCAAGGTTAGCTGCTTCAAATCTTCTTTTAACTGTACTTCCAGTTCTTGTTGGATTTGAGCATCAGTGAGGATCCGATTTCCTAGCGATGTGGTGACAATTAATTGATTTATTAATTATTTATTGATTAATTTTCCTTCCAGAACCGCGTCTTCTATAAAAGTTACTAATCTCTTAGGAACGATAGAAACATCAGGCTTCAGCTTTGTCGCAACAGGATGACCACTTGAGCAGGTTATTTTTGTTTGTTGTTAACGAAGATGTATCGGTTGACGTCTAACTGATAATGGCCAAGAGCCAATTACACCTAATAAACATAGAAAGGGTAGTTACCGATCATAACGTGCTTAGTATTTTTCCTAGTAACTTGCGTTGCAGGGCTGTCGCCTTAGTCGATTTTTTTGCTCACGAGTGTATTTATTAACCCTTAAACTGTCAAGGCATTAAACAGTGACTTTTTTTTCTTGTTTTCATGATTTTATATCATTTAGACCTCAAGTAAGATGTTAAATTTTCTATTTTTGAATCATACCTAACTTAACTTAACCATATGTTCCAAATTACCATACAAAGATGACATAATCTCTTTGTCGGCTCAAAATAAATATAAATAAATAACAATTTAGTTATCAAAGCGTATTAATTTTGTTTAAAAAAGTCATTTTAACTTTTAGCTTAAACGGACAAAGTATCAAATATGATACGTTAACAAAATGCATTTTCTAACATAGAAAATCAGTTATCACGATTTTTCTTTTTTATAATTGCATTCATTATAGTATTATAAAGCTAAAACAATTTACCGTATTCCAAAAAACACTATATTGTTTGTACAATATTAAAAAACAAATGACATTTTTAGTATGAGACGCCATTTTACTTTCATTTCGTTTTCGTTTTCGTTTGACGTAAAACAGTGTTACCAACACATTCACAATGAAATTCCCTTGCTTTGACAGAAAGTACCAGGTCCAAAGGTTTACCGCCGATTTTTAAAAAAAATATTGAACAGAAGGTATATTATGTGGTACCATAAACAAATTTATTCCATTTGACTGTTCCACTGCATAGTAAACAAATATGAATGAAAAATATTTACTCGGGATTGTTTACGTGTCGGAATTGGATGAATTTAAATGAACGACTAAATGTTTTTTTTTTTATTTTTTTAGACCTTAAGCACCCTTACATATTTAACAAACGAAAACAAGGAAAATTCGAACTATATGATAGAAGCGTTTCGCAACGACGACAGCCGCTTCCCATAAATCTTTATTTAAATCTCGCTAAAAGAAGTTGATATTTATTTCAGAGTTGTAATTCATTGATTTCCCATCTGAATTCATTATACCAAAGGAAAGGGATGAAAGGAAGATAGCGCAATGTATTCTCTAAGTCGACTTTTATGTATTTTTAGTCAAGCTAAACAGTTTAATTCAATTGAAGAAAATCGCCTTGAAAGAGAAAAATAAATATAAAATGAGAGAAATTTCTTGAATAATATACAGGACCTTCCACGACGAACTAAAACTACTGTATATGACATAATACTCATAGTAAAATCATGAGAATTTATACGTTTAGGTTTTTGGATACGATCTTTTTAACTAAAATATTTTCAAAGATGGTCGACTTCCGGTTCTACCGGAAGTCGAATGTAACTTTGTTATTTTAAATAGAACACCCCGTATATTGATACATTTTCGAAATTTACGTAAAATTTTAGTATACTTTTGTCTGAAAACTTTTTCCAAAAAATGCATATTTTTTGAGTTATTAATTTTTTTGTAGAAAATTTGACCGTTGAAGACCCTTATAAATTATTTTTTTACGATGATACCCTTAAAGATATGAAAATAGTTTCTGTTCGGTTGCTTTTAGCAAAGTCAGACGTATTTGAATCTATGTTGAGAAATTTTTCATTTTACACAGGGTGTGTATAAAAAGTGTTCAAAGTTTAACTTTACAAATATTAAATTTCTACATTTTTTTAAATAGAACCACCCATTTTTTTCTATTTTAACACATTCATGGGTAAGAAATAAGGCAAGTTCATGTATACGTTCCTATATCTAAACCTCTTCTTTATCCAGATAATAATGTTTTCTGTAAATTTTTTAATTTAAAACATCAAATCAAACATCTCGAAAACGACTAAAAACTGAAATTGGATTAGTAAATTATACAATTTGATTTGATTTTTTCACAGACCTCGATAAGATAAAGAAAAATACTTTTATTTCTTAGTGTTTGTATCAACGGTCAAAATAAAATTTAGACCACACCTGCATCTCTAAAAATGTATAAGAAAACATTTAATATCTAGATAACGGTAAGGCTTACGTATAGGACAGTATACATGAATTTGCCACATTTTTTACCCGTAAATGGATTAAAATAGCAAAAACCGGGTAGCTCTATTAAAAAAAAATAAAGAAATTTGATATTTATGAAGTTAAACTGTGAGCACAATTTATACACACCCTGTATAAAATGAAAAACTTCTCAACATAAATTTAAATACGTCTGATCTTGCTAAAAGCAACCGACTGGAAAACATTTTCATATCTTTAAGGGTATCATCGTAAAAAAATAATTTATAAGGGTCTGCAACTGTTAAATTTTTTACAAAAAATAAATAACTCTAAAAGTATGCATTTTTCGAAAAAAGTTTTTAGGCGAAAGTATACTAAAATTTCACAGAAATTTCAAAATGTATAATATATAGAGTGTTATATTAAAAACAACAAAGTTACACTCGACTTCCGGTATAACCGGAAGTCGGACATCTTTGAAAATATTTTAGTTAAAAAGATCGTATCCGAAACCCCAAACGTAGAAATTTTCATGATTTTACTATCAATATTTTGCCATATACAGATAGTTTTAACTCGTCATGGGACACCCTGTATATATAGTGTTATTCAAAAGTTCTTTCCACTTATCTAGGGAATATAGTGAACTTTGGACACTAACGATTCTAAAACTTCGGTTTTATACAGATTCTGATGAAATTTTAATCGCCTTATTGATATTTTTTCGTCTTGATAACATTTTGCGTGAAAAGTTTTACATCGACTTGAATCTTATCTCTCAGATAACACCAATCAGAGATTTATTCTATCACTTCTACAAAATATGAGAGTAAGTTATTAAACAGACATTAGAGTAGAACAGTTATGAGCAATTACTTATCAGAATCTCAACAGAATTCGAATCATTCCTTTGATATTATCGCCACGGTAATTAAGACTAAAAAGCTACAAGCCGGAAACGGAAATAGATAAGTTTCGTGAAAGAAAACGCAGAGAATGACTTGTCGTATGGATTTTATGAGTGATAACGACGTTAAAAGCACCTGTTTTAACTACAGGGTGGTCGAATGTTTATTTCTGTTGCGTGTATTGCTTCGTTCTAATGGAGAATTGTTTATACTTAAATTTTTTCCAAGTATAACCTTTTGGTTTTATCAAATTTCTTCTATATCAATAGTAAAACCATCTTAATCGAAATCTGGAGATATAACATCACATGATCCATTGTTAAACGCTGCGTAATTGAAATTTCACCTCTAATCTCCACTGATAGTTGCCAAATTTACACATAGTCCAGTGATTACAGTCCAATTAGAACCAAAATCCATGAAAATTAGTTATATCGCTGATTTTCTGGATTTAGGTAGCTCGAATTTTGCAAATAACTCCGTATCTATGCCGAATTTCAAAAAAAGTAAAAGGATCAAAAATGTAGTTCAAAAAATTTCCTACAAAAAAGGTTTCCTGTGATTTTTTCCTAATCTCAATATTACTACCTGAAACCGTACTCGAACAAAGCCAAAATTCTTATTTGCTGATAAATTTTGTGAAAGAGAGGCTCTACAGAGTCAAATTCAGTTGGTTTATTATCAAAATCACGGTTTAACTTTGTATAATCCAACTAAACTACTAACTGCTGACCAAATTTTAGAGTAAAGCCTTCCTGCATTATCATATTTATCGAAGAAAATCGCGATCAAAACAATAAAAACAATTCAAAAAACGAATGCCTCCATCTATTCCTGAAGAAATTTGTCATATACAGCACCGTTTATGAAAAGATCTCAGTCGTGTAACAAGAAATGTCGAATTTGTAACTTGATAATAAAATTCCGGCGTATATTTGAACCTCCCTCGTATATATTTTTTGAAATTACATACGAACGCCACTGTATATTTTGAGGTTGAGATATATAGAGCAAATCATCAATTGTTAGCACCCTGGTTCAAACTTCGGAGCTTCGATTAGTAAATTCCTGTATTTTCATAAAATTTTCGGTAATACATAAAATATTGTATGAAATTCGTGTGTAAAAGCCTTTTTTCGACTCATATGATTGTCGTATGAGCTACGTTCGTCGACGAAATGCTACTTTACACACTTGTTACATAAATAGCTGTTTCAATGACTTGGTTGTGAAGAAGATCCATCCATCCTTGAAGACATCAGCATTCATATCCTCATGGTAGTCACAACGTCGTGAACATGTTTGGCAATATTCCAGAGATATAAAGTCGTTTCATAACCATTGATGAAACGTGGGTTCATCATTTCACACCCTAAACAAAAGAACAATCAAAGCAATGGACTGAAAAGTGAGAACTGGCTCCAAAGAAGACAAAAACTGTAGATCTGCAGACAAGGTTATGGCGTCGGTTTTTTGGGATGAGAGTGTGAAAATTTTCATCATTGTTTATGGTAAAATTCTACAGAAATGAAGCCATAGTCTCCAGTAACTCGAACGAACTTTTTTAAGACTTCAATGGACTCACAGCGTCTTTCCCGAAGCAGATTATTAAGTTTAGAAAATAGTAATGATCCGCATGAAACAAAATATGGCGAATATCACTTCACATAGTCGCCCCACAACCTTTTACCCACTAAAACGTAATCGTGATGAACCAAACCATATTCAAAGGTTTGAGACCCTCTACTTATTTTATCATCTCCTTTTTTGTTTACTAAGTACTCCAAAGTATACTTTCAGTGTCTGAAGAAGTTTACTTGGTTATTGAAACGAACGTCAGACAGTTAAATTTAACTATGGTCTTCTACCGATGGGAGATGGAACCTCCAATTGTTCTATATTACAAGAATGTTGTATAACTGTATTATTTCAATTATACAAAACTAAAATAAGTTTTTTTTAGACGATGCCATCTGAAAGTTGTTCGTTCTGTGTTCATTTACATACCGAAAGTTGCGTTTTGAGTGTTCCGTGTAGTGAAATTGACAGTTCCGTATTGCAAAACACTTTCGGGACGCTCTAGAGTAGACAACTTCAATGTTGAGAGTTGACAGTTGACAGTTTCACTTCGATGATTTTGCATAGGTCACATTAAATTTTTAATTTTTCACAATTTGTCTTGGTATAAATCCTATAGAACTGTTTCGTGAATAGATTAATAAATTGATATTGACTTTGCAAATATCTTTAAGTATATTATATTGTACAATAAATAAAATGTTGTACCACTTGAAAATTCGACGTCCGTATAGTGGAATCGACAGTTCTGTATTTCAAAACACTTTCGGGACGCTCTAGTGTAGACAATTTCAATGTTGACAGTTGACAGTTTCACTTCGATGATTTTGCTTAGGTAACATTAAATTTTTAATTTTTTGCAATTTATCTTGGTATAAATCCTATAGAATTGTTTCGTAAATAGATTAATAAATTGATATTGACTTTACAAATATCATTAAGTATATTATATTGTACAATAAATAAAATGTTGTACCACTTGAAAATTCGACGTCCGTATAGTGGAATCGACAGCTCTGTATTTCAAAACACTTTCGGGACGCTCTAGTGTAGACAATTTCAATGTTGACAGTTGACAGTTTCACTTCGATGATTTTGCATAGGTAACATTAAATTTTTAATTTTTTGCAATTTGTCTTGGTATAAATTCTATAGAATTGTTTCGTAAATAGATCAATAAATTGATACTGACTTTACAAATATCATTAAGTATATTATATTGTTCAATAAATAAAATGTTGTACCACTTGAAAATTCGACGTCCGTATAGTGGAATCGACAGTTTCGTGTTTCAAAACACTTTCGGGTCGCTCTAGAGTAGACAACTTAAATGTTGACAGTTGACAGTTTCACTTCGATGATTTTGCATAACCTAAATTTTTTAATGCCTGAAATTATTTGTTTTATCCGAAGTTTATGCGTCGTCTAAAAAATATTGTGTACGCCGCGTCTGAAATACTACTTTGTTGGACTCGTCTCGCAATTTTCAGACTCGTCCAACAAAGCAGCACTTTCAGTCCTTGGCATACAAATAACTTTAAAGATACTCTGTATTTCTAATGGTGAGTTTGGTGATATGCTTATAAAATATTATACCGTTAAATGGAACGTAGCTACCCCATTTTCTTGGGGGAAAGATCAACAAAAGTTGGCTCCTATAATTCATGAAAACAATCACAAAGACTAAACACGGACGAGCGTAAAGGAAGTGGTAAAAGGGAAAGCTAAGGGAGACGGAAAACTTTTTCATAGCTGATGAATGCGAAATCGTACACCAAAGTAAATATTGTACCTTCTGCTGGTAGTCAGCTATGAATATATGATATCGAAAAGGGGTTGAGAACTTCGGGAGGAAACTCGACGATATATATATATAATATTGAGATGGGCGTCGACTGAGAGAAAGTGAACGTGAGCTAGAAACTTCCCGTCAAAATCTTTTGATAAACGAGTAGCTTTGTAAAGATTAATTGATGTGTAAATAGGTTCTTGAGAAGTTTTTGGAGGACCGTTTATATGTGAAGCAGTGTTTTTGAGATTTAGTTAAGACAAAATTTCTGTATCAGTTACGAAAGTGTTTAAAATAAGACAAATATAAAGTAAATATAATTAATTATGCTGTGCTAGCACTTTCTCGCTTCATACTATACATATTGACTAATTAGATTTTAATATTTTCTCGAGAAACTTTATTTTAAAATATATTACGAGGGTGGTTCATATGTAAACCGGAAATTTGTTAATAAACGCGCGAAGCATTCTTGTCTCGTGAAAATGGCTGCCCTAGATGTTAGACTTGATCTGTTACGAAACGTATAGAACAGCTAGGGTCGCATAACCTCACTTTTTCGTATAATTTCAATCATGAACGAGCAGGATGTACCAGTGTCTATTGCGCAAAGTTTTTGGTCAAATAGTTATTCGGGAAATACTCAGATGTATAAATGGTGTTCTCCTTTCACGAACAGTCTAATTTTGGGAAATCAACGCAGTACTTTACGAAAATAACTGAAGAATTGGGCATCAGTGTAAGTAGAGTTAAGCAAATGATTCATCTCAGCTAGATGACTGGCTAGACTAGAATTTTTAACGTAAATTCACAAACTAGGAAGTTATCTCGTACCTCCTGCAGCGGTATGAAGAAGAAACAGAAAATTGCAATGAATATTCACCACAGAAGAAACTTGAATAAACCACTATATGCCAGAGACTAAACGCATGTCTATTAAGAGGAGGAAAAAAGATGAAGGCGCATTAATTAAAATAAAGATCACACTATCAGCAGATAAGATGTTGTTCAATATAGTACAATCGTATAAACAGGTTGAAACACATGTCTACACATCAAAACGACGCGGTTTTCTAATCAGTAGTGCGATATAGCTGCAAGACAACGATAAACCGCGTACAGGTCGACTTAAGTATAAAAACTTTGAACTAATTGGGCTGGGAAACACTGAAACACCCTACTTATAGTCCCGATTCATCACTATGCGACTATTAAGAAGAAAATTATATAGAGTGAAACAAAAACTAATCGAAAAAATTGTAAAAAATGTCAAATCTATAACTTGATGACAAAATTCCGGTATATATTTGAACTACCCTCGTATATATACCTATTTCACGTTCTCAATAGAGATAAAAATTGAAATTACATACGAACGCCACTCTGTATATTTTGAAATTGAGATATATAGAGCAAATTATCAATTGTTAGAAGCTTCGAAGCTTCGATTAGTAAATTTCTGTATTTTGATAAAATTTTCGGTAATACGGAAAATATTGTGTACAATTCGTGTGTAAAAGCCTTTTTTCGACTCATATGATTGCCGCATGAGCCACGTTCGTCGACGAAAGGCTACTTTACACACTTGTTGCATTAATAACTGTTTCAATGACTTCGTCGTGAAGAAGATCCATCCAACTTTGAAGACATCGGCATTCATGTCCTCGTGGTAGTAACTGACACAAGTTGGATCAAAAGTCAATAAATCAGAAGAGGAATTATTCAATAAAGTTTGTTTTCGACCTGAAATAGTTTCATCTTCCCGAAATTTCATTTAAGTAAAATATTTTTTTTTGGTTTTTCATTTGGTTCATCGGTAATTTCTTTTCCATATCAGTTCTTACTATTTAAATAGACTTTCTGGAATGCTTTTTCCAGCTAAAACCTAGTTCTCTCAAAAGTTTCGACTCATTTCATTGTATTCAGAACTTTATAGATTTTCCAAAATCTTTTTTTTCTAATCCATGCACTTTCCTTCGAAGACTGTCGTTTGAGTGATTTTCTCATCATATTTTTTAATAACTTTGAGTAAATTGTTGATTTTCCAACACCGAGTTTACTACTAATTAATTGTTTCATGCCTCTAAAACATTTACATAAAATTTTCATGAGTACAAATCTGTTTTCGATGAAATAAAGACTTTGATACCTTTTACCGCAATGCAGGCTTCACTAGCACGCGCCTATAAGCTACCTTTTCCATTTCCATGGTTACCTGCTCATTATTTTTGCAACCAGGCAACAAATGATCATTACAATCGATGTTAATCGTCACCAAATTTATTTAAAAGTTGTTAAAAATAATTTAAACAATAGATAACGATGAAAATAATTTCAAAAAAACGTCGTGAACAGATTGAGAAGAAAATTGGTAATAAATAGTAATCTACGTTGGACTCAATCAAAAAATTATTATAATATATGCAAACAAATAATATATACAGGGAAGATAATAAAGTTTATTGTTGTTAATCTAGCAACCATAAAAACCATAAAAAAAGATGTATCTACTCCATAAATTTATAAAAAAATCAAATATTGAATCCCATTTACCCCAAACAAAACTTTTTTTACCAATTTGAAAGGATAAAACCTTACCCTGTACTCAAAATATAATCAAAATGGAGTAACATACAAAATTTAATTGAATCCATACGCAAATTACTTTTTAATAAATTTAAGCACCAAGTTCATTCACCTCAGGTATTAGGAGAATTAAAAATCATATAGTAGTTTATCCATAGCATCACAAAAGGGATAAAAGGATGAACAAACGAAAGCAAAGGGCTTTATATGAATATTTCCACGACACTAGCTCATACATACAAATTAACCTTCAATGTATCGTCGTATGTACAATTCCACAAAAATCAGATTCATTTTAAAACAATTTACTTCGTGGTTCTTCTTTTCAAACTCTGATGATTCCATTAACTTCAGTGGAATTGATTGTAGGCAAACTTTAATATTAATGTACTTTCATTCATTACAAAGCAAGACTGTCCAGGAGGACCCATTAATTCGATGATTTGACAGATCAAAAACGTTTTATTTTCTCCGAAATGCTTCGTGTGCAAACAACTTTTATTGGATTTGATTCTAGAAAGGCCCATACACTCATCCACTGACATAGACCGAGAAGCCGGTCCTGTTTTAATATGTTAATCGAATAGTTTAGCGGGTGCGCCGAGTGCTGTTTTCTGTTTCCGTTTCTTTGTATTGTTTTTGTTACCTGTTTAAGTTATGTTTTTCTTAGAAACAATTACTAAAGAATCCTTTTTGTTTATTTTAGTTAATAATCGGAAGTTCCAAAATGTGATAATAATATTAAAATAAGGATCTAGGAGGTGTAGGACGATACGAATTTCCGTTCTGTATACTACAATTTTCTTTAAAAAATAAGTGAAAATTCTCGACGGCGAACGAAATCAAGTCAATATTTATAAAAATGATGTGGATGAACATGACATCCAAAGGTCTCGAGGATAGAAAATTATTGTTATTATCTGTTCGGTTTTCCTTTGAAAAAACTTCAATATCCATCAAGGCGTGCTAGCAGCTACTACTGATTGCTTTTAGATGACCGAAAGGAATGATTTTCTATGCTTCGGTAAAGTCGTGTCATATTTCACAGATATCTCGGACGTAGAATACGAATGGATTGAACTGGGCAACAATTTATTTTTGTGTACTGACTGATTTATGTAAAATTTTTTATTTACTCGAATATAAAACTGTATCCCCGACCATATTTATTTTAGACGCTGAAATAAGTGTTTTAATTTACAAAAAAATGGTGATTCGTTGCGTGAAATAGGCAGATCTAGACCACAGTATCGAATCAGTTCTTATCTGTTTATCATATCTGTTTTTTTTATTTTATCAGATATATACGAAATTATCCCATAATCACCAAATCCACATGAGCTGGTTTGCAGAAACTTTCATGGAGAAATTGGGGTTGTAACCCAAAAATCCTGAAATGAATGTACATGGCAATTGTCAGACCAATTATCACATATTGGGCAGTGGTTTAGGGTACTAAAACTACTCTGAAAACCAAAAGAAACAATTTACAAATTATCTCTTGCATATGTGCAGCCGGGTCTATGAAATTATACCCAACAGCTGCACTAGAAGGGATCCTAAATCTTTTCTGTGGTATCAGCTACAGAACACTGTGAAAAGCACTGGAAAAGAAGATAGATAGAAGCAAAACCAATTATTGGAATAACCTACAAGAGCTTAGACAGGCAAAGACACCTGAAGATGCTAGACCTAGCAGATAATGCAGTCTGCATGCTTTGCTGCACTGAGGACGAAGCCTCTATCCACATTATCTCGAAGTTTGAAGCCTACAGGGACTTAGACAGGCAGAGACACCTGAAGATGCTGGACCTAGCAAATAATGCAGTGTGCATGCTTTTCTGCACTGAGGACGAAGCCTCTATCCACATTATCTCGAAGTTTGAAGCCTACAGGGACTTAGACAGGCAGAGACACCTGAAGACGGTAGACCTAGCAGATAATGCAGCCTGCAGGCTTTGCTGCACTGAGGACGAAGTCTCTATCCACATTATCTCGAAGTTTGAAGCCTACAGGGACTTAGACAGGCAGAGACACCTGAAGACGGTAGACCTAGCAGATAATGCAGCCTGCAGGCTTTGCTGCACTGAGGACGAAGTCTCTATTCACATTATCTCGAAGTTTGTAGCCTACAGGGACTTAGACAGGCAGAGACACCTGAAGACGGTAGACCTAGCAGATAATGCAGCCTGCAGGCTTTGCTGCACTGAGGACGAAGTCTCTATTCACATTATCTCGAAGTTTGTAGCCTACAGGGACTTAGACAGGCAGAGACACCTGAAGACGGTAGACCTAGCAGATAATGCAGCCTGCAGGCTTTGCTGCACTGAGGACGAAGTCTCTATTCACATTATCTCGAAGTTTGTAGCCTACAGGGACTTAGACAGGCAGAGACACCTGAAGACGGTAGACCTAGCAGATAATGCAGACTGCAGGCTTTGCTGCACTGAGGACGAAGTCTCTATCCACATTATCTCGAAGTTTGTAGCCTACAGGGACTTAGACAGGCAGAGACACCTGAAGACGGTAGACCTAGCAGATAATGCAGCCTGCAGGCTTTACTGCACTAAGGATCAAGCCTCTATCCACATTATCTCGAAATTTGAAGCCTACAGGGACTTAGACAGGCAGAGGCACCTAAAGACGGTAGACCTAGCAGATAATGCAGCCTTCAGGCTTTGCTGCACTGAGGACGAAGCCTATATCCACATTATCTCGAAGTTTGTAGCCTACAGGGACTTAGACAAGTAGAGGCACCTAAAGATGGTAGACCTAGCAGATAATGCAGCCTTCAGGCTTTACTGCACTAAGGATCAAGCCTCTATCCACATTATCTCGAAATTTGAAGCCTACAGGGACTTAGACAGGCAGAGGCACCTAAAGACGGTAGACCTAGCAGATAATGCAGCCTTCAGGCTTTGCTGCACTGAGGACGAAGCCTATATCCACATTATCTCGAAGTTTGTAGCCTACAGGGACTTAGACAGGCAGAGACACCTGAAGACGGTAGACCTAGCAGATAATGCAGTCTGCAAGCTTTGCTGCACTGAGGACGAAGCCTCTATCCACATTATCTCGAAGTTTGAAACAGTAAGAAACTCCATAGCGCTACATCTGGAAGCGCTTGAAATATAAGACGAAGTCCTTTGATAATTTAAGACATCCCACATTCCAGACTTTTTAGAATGAGTGGGACACATTAGATCCTTTGAGTCGCAGTGTATACGAAACCCCATACATTCCATATCAAAGAGTTACCATAGAAGGAATGGATTTGATGAAAATATTAAGAATCCCAAGATTGGTGGCGTGAATATTTTTTCTAGTTATATATGGAATTTCTAACGAGAAGTTTTGTTGAAGATTCGAGATATTGATGATGATTAGGTGTGAATCAGCACTAACTTGTGCCGATGGATCTAACATGTTTTTAGGAATATCTGAACTTTTCTACGAGTACATTTTTTGAAATTAGCCTGAATTAGACTGAAATAATGCCGATATATCGTTGCTATGGAAATTTTTAGTACTATCCCGATGTATTATGAATATTTAAAAACTAAAATGTTTTAAATTTAATTCTTTTCTTTTTTGCGTTGTTTCCATATAATTATATTTAGAGTATTGTTCAGAAAAGGTTTTTTCCTTATTTACTGTTCACCTTTTTTATGAAGCCGCTTTTTAACCCTTATTTTTTACCATTTCTAGATCATCTGTAGCTTCAACTTTATTTTAATCTTCAACTTGACCTACCTTATTTGATTAATAGAAAATATACAGTGTGTTTCGTAAGTAATGATCTTTCTTTTGTTATTTTTTGAACTAAGAGATTAGATAGATAGATACTCGATGGATATTTCGGTCGCGCCTATGTTTGATACGACGTTAGATGTTCGGATGCTATACCACCCCTGTCATTGTTATGGACTACCGGAAAAAACGTGTCGAGAAAACTTATTTTCCAAAATAAGTTGTTTTTGGTGTAGATATATAGAGGATTGTTTGAAAAAATAAACTTATCGAATTACACTGAATCACATACTAAATCATTGATTAATTTATTTATCTATTTGAAACGATGTTATACTTATGATAAACTGTTGAAGAAGAAATCTTATGAGCAGAGGCCGCTAGTGCATGCAACGAAAGTTCTACGTCATCTTACCATAACCTACAATTATCCAATTAGGGTCTCGATGGACTGAATTACTGCATCAACTCAACAGCTCAACATGTTTTACAGTGCTAAGTAAATTGTTTTATTCCGCAATTTTCTGAGCTTACCAACTCATCAGGATGATTCAACTCAATATTATACTATAATACGAGGACTGTCTGAAACATTTCCTGATTATAACTTAAGAAATACGTAGTCGGCGGTCCATCAGTTCTCTGCTTAACATAGAAAGAAAGGACACGAATTAATCATTTTTTCAATATAGTTTTCACAGAACCCTTTGCGTATTTTTGAACAAAAAAATAGTCGGACGGTGTCAGATCGTGGCTATATTGTGGGTGTTCAATCTCTGTGAAGTTATTCGCGAACAGTAGCCTTGGAAAGGGTGCAACTCTGTTGATTTTGCCATCCTCTTCGCCAGAATAAAATGGTCTGCTCTCAAATGTTTTTTTTTTGAAATAAAAGTTGTTTGTTAGTTAATTAGTTAAGTTATTAATCTAACCTAAATTTTTTCCTCTTCTCTTAGTTTATCTCGAGTCATTCCAGATTTTATAGAGTTATGAACGATGCATTTCTTTTAGAAGCTATCTTCTGCGACAATTGAGCTTATCCAGCCTCAATTGGATCAAATTGGTACCTGAGTTACTCGAAATATTTGCTATAGAATTCAACACAACAACTTGATTATTACAGCGTCTTTTTACATAATCGAGGAAAAAAACTTGAGGTTGAATTCAGTCGCCTTAAGTAGCAGGATCGATTTCACAACCCTTCTTGTACACTTTTGTACTCAATATTGTCCAAAATTTCCCGATAGGACGAGCTTGAGCTACATTTGAGGGATTATCTTCTGTCGGTAACATTGCCGGCAAAAATATTCACAATACATCGAGTTTTTGGCATTGTTTCATAGAAATAAAACGACGTTTCATAACCATGGATGAAACGTGGATCTATCACTTCACATCCTCAATAATAAAACAATCAAAACAATGAACTGAAAAGGGAGAACCGGTTTCGAATAAAGCTGAGACCGTTTCATCTGCAGAGAAGGTCATGGCGTCGGTTTTTTGGAAAGCGCGTGGGATAATTTTCATTGACTATCTTGAAAAAGGAAAAACTATAAACTGCGAACTTATTTCAACGTTTGAACAAAAAAATAAAGCAGAAACGGCTAATAAGAAAGTGTTTTATCAAAAATATGTACCAGTTAACGCATCCGTTATTGAGATGGCCAAAATTGACGAATCAAAGTTTGAATTGCTATCTCATACACCCTATTCGCCAGATTTAGTCCCCGCGTACTCAAAGATGCACCAGCTCCAAGTGATGTCGGCAGTTAAAGTGCTATTTCGAGGAACTTGACGATTATTATTTTAAAAAGTGTATGGAACTTCTGGGACGCACTAATTTCAGCGGTCAGATTCAATTTAAAATTTGCACACGTGTTGAAAACCAACGATCAAAATATATGATTATCCTGATTAGTTTCGACAGGATTAATGAATTTCGTTTTGTATCCTTTGAATGAGAAAACTATGCAAACTACGAAAGTGGGCGGTATTCGAAATGCAACCATCAACACATCTCTACATATCAAAGACGAGCTCAAAATAACTATAAAACAAAAAATGAAAGGTTAGTTATACTAAAAAGGAAAAAATGAATTATAGCTTGTCTAAAATGCAGTTTAAACCTTGAGAAACATGCTTTTAACTTTAATTTGTCATTTTAAGCCCATGCTTAATATGTACAGATGTGTTGATGGCTGCTTCTCAGTTTTGTAAGTCTGAGACTGCGCGCTATCTCTATCTTTTTCACTCTAAAGCGAAGTAATAAAGATAGAAATTTATTAATCCTGTCGAATCTAATCAAACCAAAACCTAACCTAATCAAGATAATCAAATATTTTGGCTGGATTATTGCATTGTTTTCAACTTTTGAGAGTACAAAGTTTAATTTAAATATGATGGCTGGAAGTAGAGCAGAATCGAGGCCAAAACGTAAAACTAAAAACGATAGAAAAGAAGAAAATTAGTGTAACATAAATTTTTATATCCACCGAAGTGGAAAATTTCTTTCTTTAAATATAACCTCATTGTAGAATTTTTCATCTTCGTAGAGTTATTCTTCTGAAAATGTAGATTTTTTGATATTCAAGGAATATATAATAGGAAAAAAAAATGAGAGAATCCGCGTAAGATATTTAAAAATATAGTGTAGCCATAAAACGCCTTCAAAATCAATTTAAAAATTCGAAATATCTTCCCGAACCTACCGTCTATGAAAATACAATTTCCTCTTAAACAAGGAAACTACATGTTATTAAAAAAGTTCGAGGGGAAAAGTTTTTAAAATGAAGCGGCCGTTGAGGACCGAATTGAAAGCTTCAATAAATACTTTTTGTAAATTGAAACGTCCCCTATTTCTAGATACTTCACCAACACAAAATTATCAGTAAATAGGGTAACGCAAATCGTTTGTTTTTCGAATTTTTTTTGGAAATAAGCTGCAACAAATTTTCATTAATCACAGTTTTTGTTGATGTATCAATTTTTAGAAACATCGACAATAGTTCCTCGGTATATTGTGCTAATAACTCTTATTACAGGAAGTTAATTCATCATTATTTATTGTTAACCCCTTTCCTAACTTATTTACGCAACAAATCAATCTTTGAATCACAACAAAAAAACAACAAGAAAAAAAATTTTTGTT
Source organism: Diorhabda carinulata (assembly GCF_026250575.1). Taxonomy (NCBI): domain Eukaryota; kingdom Metazoa; phylum Arthropoda; class Insecta; order Coleoptera; family Chrysomelidae; genus Diorhabda; species Diorhabda carinulata. The sequence continues at coordinate 13,734,822 of NC_079466.1, read as the reverse complement.
AATATGTCAATTTCGATTTATAGTTTATATATTTTTATAAATAACTAGCTGACCGGATAGACTTCAAACTGCCTCAATCGATTAATAAAAGTCCTTAACTTTTGTAGAAAATAAACTTAAAATGCTTGAAAAGAATCCTTTTCTTATTAAAACAAATAAAAAAATACTGGGTATGAATGTTTTATTATTATTTGCGATTAATTTCACGGGTTGTTGCTTAATTACAAAACAGAGATTTCCTGAAATACCAGCTATTTATAAGACACAGACAGTTAGGATAAAGTCTGTTAATCAATTTAAAGGTTTTTGATAAGCTAGATTTTTTGTTGTGTGACGGTTTCCGACGAGCGAACACGCTACGTATAAATTTCCATGCGCGAAACAGGGAAACTCCAAGTTGATTCCACAAACTTCCAACAACTGGCCTTGCGATTTATTTATGGTCATCGCAAAGACCAGACGTTGCTCTCTTTGTCTGACAATCTACTTCTAGTTGGTTGTCGAATGTCAAATATTTGAGTTGCGTTTAGAAATTCAATTTGTGATGAAACTTAAGATTTATCAGTCTACTTATAGTTGGTTGTCAAATGTCAAATATAGTTGCGTTCAGAAATTAATTTATGACAGAACTTAAGATTTATCAATCTGCATATAGTTTGTTGTCAAATGTCAAATATTATGGATGCGTTCAGATATTCAATTTGTTACTGAACTTAAGACTGATCAATCTATTTATAGTTGGTTGTCAAATGTCTAATATTATAGCTGCATTCAGAAAATTGATTTGTTACAAAAGATCAAGGAAAAACAAACTTTTTTTTCATATTCATTCACCATCCAAACCTTCTCTGGACCTCCACAAATAATTCAAGACCAAAATTAGCCAAATCTGTCCAGCCGTTCATGAGTTTTAGTTAGACTAACGATTTATATATTTATATCTATATATATATATATATATATATATATATATATATATATATATATATATATATATATATATATATATATATATATATATATATATAATTATAATTTTTAAGACTCTATGATTTTAGGTCTCATCTGATTCAAAATTAGAAGAGGCTTAAAATCAAGAAAATTTTCAAACCTATACATATCAAAAAGTCTAAGAAATAAGAAATTTATATACATAATTAAACTTCAATTTCGTTCCGAGTGAAGCCCTTCGCGAAATATTACCTTAGTGCTTGGTCAATAATGATAATAATCTTAAATATCTTGGTGTTTAAAATACAACAAGGGTGATTCTTTAATTTTTAATAAGTGGCAACACTGATGGGAATATGTCAAAACTGACATCGCCTTCATAAGTTTGACATTTTTAATAGGGAACGTACTCAGAACGTGCTGGGGAAAAACACATCGATTTGTATTTTTATATGCGTATTTTATGACTTTTATGACTAACCTTATTATTTTGATTACAGCATCCTGTATATTATTATTAAGACACTTCGTTCTACAAAAATTGCGTTTTTTTGGAAAAATTCTGAGACATTTTTCATTTTCCCGTACTTAAATTGATTTTTTGTCAAGATGAGATTAAATTAAAAAAATAAAAAATTGCAAGCGAGAATTTTTTATTTCGTTTAACCTACTCGAAACATTGTATTTAGAAAATGTTTTGATTCAACTGTACCTACGTAAATTCAGTATTACATTGCTACGCTTATTTCACGCTATCTATTTTATTTATAGTTTTCCCAAACTGTTATAATGCTTTTTGAAAGTTTTTATCGATAATGGAGATGTGAATAGGAGCAGCCATATTTTGAATAGCATCCGTATATTTCTTTTCACTGTTTTCCGCAGAGAATTTTCTAGAATTCACAAAGATACTACGTGACAGGAATCGGAACCGGATATTTCTCGACCTGTTCTACGTCATGAAAAATGGACGTATTAAATGAAATTTATTCGGATTTATTACTGCATCTGACTCGGATTATCATAAGTTTTTAAGAAATCCGAAAAAAATCGTTGGAATTCTTGTCATTTTTGATATATTCGCACTCTATCTTCATGGGTGTTAGTGGTTTCACTTCACCCACATCTTCATGTTAATTTTTTTAAGCAAGGGGTGTTAAATTGGGGTGAACCTGTAAATAGAAAGGTTTATGGAATGGCTTATTTAGTTCACATTTGATTTTTAAAATGACTGGTCATTCGCGACCCAAGTTTTTTTATATCCACAATGTAAGATCATTCTTTGTGGTGATTCTATATAGGGTGTTTCAAAAAACGTTATTCTATCTCTAGGATAGATAGAAAAGTAAAAAACATTTGGAGTTTGTTCAGTAAATAAATTATTATGAATACGAATGGCGTTACGAAAATTTTTTACTCAGCAAACCCTAAATATTTTTTATTTTTCTATGTATCCTAGAGACAGGATCGCCTTTTTTGAAACACCCTGTATATAATGACCACAAAGAACGATTTTATACAAAAAGTCAGCATATACACCAGGAACTGAACGGCAATCAACGAAATTTTAGCCTACGCAAATTTCTGATACTTCTAAAACTCATTTGGACAGTTTATTGGAATAGAAAACGCATTTTTTCCGATTGATTACTTACCATGAGACCAAACAATCAATTTTTATTGAGTGACCAAGCTAGCGCCCTTTGTAAGGTTATTTTTTTCACGATAATGACCGACATTGCGAATGTAATTAAAAAAGTAAAAAAGTCGTCGCACTCTCAGCGCATTTTTTATCGTTAGCAATCGATAAATCTTAACAGAAACGTTAATTTGTGAAAGGAGCTTCACAGAAAAAGACGTAAAGAAACAATTTGTATAAGAAAAAACACTTTGTGTAGGAAAAATCACATTTTGGTTAGTTTGTTGAACTTTTTCATAATAATGCATGAAATAGGTTAGGTTAGGTTAAGTTTTGGTTAGATTAGGTTAGGTTAGGTTAGGTTAGGTTCGATTAGGTTCGGTTAAGGAACGTGTTTGATCATCCTCCATACATATCTATCATACCTAGAATCTTTCTAAAATGGTTAAAACTTTAACGATGATGACGGGCTTAAAGAATATGGTTGAATATACAGGTGGCACCCCTTCCACGTTATGACAAGACGAAATGGATGAATCTATATAGAAAATTAGTTGTTATAATTATAAATATTGTTTTCTGTATCTATACACGTTTTTTTATATAACTAAATGGAACTTACTTCGTGGATATACCTCGTATATCAAATGAATGATGCTTTTTTTTTTCTATTTATGATCATATGTTATCATTATCTTCACTACATATTGGAAATTTTGTATACTTTATTTATTATACTTGAAGGACTATAAAAAATATCGAAGCTATAATATACGGGGAATAACTTTTGAGATATGGCAACACTGATGAGGTAATTTCAAATCTGACATTGTCAACATAAAGTTTGACATTTTTAATGTGTGAACGTACCCAAAACGTGTTGTCATACGAGTGTGTAGTTATTTTCAACGGGTTTTTGGTTCTTTGTTGAGAAATGATACTTGTTTTGATTAACAAAACTATTGCCGAACAATCGTCGGATTGTAGCTCAATACTTAAAAATTCTTAAAATTACAAAATGGAACACGTTTGTCTGTCACACTATCACTGGCACTTGAACATATCTAAGAGTGTTTATCACCTGCCAACTTAACTAAATTAAATATTAATAAGAACATGGTTACCAACTTTGACACTATAAAACAAAATAGTTTGAGGTAAGGATAGGGTCAAGGTTGGGATAGGTCGGGTCAAGGTTGGGATAGGTCGGGTCAACTGTCAATTTTATCAATTCTCAACGGTGTTGTTCAAAAATACTTGAAATATTCATCTTGATCAAAAAATGGAATTAAAAATTTTTCGTACGATGACTTTCCACGTGGATTGAACCAACAGCAATGTGCCAATCAACTCACTCCGATTTTTAGTGATGAAGCGCCATCTTCAACCACCATTATTTACTAGTTTTCCGAACTCAATCGTGGTCGCACTTTTATACAGGGTGAATTTAGTGAAGGTCGTCCAAAATCTTCTATTGTACCAGAAAACATCGATGCTGTACGTAAACTGATATCGCAAGATCGTCATGTGACATATCGTGAGATTGATTCATACTTGGACATCAAGATTTGGCTGCCAAAAAGATTTATTCACGTTGCATGCCGCTAAAAAGAAGCTCGTGTCGATTGGTGCGAAGAAATTCTGAAAGAATTCAATCGCGGTGCTTCTTTAAGATCGTAACGGGCCACGAATCATTGGACATAAAACTGCACAACAATCGATTGTATGAGACTTTCAAGACGATCCAATTCCACCAAAACTAAAAGCACTTCCAAGCAAACGGAATAGAAATTGGTTCAAACGCATGCAACGGAGAGTTTGAAAAACAATTATAAATATTTGTCTCTCTCAAAACTTAAGGGCTGCTACCCTCGCACAATGGCGAGTTTTGGGGGGCATTAGCAAGACAAAATTACAGAATTTTCTTGATATTAGGTCTCTTCTGTTTTAAAATTGGTTTTTTTTTAATTTTTGAAAGATTAATAAGAAAAATAATGTTTCGAATTAACTTCAGTTTTTACCAAAATAATTAGATTCTCTAATATCAATTCAATCATGATGTTTTTTTTTTGGTAAAATTTTTTGGCCCCAAGCCCTATTTAGGGCTCGTTATTTCTCACATAGTAGCAATGATTTTTCGCATTCAGCAACTCGCATATTCTTAGATGACTTGATAAGAAATTCTTGCATGGAAAAAAATGATGTTGAAAATGGTGTGCGACAATTTTTTGCATCTAAACCTAAAGAAAAGTTTGGTAATTATACACTTTCACGGTCACCTGGTTTTTTGGCTCTAGAAAATCGAAAAATGGATGGATTTTAATGATCTTGGTCTCAAAATGTTCCATTTTACGGCGGATTTATAAAAAAATTAGTAGAAATAGCTGGAATGAAAATTTCTCATAGTTTTACTGTTTTAAATCGTAAAAAAACGGTTTTGCAAAATAATCCTTTACAAAAAATTATCTCATTATCAGATAAAGTTCTTATATTTTTTTTGTATTCTACATAAATTAATGAACAATTTAAAAAAAATCCAAAAAGAATGATTTTTTCAGTTTTTATAGCTTAAAATGAAATCGATGAAAAACAATCAATTTTCGTGAATAGTTTCGTACTATATTCTTCAATGTTAATAGTTTTTGGACCATTAAAAATCGAAAAATAGATAAATTTTATAATTTTGGTTAGGTTAGGTTAGGTTAGGTTAGGTTAGGTTAGGTTAGGTTAGGCTAGGTTAGGTTAGGTTAGGTTAGGTTAGGTTAGGTTAGGTTAGGTTAGGTTAGGTTAGGTTAGGTTAGGTTAGGTTAGGTTAGGTTAGGTTAGGTTAGGTTAGGTTAGGTTAGGTTAGGTTAGGTTAGGTTAGGTTAGGTTAGGTTAGGTTAGGTTAGGTTAGGTTAGGTTAGGTTAGGTTAGGTTAGGTTAGGTTAGGCTAGGTTGTTTTGTATCACTGAATATTGTAAGTGCTTCAAATGTATTCAATTCACAATTGTTGCAACTCATTGTCAATATATTTCAAATTATTATTAACAAAATCCCACAACTCACAATTATTCAAAAAAATTAACTTTTTTGAAATTTTTTTTTTTCAAAATATTCATTTTTTTATGTAAATTGCGAAAAAAAATATACGAACTTGATTCCACGACGTCAGAAACAGTTACGAAGGATTATATGTAGAAAGTCATTTTTTTTGGATTTAAAGTCATGAAACTGTAAAAAATATTTATTTTTTTTAATTTTCGTATTTTTTTATAAATCCGCCGTAAAATGGAACATTTTGAGACCAAGATCATTAAAATCCATCCATTTTTCGATTTTCTACAGCCAAAAAACCAGGTGACCGCGAAAGTGTATAATTACCAAAAGTTTTAGCAAGTTCTCAAACAGCTTGCTGCATGTTGGGTTAAAAACATTGGTAACCGAAATTCAAAGTAACCTTCCATAAATTATTCTAGACATTTATTTCATTCTAGTATGATTGAATTGTTCACCAAGTGCAAAATTTTGAGAAAAAATTGATTCAAATTTTGTATTACCTATTTGATAAAACAATTTACCGCAATCTCATAGTATTTTTTCTCGAAATAACTCTCCATAATTTCTTATTAATATTTTTCGAAATTGATTTTTTTAGGTTAGATTTTCTAATTTAAATGTTATTTAAACTTATAAATATTATTTTCACAGTTAAAGAAAGAAAATACGTTTTAGTTTTAGTGAAACCAAAAAAATCTACCTGGGATTCTAAAGTTCGAAATATCATTAGAGCATTTAGTTTGATTAAATTTTCATAGACCATAAATAATGTTGGTTTAGAAAACTATCCAGTCATGATGTAGCTGTAGTATCCTCAACATAAAAGGAAATAAAGAACAACACGAAACATTTTAGTGTTTCCTTATGGTTCTTCCTTAAATCACCGTGGGTAAGACTTTCTCGAAAATGTAAATAATGTAAGGAATCGTTGCATTATTAATAATATCTCGTTTGTAATGTTCCATCCCAAAGTGACTAGAAAATGGCAGTTTTTGTTCCCATTTTCTCTACACCTCATAATACGAGAAACAGTAATTACATTGTGAAAATATAGTCATATGTATAAAACCGTTAGGTAAAATATAGAAAACGGATTTTGAAAACATAAAAAAATTCTATCAGTGTTACAAACCTTGGAAAGTGAAAATAATACTAAATGATTCAATAAGTCGTGTGACATACGTCAAATCCATATGACGTTTGAGTACCAACTTCCAAAAAACTATGTGTCAAATTTCATGACAGCCATTTAAGTTCAAACTACTTTTGTTATTATCAAAATAATTGATTCAAAACAATTTAATGTGTTAATTTATAATTTATTATTGATGAGAAAAAAATAGTTTACAAGCTCATCAATATTTTAAAAGTGTTATCTACTCTATCAATCAGAACAATTTGTTTTTGGTTTGCTGAATTTAAACGTTGTCGTACAGACATCGATGATGGTGAACCTTCTGGTCGACCAAATAAGGTGGTTAATCCAGAAAACATCAAAAAAGTCCACAAATTGGTTATATCTAATCGTAAATTAAAATTGCGTGAGATAACTGAGGCCGTGAAGATATCAGAACACAGTGTGTTCACAATTATGCATGAACATTTGACCATGAGAAATATTTTTTCAAACTTTAGGCCGCGTTTACTCAAAAACAACATTTTGATGATTCAGAGCAGTATTTAGCCATATTTAAACGTATCAAATCAGATTTTTTGCGTCGATATATGACAACGGATAAAAAATGAATCCATCAATTAACTCCAGAATCAAAACGACCATCATCTGAGTGAACCGCACCCGATGAACAACATCCAAAGCGTCAAAAGGAAGAAAAGTCAGCTGGGAAGGTTATGGCTTCATTAATTTGGGATACGCATGGTATATTATCCATCGACAATCTCCAACAGGGAGAGACAATCAATAGCGAATACAACATAGAGTTAAAATACAAAAATCAACAACTAATAGCCTCCTATGTCGAAGTAAGAACCATTGTTTAACCAAGACGATGAACCAGTTTACAAATTGATATCAAAGATAGTTGAATTGAACGAATTACACTTCGAATTGCTTCCTCATCCACCGTATAGACCAGATCTGGCACCCAGTGACTACTAGCTACTCGTTGATCTTAAAAAAAAAGCTCGCCGGTAAGAAATTCAGCTCAAATGAAGAAGCAATTGCTGAAATTGAAGCCTATTTTAAAGCAAAAGACAAATCCTTCAACAAGCACGTCATCGAGAAGTTAGAGAAGCGCTGGAATGAGTGTATTGATGAATAAAATCGATTTTTGTCAATAAAAATGTGTTTTTCTTAGTTGGCGTTAACTATAGATGAATACATTTAAAAATACGTGGTAAAAGTAGACGAAAAGATAATAAAAAAGATGTTGAGATGTATCGTAGAATCAACTCTAACAGATTCACAAAATGGTTCCAGAAAAATCCAAAATATACTAGAATACATTGTTACTTAAGCAAATAATAAAAACAAAGCATTGACATCGAAAGGAAAGGTGTATTTTTCATTTATCGATATGGAAAAGGCGTTCGATAGGGTGAATAACAAGCTAATAAGATTAGAAGAAAACATGAATGAAAACAATGTTAATGGTGTTATAAGAAAAGACAGAAGGTCAGACACATTCACAACAACGGAAGGATTAAGACAAGGAGGAGGATTAGTCAAAGAAAAAACAAAAGGCATGTATGCGGGGCATGGATATTTAGAAAACTTGATTATATGAAACGAAGGACTAAAAGAAAATAATTAAAAAGTAAACGCGGTGCGATATCTAAAAGCAGATGAGAATCGAGAGACGAAGATAAATCGGAATTATGGTCAATGGATTCATAATATGATCAATATTACTTAGTACGAACTGTGTATCTAGCGCCCTCTATAGGAGTTAGACACAAAAACAAATTCCCAAACCTATTCGTATAAAATTTGAATACAGTGTTGCCAGTAGTTACGACAAAATCGTAAAAAATATAATAAATATTTTTTCAGTTTTCTATGCATCCTAGAGACGTGATCACATTTTTTGAAACACCCTGTTTATACAGGGGGTTTTTAGTTATAACATCCTTTGCTCGGCGGTTCTATAGACTGTCATTTATGAAAATAAATAAAGAATTTTCAACATACCAACTCAATACAGTAACATGCGAGTAGATGAGCAACGTATGTCTGTTAGAGAGAGAGCAGCGAGACAATGTGTAAGAGAGAGAGAGAGAGACTTCGTTTTTGCGCATGCGTAAAGTTATATATTCGTTGCGATGATAACAGCGGGGGCGCTGATATACCAGGTCGGTTAAAAGTCTTTGGGTTTTAAAAAATTATATATACCATTATTATTCGCTAATTTTGTAACATAAAAGTATAACGTATAAATAAAAAGAGATTTTTTGTCAATGTAAGGTATCACGCACGTAATCGAGACAGATTCGTTGCGATGATAACAGCGGGAGCGCTGATATACCAGGTCGGTTAAAAGTCTTTGGGTTTTTTAAAAATTATATATTCCGTTATTAATGTGATTGGAAATTAGTTTTTTGAGGATAGCAGAAGAGTGAAGATCATGTTAATCATTATATTAGCTGCAGTACTATGTCCAGTACTATGCGTTGTCGACCAACAGTATGCTATGAAGTATTTACACCGGTTCGGGTACGCAAATGAAAATGATTTGACTAAACTTGAGGATTATTTGTTGAGTTTTCAAGAAAGATATAATATCCCTGCAACGGGAGAATTAGATGAAAATACAATTCAACTTCTAAATAGACCAAGATGTAATGTGAGTGAAGCAGCTTCCGACGATGATCATTCTTTTAGAGTTAAATCAAAATGGTCAAAATTTGATTTGAAATGGTAACTCCAGAATATCTTAAAGTAACCAAAAAGGCTTTTGAAGTGTGGAGTAACAGTTCAAAGTTTAAATTTGAATTAATACACAAAATACGGCCTTATGCTCCCGATATATCTATTACAGTTGTACGGGGAAAGCAAATTGCCTAGTTTCGAGCAAATTGCCAAGGTAGAGGTGAGTGCTCCAGTACATTTGATGGGCCCGGAAAGGTGTTGGCACATGCTTATTTCCCAAAAGGCAACAGTTGTATAGAGCTTCATATTGATTGGGCATATTTTAGGAATTGCTCACAGTGATATTGAGACAGCAATAATGTATCCATGGTATCAATTCAACATTGCTCCTAAATTGGATGAGGATGATAAAATGGCCCTTGAAGCTCTTTATGGACCAATCAATACATATGTAAATAATCCTTTCAAACCCACATCAGCGCTGCCACCGACTACAAAGACACTTGCACATCAACCAAATGAATCGGATAAAAATTTATGTGTCATAACACCGGAGTATATGTTTATTGCCATGGCTGGTGAATTTGAAAATTACCATTTATATATTATTAATGAAAATTCCCTATGGAAAATTGATTTGAACTCGAAACTTATTCCCTCGCAACCAGAAATACTCGATGATTATTTACCTGAAGAAGTGGGTCCCATAATTCAGATTTTTCAAAGTTCTTCAGATAATTTAATAGCAGTCAATGACCGTAAATACTATGTAGCAGATTTTCCCGCTCTACAAATACTCGAGGAAAATAATTTAATTATACCTAAGAATTCTCAAATAAACACAATGTTTCAAAGCAATCATGGGAAAATATATGTATTTTATAATAACAGTAATTATATTGAATTTGACAAGAACTTGAAAACTGTTCGGAATAGAGGACAAATAAAATATATTTTCCCTGGACTACCCACAGATGTTACAGGAGCATTCCAGTACATTGACGGACACATGTACTTTTTCAAAAACACCACATACTACAAATATAATGAGTTTACCAAAAAACTTGTTGCAGCCGGACCCTTTAATTGGAACGTGTTCGATATTCCATGTCCAAATGGAGACCTTTTAAATCATCTCAAAATTTTATTAACAAAAATAATTTCTTTTTATCAATGATGTTGTATATTTTGAAATAAACTCTTATTAAAATTTTTTTTCTGGAAATTCCCGAACGCCAATCTTAAGATAACTTTTACCTATTAATAAGAAATTTTTTTTTGATAACGCAGGAAATTGATAAGAATAATCGGAAACCATATAGACCACATTTACAGGAAATTACAAAATTACAAAATTGTCGCAAATAAAATATTTTTTCTAGAACATTCTATCACAATCGTATGGAGATAGTGACATGAGTATAAATAAGATTGCATTGGGTTGGAGTCGGTCTCTTCCACTGCCAGCAAGAGAAACCAGCTCTGAAGAACAAATACTAGTATCTGTTAAAATTGTGCTTTAACTAAGTTTTTTTTTTTCTTGTGGGTTACGCGCTCTCTCTCTTTTCAGATGGATTTAAAAAAAATTAACGCAACGTCTCTAATTACAGAGAGAAAACCAATAACAAAAATACAAGATCTACCTTTGAATACTCTGAGGGCTATAAAGAAGGCAAAAATAGTCAATTCCAAATTCGGAGAATCAGTTTTATTGGATTTAGATACAGAAGTAGTGTTTTTACCGCAAAGAGTCACAAGTGTCTACAAACCAGTCATTGAAGAATTTGAAAAGGAAAAATACGGAATTATATTCAAGGGATTAGTGGATGATGGAAAAAATCAACGGCTAGCGTCATTTGAAATTGAGGAACTATAGACGTGCCTAAGACACACACACACACAGAGAGAGAGAGAGAGAGAGAGAGGTGAGTACCATGAATATTGTAAAAAAATCTGAAAATTTACTGCAAGTCATTAAAAATGTCAGAAAAATATTGTTTGATAAGATAACGGATAGAGATGTGGAAATTTGGTTGAATCGATTGAAAAAACAAATTAAAATATGTAATTTGACAATTAAAAAAGGAGGACTGCATGTAGGTACAATTAGGAAATTACAAACATACATAGGACATTTCAAACATTTTAAACAACTTATTTCAAATAGGAATATAGGTATGGGGCTGAATAATAAACTGAAAAATAGGGTTAAATGGGAAAATGTAGCTTCTGCATTTACAAGCAGAATTAAAACCGGACTTTTTATAAGTAAATTTATATCATAAGGACTTAACGCAATTTTTAAATGATTGTCAAATAATTTTTAAAAATAAAATAAGGGAAATTTTTATTAGATGAGCAACGTATGTCTGACTACAGAAATAGGGAAAACCGTGTGTTAGAGAGAGAGAGCAGCGAGACAATGTGTAAGAGAGAGAGAGAGAGAGACTTCGTTTTTGCGCATGCGTAAAGTTATATATTCGTTGCGATGATAACAGCGGGAGCGCTGATATACCAGGTCGGTTAAAAGTTTTTGGGTTTTAAAAAATTATATATACCATTATTATTCGCTAATTTTGTAACATAAAAGTATAACGTATAAATAAAAAGAGATTTTTTGTCAATGTAAGGTATCACGCACGTAATCGAGACAGATTCGTTGGGATGATAACAGCGGGAGCGCTAATCTTGTAATATAAAAATCTGCGGTTAACTGATAGCGTCCTATTACTGAAATACAGTTAAAAGTAACGTATACCGGGTGACTTAAAAGTAACATAAAAAAAACAACAATAATAATAATAATTATTTATTTAAATCATTGATAACTTTAACTTTATAAAAGTATACAAATTCTCTAAGAGCATTGTGTAACATATCGTTTGGTGTAATAGAACAAAATGCGTATAAAATTTGTAAAGGACTTTCGGAGAAGGTATTTTTACAGAAATCCAAAACATTATAATAATATTCACAAAAATTCAAATTTTCTAACACAGATATACGTTGTATAATTAAATTATTTAATTTTAAAATTTGCGATACTTCTTCTTCATCCATGTAATACTCAACACCATGTTTCTTGACTAAAATTACCTTACTGTCATCGTAATTCAATGGGGTGATGGTACAGTAATCTCCACATGGTAATGAATCAGGTTTGAACTCGTCTCCGGTATGAAGAAAGATCTGTTGTGACATAATTGAGATAAAGGTATTCCATTCATAAGTACTGAAAGATATTTTGCTGAACTTAAGATGTTAAGATAAGATAACAGCAGGTGTGAATGATCTTGCAGGACTTATTCCACATTTTACTTCATACCCCGAAATTGGATACTGTGTTGAAAGCAGGTAAATGTTTTCAGACTTGACAGCAGTCTCATAGTTTTCCGATATTCTATCTAACTCTGAACTGTAGTTACTCGAATCAGATTCGATGTCGACAATACCACTATCTTGGGAACTCATGTTGCTAAAACTGAGTTTGATATCCAAAGCTCACTTCAATTTATAGAGAGCTCTTTCAAAGTTTTTTTAGCGCGGCGAACCGAAAAAAAAAAAAAATCTATACAATATCAATATTTTCTATCCAACTGTTGTGTTTGCTATCCAAACCAAGCCACTTGACGTACATTTTGTTACCCTTTCTTCTGAGCACCTTTTCAACTAAGTAAATGTCTGGATTCGATATTTTCTGTAGTTCTTCATGATAGAAGCAGCCGCTGATTGGTGTACCTTGCATGTCTTCAAGTAAATACGTAGCAGGATTGGTAATTTTAACTTTGGTGATTTTGAATAGTTCTGTAGTCCAATTGGGTGTATATCCTTTTTCAAAGACATGCTTTGCCTTGGATATGCGCACAATGTCGCCAACTTTAAATTTTCGTGGACCGGCTATCTTTAAATGACTATAGGTGTTATTCAAAATATATTTTTCGTTGGATTTGTTGACTTGAGAAGGTTTATATTTTGATGTGGAATGTTTTGTATTGTTATAGTTTTGAGTTATTTCAGGCAGAATATCAATCCATTTGTAGGTGCCATTTAAACTGAAATACTTGTAGAGTTTCGATTTTAGCGTTCTTATAACTCGCCCTGCCATAGAGGCTTTCATTGTACTAAATACGCTATAATGATTTATGTTGTGTTTTCTCATTAAATTTTGAAATTTGCTGTTGTAAAATTCCTTTCCCTGATCAGATTGCAGATTTTTTGGTATTCGTCTAGTGTGAGCGAGAATGTCCGAGAATGTCCGAGTAATCTCCTCTCCGGTCGTCGTTTTTAGTGGGGCGTGTCCACACAAACTTTGAAAAACAATCAATGACGACCAGTATCATTTTATGATTCCTATTTTGTGATGCAAAATTCCTCATCTCCGCAAGATCCATTTGCCAAAGATCGAAGATCGTCAAGACCCTTAATAATAGTGCGTCTCCGAGGAAATTTTTTCCGTATCAGTTTGTGGAGTTCGTTTACAAGATGAATTTTTTCTTTAGAATACATATTATGACGTACTACCAGCTAGCTTCAGCTCCAGACTGTTAATGCGGTTAACGGTATTCGTATTCATAACCTTAATATTGTTTACAATGCCCGAAACGTTAGTTTTCATATCAGAGACGGATCTGATATTTTCTGTAATTTCTTTTTGTAACTCACGTATGCTCTCAACACACATGTTAATAGAAGCAGTGAATTCTTTTCGAATAAATATTTTGGCTGCAACAATTGAATCGTCAACGTATTTCTTCGTAGCCATATCCCTAGCTGCTACAGGGGGATTTCGCGAAATAAATGTATCAATTTCGTTAGTTTTATTTTGTAAGTTAGTAATGTGCGCCTGTAATATGGGGATTTTCGTCTTATGAAGCTCATTTCTCATTTCGTTCAATCCTACAGCTAAATCCTTTATATCACGGTCTTGTTGCTGCAGCACCACACCATGTGCTTGAATTAATGGCGAGTTGATAGCACGTAGGTCATTCAACTGCACATCAACATATTTTTTTGTTGCAGCATCACTATTTGTTGTCGGTTCCTTAACATTACAAATTTTCATATTTTCAATATCAATATTACCGTCCTGTGTATGAGGAAACGTAATTTTCACTGGTAAACGCGCATAGGACGTTTGATGTCTATGTCCGAATTTATCGACTGGCATAATTAAAATGAACAAGTTTCAACTTGTATTATTCTATTATATCAGCCTCCTTGAGTTCATTGATAATTGCTACTATTTCGTTGTCGTGTGACGTATTACCTGCCTCTTTTGAAGCAATCAACAACTTCAAACGTTCCACCAATTCATTCGCATCATCCCAATAAATATACTCCATAGGTTTATCATTATATCTTAAACGATCGATGCCCTTTCCTTTTGCTGAAGGAATCGATTTTAGACGAGTCAATACCTGCGACGATCTATTCGTCGTCGTTAGAGATTTTATTTTGAATAAAGGTTTTATGATGTAGTGATATTTTTCAGTACTTGACCCCTTAAGACGGTCTAAATGAACTTCAGTTGTTGTCAAAAGATTTTTATAGTTCTGTAAATCTTGATCATTGTAACTGGGGTCTCGTTTAAAATAGAAGCTCATACAAGCCTGGTGTTCCAATTACATATCTTCCTCCTTTGTTTTTCTCAGGTAGTATGTTTATATTACCGGTTTTTCCATCAAATGCAATTCGACGTTTGCCTAATGACCAACCGATTTCATCGTTGTATATCGGACCACAATTTTATCATCTTTTTGGAAGTAATCTTCAATGAACTGATGACTGATGGCTGGATATTGGTCCAAATAGTCTGCGAAAGCTTCCTGGGAAATTTCGGGGCGCATCTCTTCTGGAGATTCAGAACGTGTAATATTTCCGAATTCATCGGTTTCGGCCACCGGTTCCGTTTCGAGAAAAGGGGTAAACACATCATCAGGTGGTTCTTCCTTCTTTATTTCCTCTTTTGGATTTAAATTTGTAATCGTTTTTTGTAATGTCTTTGAGGATTGCACAATTTCTTCAAGTGGTTTAGATATCGGCTTGAATAGTTTATTAATAGACTCATCTTGCTCTGATTTACCTAATTTCAACGACAAGTATTTTTTGCGAATCGATCTGGCAAGTTCGGACACTTTTTTCTTGCGCAATGCATTAGCAACCTTATCGTCAGACATTTTGGTATGGACTAAAGATGCAGCTTACAATTTTATATATTTATCGAATCCTTTGCGATACCTACCACCATTAAGGGTAAAATCCTTCATAATTACCAAAGTACCATAGCGATCACACCAACACTTTGAACACACATTTTTGAATGTGTCAAACGTCATGTCTGGAGATACGTGTTCGTCGAATATATGTTTCAAGTTCACCTCATCCTGCTTGAATAACACAATAACATTACAATTGTCGCGAATAAGCTGTTTCGGTATTTTTGAGTATGTTTGACAAAGATATGCAGCATCAATATCTTTATGTCTACACATGGAGTAGTATTCACGAATTTTCTGCTGACCGTCACAGGCTACGTCATCGAATAAAAAGATGGAATTTGGTCGAGCTTTCTCTGGACTAATTATTTCCTCATTGTCTTTAAATGGGAAATACCCAACACCCTTGACTTGCGCTATAACTTCTTGTAGCAATTGATACTTTGGTTGAAATAACGATTTTGAATAGACATAAACATTTTTGAATTTCGCGCCATTTGGATTGAATAGGAGCGCCAGCACGGCGTTCGTCTTACCACACCCACTGGGGCCACATATAATGACACGGAAAGAATTTGGCAACAATTTACCATGTTTGCCAACAGTTGGTGTTGAGGTGAAATCCAGATTTTCAATGGGTATAGTCTGCTCTTGTTGAATTATTTTCATTGTGTGTGTCGTTTTTCGTAGTACTACTCTTTAAATATAGGTGTCACCAATTAAGTGTGTCAGTCTTAATGTTGATGTTTGAAGGAGAGGGTATTTTGAATTCTCTCATCAATAAACTACCTATTGAACTTCACTTACCTAGCTATCAGTACTGTGGACGTAAGTAAACCACCGCTAAGACTATTTTTTCCGAAAAAATTAATTGTTTTTTTTTTTTAGCTGGTACAAAATTGGAAAAACGTCTTAATCGTGGAGATCCGGGCATCAACCCCTTGGACGCTGCTTGTAAACAACACGATACTTCTTACTGGAAGAATAAGTCTCTCGAAGAACGACACAAAGCCGATCAGATACTTGAAGATAAAGCTTGGGCACGCGTCAAATCAAAAGACGCTTCAATGGGAGAGAAAGCTGCTGCATTACTTGTAACAGGCGGAATGAAGGTGAAAAGAAAGCTGGGAATGGGTTGTCGTCGTCGTCGCAAACGTCGTTCCTTGCATCGAGATGTTATTCTGAAAGTGGGAAAGTCATTGAAGAGAGGAACATCTTTGAAAGACACCGCAACGTTTGCCTTACGAGCAGCCAAAGCACTTATTAAAGAATTTGGTGGCAAAAAAGAAGTCGAGGTTCCTCGAGTAATACCTGTAGCGAAATCCGGAGGTTTCCTACCACTTATTCCTTTGTTTGCCGGTCTTTCGGGGCACTTGGAGCTTTGTCAGGTGGTGCTGCTGGGATTGCAAAAACCGTCATTGATGCTAAGCATGCGCAAAAGAAATTGGAGGAAGATGTACGTCATAATAAGGCTATGGAACGTGTAGGATCTGGCCTATACTTGAAAAAGTATTCAAAAGAAGGATTTGGATTGTATTTAAAAAAAACAAAAAAAAAACTAATAAAGCTACCCAATCACGCACTATCTGACTTTGACATTGCGCATTATGCAAAATTACTTAAAATACCACATTTTCGAGGAGTTTTCATGCGAGACACCCTCTCCAAAGACGGTCCTCGAAGACAAGAATGCGCAGTGGTTAATTTAGATGTCTCTAAGAATAGTGGGAGTCATTGAGTGGCTTACAGAAAGATAAACAACGATGTAGAGTATTTTGATTCATTTGGTAATTTGAAGCCGCCGAAAGAAGTTGTTGAATATCTGGGAAAGAGTCAGTCTACGGCAGTCTATGGGCCAACTGATGGACCTCTTCAGACACCCCCCAGTGAAGACTGCTCCACGTCACTTTCTTATCAAATAAACTAAGATTCTGCATTTGTTTCATAACCTCACTTTTATCTCCATAGAAAGCAATATCTTTCTTTAATTCACCAATGCTATTAATAAACTCTTCAATTCGACGTCTGTACTCTTCTGAAGACATATTACGAAAGAGAACATTCTCATACGTAGACACGTTTGATGGTCGTTTGACGCAGCACTTGACGTTTGACTTAACGACGTGACGTTTGACATAACGACGTGACGTTTGACGTAACGATGTGACGTTTGACGCAACGACAAGAGAGATACATTTCATGAATATTGTTTTTACTGCTTTTTTTCTTAAATAAAAGCTCACGTTATCGCTGAAACTCTTTATTACTCTCGTGACTGTCATAGTATAACACTTATACATGAAGGATGACATCACAATGACCAGTGGAAAGAAAAAAATAAAAATACATTTCTAATAAAGCCCTGTTGGGCACAGACTTATGTCTAACACTAGCAACGCTCATATAAATCACCTAAAACGCATACTAAAAAAAAACTACGATAAAACAGATATTTTTTGATGTGGCATTATGAACCGCCACCGTTCATAATACCGCAAAAACACAGGAATAATTTTATTATAAGAAAACGACAATATTCTACATTTATGAGAGAGATACATTCCATGAATATTGTTTTTACTGCATAGCGGCCTCAAAAGTATCAATGTCACTGTCTATATCAGAATCATCAAAACGATTATTTCTAGGCATCTCATGTAAATTATTAATACAGGACTCATGTGATTTTATCATGAATAAGACTTTGTTAAAACAACTCTGACACCAATAGGACATTTCTTGATATACACATTCAACAATTTCGTCACCATCAAATACTTCATGACGGTGATCATAATTAACAAAAATGTTCTTTTTTAAATATTTATGGACCGTTCTAAATACAAAATAACATGATTTACAAACATTTATACGATATTGTGGAAGCCAATATCCACTAGACCATACGCAGTAAGTAGATTCTTCAAACATATCTCCCCAATTTGTTTTACTTAATATAGTGTTTCTTAAATATAACGGTATTTCTTTATTATAGTCAATATATTCTATTCCAATGGATGAAGAATTTGGATTACTCTCAGCCTCTCTTATCATCGCATTCCATTTGTAAACAGGAAATTTTTTCACAATTTTTTCGGTCAATTTCCGAGGAAGAGGGGATTGCTCTGCGAAATCGGCTGCTGACTTTATCGTTTCACAAATTTTTATGATGCATAATTCCATTAATGTTGAGGAGTTCATTATCTACAAGAGAGTAAGTTTGGAATACTATAATGACCCCACGGCGGCGTATCATAACTATTGGTAATCAAATATCTTTTATCGTCATGAGGACTTGGCGCAATTTTTGTCTGTTCTATGCTATATACGTTATGAGCATATGACCTAATACAGCGTTGAGTAATATTTTTTTTTTTGAAATCATTTAAACAGTTTACATAATCTTTTTTACTACATTATATCGAACTCCTTTTGCCTTTTTTACTATTGCACCTGATTGAACTTTAAAAGAATACATTTTAGACCTCAAGCCTGCAAAATGAGTCATAATTTGGCCTTTGTTTTCATCTTTCATAACTCCCAGAACTTTTTTATTTACCTGTGGAATATTATAGTTATTATTGATGGGGTAATCTGAAGTATCGAATTTTGTTAAATCAGCTTTTAGCACCTCCTCATATGCATCAACACAGATGAGCTCATACACAAAACTGTCTGTGTCCATGTACATTAATTTACATCTATCAATACCCAATTTCGGAATCATGTAATCATAATGGAATTGATACATACACAGCTTCGACAAATCCAAAACTGTCATACCAACATAAAGAGGCTTATTGAAAACCAATTCTGATTTAGTGAGTTCTACTGCAATTAGGTTTTCATTAAAAACTGTTCGACTATGAAACCTAACACTAGATATCAAATTTTTGGCGCCGTATCGGCCATTCCAGGTTTTAACAAGTTTTACAATTCGGTGCTTCCGTATATTTTCGATCGTCTTTCCAAACACAGCATTATTTGCCAATTTATATAAATTTTTCTCAAAGTCATTGGTAGCTGCAGCCCTCAAACGAGTATTTAGTTCGATATAGGGCCGCAGCCATGCAGATTGATTGAATTTCAGAATTTTATGTATCTTTTTAATTTTCAAACCGTTGGCTAACATTTGTTTTAAATTACGATAGTGAACTGTGTATTCTTTTTTACAATAAAGCGTTGTCATTAATTTGGAATAATTTGAGCCTACAGGCTTGCGGTGTTCGGGAGCAAATGGAAAATCTCTGTGAAGATCATGTAATTCATGTGGATACTCCAAGTCTACTTGTAATATATATCCTACGGAAGAATTATCTGCCACAGACATAACATCAAAATTTTCATTATCTAACCATTCAAATCCTCCGTATGGTAATGGTTCACACATAGCCCACCCGTATAAATTATTGACGTCCAGGTAGAGTAAGTACTTTGAGGGTTTTGTAGAATCATATTCAGGCATGTACTTATTGTTAGCATTCGATAATCTACTGCTACAAACCGAAATTCCTCCTCGAATTGCTTTCTCGATAAACATGATCATGTCTACGTCATGCAATAACTCTAATTTACATCCTACATATTTCAACATACAGTCCCAAGTATATCCAGGCATTGTATAGTACCATGCAGGGTCTAAACCATAAGTAATTGAACATTTTCTTCGAAATTGTTCGAAAACATCTGATAAAAGTAAAACATCGGTCTTTAAGTACAGATCAGAATACTGACCCAAATTTTCAATATCAAATGATTTCCACACTGCATGAGCATGAGAATACTTCTCAATACTGATGTTTTTATCCTCCAATTTATTATAAAATGCCTCTATTGGTGGTAGTTCACAAGTATTTAATTTTTCCCAACTATCTATAAAATCGTAACAGAAAACCCCTTTTTTGGCTATTAATTTAAATTGTTCGACACTTAAATTACTAAATTCTCTTTTGGAAATTTTTAAATCATTATCATTAAATGTAGCAGCCAATTCTTCCAAGGAAGCACCCAAAAACCTCAGTGAATCTATGAATCGAAATTTTATATTTGTATCTGAATCGTTAAGTGTAAATGAAATGTATTTTTCTTTATTTATGGGGAGTAAACTGATGTTTCCTCTTTTACTTAATTCCGAAATGATGAAATGGCTATCGTAGTTACTTAAGTTATGGAAAACTGTAGGTACAACAAACAGTTTTTTGAAATTTAAATTGCATGCTTGATGTGCAAAATTTCTAAACTTCCCCGTAAAATGATCGTGATCTCTAACAATGATATCTGTAGAGGAAAAACCCTTTTCACATATGTGACACATTGTTGTCACACGTAAATCTGGTTTTTCTTCCATAGGTGTAATAGTTTTAATTTCTGATTTAATACTTTCAGCTAAATTCGATCATTCATTTGCAAACCAATCCATGCAATCTCTACCTCTGTAGCTCTTGAAAAAACTCAAGTCTTCGTTGTAGCTACATTTTACATAGTAACCAGCACTATATGGGTGATTCCGTTCTAACTGTGATATTCAATGTCCTGTATTGTTTTTTTGTACTAGTCATTAATTAATAATCAATTAATAAAAATTTTGTGTTAATTGAATAATTCTTAAGATATTTAAACATTATTTTTATACAATATAACTTGCCACTTAAAGAAAACTTATACTACATCACTTGAATGTCAGTACCGTGTCATGTCCATTCCTAGAATTTACCGATAAATTATTAATTTTTTTTGTCGTAACAAATGATTTAAACTAATTACCTTATAAATTCTAATGTTTATGATCAAACTGAGGAAAATTGATGCACTTGTTGTTTAATATCTTAAGTTACCATGTCAGTACCGTGTCATGTCCATTCCTAGAATTTACCGATAAATTATTAATTTTTTTTGTCGTAACAAATGATTTAAACTAATTACCTTATAAATTCTAATGTTTATGATCAAACTGAGGAAAATTGATGCACTTGTTGTTTAATATCTTAAGTTACCATGTCAGTACCGTGGATAAATGAGTCAGTACCGTGGAACTCAAAATCCGACATTTGTGTCTTGCTCGTGATACTTTGAAGTTGTAGTAAATTCCTCTTAGAGTTTTATTTTTACAGTAAAATAGATGAATAATATGCATAAAAAAGTTAGAAAAGTTAAATTTTAAAATCTTGAAATTTTGAATACAAAAAATCACAGTTAGAACGGAATCACCCATATGCTATATGTTTTTGATATTTATTTGTCTTATTATGAAGCTGTGTTTTATCTGTAAATTGTTCTAGCATGCACTCAAAGTCGGCATAAACTACAAAAGGCGTAGTTTGTTTATATATATAATTTCTAAAACTAACAGATTCATATTTTGGAAAAGACATTTTATAATTATTTAATTCAGAGCATAATTTCAAGTGGACATTCAATTTACTTTCACTACTGAAATAATTTATGCAGCGATTGCAAATAAATTTTTTATATGTAGTTTTACTTAACTGACTATTAATTAAACGTGGCAAATCTTTGATCCAGCAGTAGTGATATGTGATTTCTGAATTGTCATTATCTATAGGAGGTGCTTCATAATCGTTTAGCTTTGGAAAATATGTATTTTGAATTAATAAAAGATTTACATGTTTCTCGTGTATTGATTTAGCAAGTCTTACTGGATATACTTTGTAAAATGGTTTTTTATTATTTATTTCAATTAAATCCAAGGCATAGACATTGACGGAAATGTTATTAGATTTTTCAAACTTTGAAATTTGATGCAGGGGCATCGGAGCTTCCAAGTCTTGTGTATTCAAGACTGTGCTATAATATGGATATGAGGAAGTGAGTTCTTTATTATTTTTGGCTGGGTACAAAGCACTAACAATTGACCAATAAAAACATGCTTGGTCAGAATTTTTAATGTTTATGCACCCTCGCTTTTTTTGAATAGGTTCTGGAAGTTTAATATAAGATGAGCCGTTTCCAATTTCAAATTTATTGATATTTACTTCTAAAGAAATAATTTTACTTAATGCAAAACCAGAGTCCCTCTCTTGAAATTCTGATAATTTAAAATTAATTTTATCTTTGACGTTCTCGAAAAACCATCGCTCTATATCGGACGATACATCGATAATAGAATTTTTAGTCATAAAATAATGGAAACTAGAAATTTCATTTTCACCAGATTTTTTAATGAACTCTCCTCCACAAAAACAAACATAAACTTTAACAACAGAATATTTTTTCCTAAAAATTTCCCTTATTTTATTTTTAAAAATTATTTGACAATCATTTAAAAATTGCGTTAAGTCCTTATGATATAAATTTACTATAAGTCCGGTTTTAATTCTGCTTGTAAATGCAGAAGCTACATTTTCCCATTTAACCCTATTTTTCAGTTTATTATTCAGCCCCATACCTATATTCCTATTTGAAATAAGTTGTTTAAAATGTTTGAAATGTCCTATGTATGTTTGTAATTTCCTAATTGTACCTACATGCAGTCCTACTTTTTTAATTGTCAAATTACATACTTTAATTTGTTTTTTCAATCGATTCAACCAAATTTCCACATCTCTATCCGTTATCTTATCAAACAATATTTTTCTGACATTTTTAATGACTTGCAGTAAATTTTCAGATTTTTTTACAATATTCATGGTACTCACCTCTCTCTCTCTCTCTCTCTGTGGGTGTCTTAGGCACGTCTATAGTTCCTCAATTTCAAATGACGCTAGCCGTTGATTTTTTCCATCATCCACTAATCCCTTGAATATAATTCCGTATTTTTCCTTTTCAAATTCTTCAATGACTGGTTTGTAGACACTTGTGACTCTTTGCGGTAAAAACACTACTTCTGTATCTAAATCCAATAAAACTGATTCTCCGAATTTGGAATTGACTATTTTTGCCTTCTTTATAGCCCTCAGAGTATTCAAAGGTAGATCTTGTATTTTTGTTATTGGTTTTCTCTCTGTAATTAGAGACGTTGCGTTAATTTTTTTTAAATCCATCTGAAAAGAGAGAGAGCGCGTAACCCACAAGAAAAAAAAAATCCAACGAAAAATCTATTTTGAATAACACCTATAGTCATTTAAAGATAGCCGGTCCACGAAAATTTAAAGTTGGCGACATTGTGCGCATATCCAAGGCAAAGCATGTCTTTGAAAAAGGATATACACCCAATTGGACTACAGAACTATTCAAAATCACCAAAGTTAAAATTACCAATCCTGCTACGTATTTACTTGAAGACATGCAAGGTACACCAATCAGCGGCTGCTTCTATCATGAAGAACTACAGAAAACATCGAATCCAGACATTTACTTAGTTGAAAAGGTGCTCAGAAGAAAGGGTAACAAAATGTACGTCAAGTGGCTTGGTTTGGATAGCAAACACAACAGTTGGATAGAAAATAATGATATTGTATAGATTTTTTTTCCCCGGTTCGCCGCGCTAAAAACCTTGAAAGAGCTCTATAAATTGGAGTGAGCTTTGGATATCAAACTCAGTTTTAGCAACATGAGTTCCCAAGATAGTGGTATTGTCGACATCGAATCTGATTCGAGTAACTACAGTTCAGAGTTAGATAGAATATCGGAAAACTATGAGACTGCTGTCAAGTCTGAAAACATTTACCTGCTTTCAACACAGTATCCAATTTCGGGGTATGAAGTAAAATGTGGAATAAGTCCTGCAAGATCATTCACACCTGCTGTTGAAACATGGTGTTGAGTATTACATGGATGAAGAAGAAGTATCGCAAATTTTAGAATTGAATAATTTAATTATACAACGTATATCTGTGTTAGAAAATTTGAATTTTTGTGAATATTATTATAATGTTTTGGATTTCTGTAAAAATACCTTCTCCGAAAGTCCTTTACAAATTTTATACGCATTTTGTTCTATTATACCAAACGATATGTTACACAATGCTCTTAGAGAATTTGTATACTTTTATAAAGTTAAAGTTATCAATGATTTAAATAAATAATTATTATTGTTATTGTTGTTTTTTTTATGTTACTTTGAAGTCACCCGGTATACGTTACTTTTAACTGTATTTCAGTAATAAGACGCTATCAGTTAACCGCAGATTTTTATATTACAATATTAGCGCTCCCGCTGTTATCATCCCAACGAATCTGTCTCGATTACGTGCGTGATACCTTACATTGACAAAAAATCTCTTTTTATTTATACGTTATACTTTTATGTTACAAAATTAGCGAATAATAATGGTATATATAATTTTTTAAAACCCAAAAACTTTTAACCGACCTGGTATATCAGCGCTCCCGCTGTTATCATCGCAACGAATATATAACTTTACGCATGCGCAAAAACGAAGTCTCTCTCTCTTACACATTGTCATGCTGCTCTCTCTCTAACACACGGTTTTCCCTATTTCTGTAGTCAGACATACGTTGCTCATTTACTCATGCGGCACCACGTCAACGCCTTACCTAGCAATCAGATGTATTCATCAATTAGCTATCGAAAATCAGCATCCAATACGAGATTTTATGTGGATGATTTAATAACTGGTTCCGATGATATCAATGAATTGAAAGCTAGATGTTTTATCCACTTTATCGGCAGCAAATTTCATTCTAAGAAAGTGTGTTTCAAATTACCCTGACATTTTACAAAACATCGATCCTGAAGATATTCCTAACAAGCTTTTGAATTTAGTTTCAAAACCCTAGGTGCTCTTGTTCTCAAATCTCTATTATTAAGAGACCAACGCTTTCCATTATATCCACTAATATATGATCCACTTGTTTTTTTTTTTAGTCCAGTAATTATAGTAGCGAAAATCATCATTCGAAAACTACGGTCAATCAAATTACCATGGGACTAGCCTATTTCGTAGTATTTATTAGTAATTTGAACACAATTTTATAATCAAATAGCACCAGTGAATCAATTAGAAATTCCTTGGATGGCCACTGGATCGAATTACCAATTACTAAACATTCACTGCTTTTGTGATGCTTCGATGCACAAACTTATGTATCGATATCTAGTTGGCCTAGACCAGTTCCATACATATTGTCATTAGAAGTGTCAGTGTAAAGTTTGACGTCAAAAAAGTAAACCAGATTTACGCAATAAATTGAAAGAAATTATTGTATTTAAAAGGGTTAAGAGGTAAGCAGATTTACGAAGATATGCTTAATACCATTGGTGATCAATGTGCTTCGTATGTGACCGTGAAAAATTGGACTGCAAGCTTCAAAAGAGGTAAATTTTCCATTGAAGGTGATGACCGATCGGGAAGGCCAGTTTCTGTGTCAGTCCTCCAAAATATCGATGCAGTTCATGACATGATTTTATCAGACCGTCGAATTGGGCTAAAACGGATATCTGACGCACTGAATATTTCATAAGAACGCGTTCATCATATAGTTCTCGTCAATTTGTTGCAAAGTGTTTGATTGTCGACCAAAAGCATGCAAGGGTTCGATCTGTACTCGATTTGAAAACGAATTATTACTTTGGATGAGATTTGGGTACATTTCTACGATCCAAAAACAAAGCAACAATCGATGGAATGGCGACACTCTGGTTCTCCAAGACCTAAGAAGTTTCGTGTCCAAAAATCTGCTGGAAAAGTTCTTGCTCCAGTTTTTTGGGATTTCCATGGAGAAATCATGATTTGATTTTTTAGATAAGGGTAGAACAATAATTGGAGATTACTATTTGATATTACTGACCACTCTACGGGAAAAGATTGAAGATAAAAAACGCGGAAAGCTATCCAAAGATGTTTTGTTTTTGCAGGACAACGCCCTTACACACAAATCTCATGTTACTATGCAAAAAATTCGTGATTTAGGGTTTGAGTTACTAAAACACCCCCCTTATTCACCAGATTTGGCTCCGTCCGACTATCATCTCTTTGCTCAACTTAAAAAAAGTTTAAAATATCGTAAATTTTCTTCCAACGAGGAGGTAATAAAAACTGTCAAGCTATAAGTCAAGATTCTCAAGGAAACTATTCCGTTTATTTATTATGTTCAAGTAAAACTAAAATTGAAGTATTTCGAACCAAATTTAGACTAATACTAAGATACGGCTGCGATTCATGGGTGTTAAATCAACAAATGAAAGGATAATACAAGTTAAGGAAATGAAAAATTTGAAAAGAGTGGAAGGAGGATCAAGAAAGGATAAAATTAAAAAAAATAGAATTGGAGAAGTAACACCAGTCACCGAATTCATGAAAAGAAGTCAGTTGAGCTGGTGACGACATTTACAAAGAATAGGAAATAAAAATAAATACAAGTAAAAAAACTAATGAGTAACAGAGAAAGACCAAAAGAAACAAGAGACGACGTGAAAAAGTTCAAAGAAGAAAAATGACAAAAATGGAACAAAGCATGGAATAAAAGAAAAAGGACGAAAATTTTATACAATCCCCATAATTTGAAAGATTGTTTTTGCAATAGAAATTTATTTTCCGTGCACTTTATACATTGATTCATATTCCATTTCCAGAATGTCCATGTTTTTATCTTCATTTCTTGTTATCTCTCTGTTTTTGTTTCGTTTTAATAGATGTTTATGTTTAAGGGAATGCAAGAAGCTTTAATTTGTGGCTCGGCCACAAACTCAGACTTACAAACACTGTAGCGATGAGAAAGGAATTCGTTTAATGTCCTTGTAACCACAGATCAGCAACGGGTTGAAAGTGAACCCACACCGACTATCATAGATTTAACGAAATTAAATCCTACGGTTAACACAAATTAAGTTTGTAAATCTAATTGATTAATTTGTAATTTCATTGAATTAGAAAAAATGGAGCGTGAATTGTTGTCGTCGAGTATCAAAAGAATTAAATTGTATTACGTTTTATATTTTTACAGTTTTTAACTCAATTGTGGGTTTTTTCGTTTTTCTTCGGCGTTTGGGAAAAAATTTAAATTGAAATAAAGTAAGGGCTACTAATTCCATCCCCGTATAATGTGAGTATTGGAAAAAATACCAATAGTTAGTTTTTAGCGAGTGTTCGTGAATTACAGAATTACAAGTTTCTAGAATTACTGTATAAGAATGAAAATTGTCCTTCACGATTACAAATTGCTTTTGATTCGATGAAAACTAAAAGAAACAAAACAGAAAAAGTTGAATCAAATTTGAAAACCTGAATTAAAAAAAAAGCAGTTTTCCTTGTCACTACTACGAGGGTTGCTACTCAAGTTACAAAATAGACAAATGAAAACAAACATTCTCCATTAAGATCAATCAACTTTTCCATGCATTTTAACCAATTGTCGAAGCGTTTGCTTCCATTCCGAATGAGGTACCACATCAACTGCTTCTTCAGGTGTGGACAAACCTCTTAATTTATTTTTTATCTGCGGAAAAAAGAAGAAATCATTGAACGCCAAATAAGGCCTGTACGGCGGATGGCCCATTAATTCGATGTATTTACTGTCCAAAGACGTTTTTATTTAAAATGATGTGTGAGAGCTGTCATAATCGTGATGGAAATTGATTCATGTTCTGCGACTGACTTCCGTGATTCCCAGCTTTTCCTATTTTCTTCCAGTTTATTCTATTTTTTCAGTTTCTACTGTTTCTATTGGTTTCTAATAGTTTCTACCAGTTTCTACTTGTTTCTACTAGTTTCTACTAGTTTCTACTAGTTTCTACTAGTTTCTACGAGTTTCCACTAGTTTTTACTAGTTTCTACTAGTTTCTAATAGTTTCTACTAGTTTCTGCTAGTTTCTACTAGTTTCTACTAGTTTCTACTAGTTTCCACTAGTTTCTACTAGTTTCTACTAGTTTCTACTAGTTTCTACTAGTTTCTACTAGTTTCTACTAGTTTCTACCAGTTTCTACTAATTTCTACTTGACTCTACTAGTTTCTACTAGTTTCTACGAATTCCACTAGTTTTTACTAGTTTCTACTAGTTTCTAATAGTTTCTACTAGTTTCTACTAGTTTCTACTAGTTTCTACTAGTTTCTACTAGTTTCTACTAGTTTCTACTAGTTTCTACTAGTTTCTTCTAGTTCCCACTAGTTACTACTTGTTTCTACTAATTTCTACTAGTTTCTACTAGTTATTTCTCATTTTTGTTGATATCCTCCCATTTTCTTTTAGTTTTCTCTATTTTATTTAAGTTTCTATTAATTTTTCATAGGTTTTTTTAGAGTTTTTTAGATTTCCTTATTCTTTCCAATTTTTCCTATTCCGTTATCAAAAAATTTTTCCAGTTTTTCTAGTTCCTCCAATCTTCTCATGATTCTCAATGATTTCCTTTATTTCCATCTATTCTCTCGCATCTTCTGATACTTTCGTTGAGATTATTCCAGTTTCTTCTAATTTATCTCATTTTCTTACATTTTCCTCTAATTTTTAATAGTTTCTTCTAGTTTTCAACATTTCATTACGTTGACATTGCAAATGTCAAACTTCGTGATGGCAACGTCAGATTTGACATGACAAATGTCAAACTTCATGATGGCAATATCAGATTTGACATAATCACATCTCAAAATTTATGTAGCAACCCTCGTATTATTTGAATTGCAATAGTAAACTATCAGTATCCGAATCTTCATTTTCAACTGAAATTAACCAAGCAACAGACTTTAGAGTGTGCACTACGTCACTTCCGTCTCTTTTGCGGCTCGGAACATCTAATAAACTCGATGATATTCTTTTATGATTCACGATCAGAATAGAACGGACGTCAATTTCGTATATTATCGGAAATTGATTAATTCATACATACTATTTGCAATAAAAACAGATTTTTATACCTGAACGATAAAAAATAAACGTATCGTTTCGAAAACTGCTCTTGTCACAAAGGACAATCGTTAATTTTGTATTTATACGGATAGAGATCTATAATGGAAGTTTAAATCCGAAATAAAATGATATATCTACATCACGTTCCTCGATAAAACGGACAAAATTACCGTTATATCCTTGATTTGAACCAAATCGAATTGTTTCAACAACACAGAAATATTATGTTTCATTATTTATAGAAATTTTAATGGCTTTCAATTGTTCTTGCGTAAATGATTCAATTATTGTTATATTTATGCGATATCCGATTCATTATTATAAATATAATTTATTAGATAGATGAGCAATAAGATGACCCAATTAACTCGATCGGTCATCGGCGCATAAACTAAATTCATTCGAACGAGTCGAATGCTTATTATCAGGGGTGTTTGTAGTCAGAAAATAGGTCAACTCGCATGTAAATTTCAGTATACAAATTTAGTTCTGCCACTTATCAATCGTGGCGCTAGCGTAATAATAATGTGTCATTACTGTCAATGTCAATTGTCAAGATTAACAATCATTTGTTTCAATTTGCCAAACGCTTTCCTGAGGTGTGTTCCAAATGGAAAGAATTTTGTAAAATTCAATGTTCAACATAAAATTATCGTTTGTGTTAAAATCATTTTATGGAAAGCGATTTTACAAATTTCGATTTTATTTAAAACAACACGTGCCTCTACAAGTTAATTTTTTAATACAATCATTTTTTCTCTGGAAATATTTTATTAATTTTGTAAATGATTTTCTGTCAATAAACTGCCAACAAAGTACATAGAACTCCATCATTTACTTTGCGAAATTCGTCTTAATTAGTTTGTATACATTATTAACTAAATAATTTAATATTTAAAACATTTATATGTATTAGTCTTGAGGGTTTATTATTTTTATTTGTAAGCTGGATTGTAAATATATTTTATTAAAAGTAATTAAGAGAAACAGAGAAATGCTT
Source organism: Diorhabda carinulata (assembly GCF_026250575.1). NCBI lineage: Eukaryota > Metazoa > Arthropoda > Insecta > Coleoptera > Chrysomelidae > Diorhabda > Diorhabda carinulata. The sequence goes on along the minus strand of NC_079466.1, from coordinate 13,704,387 downwards.
TATTGTCAAAAAATTGTCACATTTGGTGGACAAAAGATTGTAAAAACTTATAAACAAATATTAAAATAGCTAAATAAAGATATAAATGAAATAAAATGTCAATATACAGAAGAAAAACACAATGAATAACAAAATTATAGGTAATAGTAAGTCGATTTGATTTCAATTGGCAAATGATTGTGCATTTTTTTGCATTGTAAAATATTGAGCACTCAACTAATTCTGAACGTAGTGTAGGTAGGTAAAGATCGTAATTCACACCGTTAGTAAACTCTTACGAAAGGTTCGTATTTGAGGTTAAATATTATATTTTTAATTGGAAAGACACATCATGAAATTGCCATCTAATTTAAAATTATTGAAATTTTTGTTTCACAATATCTAAAAATTAATTTGGGACGTGTTGTTTTTAATAAAAAAATTCCCACTGTTTTTTTATTTATCGTCTGGTATGGAAATTATGGTTGAGTACTATATAGGGTGTCCCACGACGAGTTAAAACTATCTGTATATGGCAAAATACTTGTAGTAAATTCATGAAAATTTCCACGTTTGGGTTTTCGCATACGACCTTTTCAATTGAAATATTTTCAAAGATGGCCGACTTCAGGCTCTACCGGAAGTCGACTGTAACTTTGTTATTTGAATAAAACACTCTGTATATTAATACATTTTTGGAATCTACGTAAAATTTTAGTATACTTTTGTCTAAAACTTTTTTTCGAAAAATGCGTAGTTTTTGAGTTATTAATTTTTTTGTAAAAAATTTAACCGTTATAAATTATTTTTTTACGAAGATACCCTTAAAGATATGAAAATAGTTTCTGTTCGGTTGCTTTTAGCAAAGACAGACGTATTTGAATCTATGTTGTAAACTCTTCATTTTATACAGGGTGTTTATAAAAAAATACAGAAATTTGATAATTATGTGGTTAAACTTTGAACACTTTTTATACACACCCCGTATAAAATGATGAATTTTCAACATAGATTCTAATACATCTAATCTTCCTTAGGTCAACTGAATAGAAAATATTTTCATATCTTTAAGGGTATTCTCTTAATAAATTATAGGGTCTGTAATGGTGAAATTTTTCACAAAAAAATTAATAACTCAAAAAGTACGCATTTTTCGAAAAAAAATTGCAGACAAAATTATACTCAAATTTTACGTAGATTTCAAAAATGTACTAATATATAGGGTGTTCTATTCAAAATAACAAAGTTATTTAGTTAAAAAGATCGTATCCGAAAACTCAAACATAGAAATTTTCATCATTTTACTATAAGTATTTTTATTCATCGTAGGACACCCTGTATAAGAAATATGTATAAAAGTATAACAATATAAGTAATTTTTATAAATAGTTGCAGATAAAGTATAGTTAGTAATGGCCGTTACTAGCTCGTCGAATAATAAACAATTTTTTCCAGAAAATGTTGTATTTTGATTAGTTGACAATCCTCTTACTATTAGATATACCCCTTTGTGATCGTTTAGTTGATAAAGGATAATATGAGCAACTTGAGCGATGCATTATAATCCTCGTTTTCCCTTGACGCACGATCAGACATAGTCAGAACTATCTGACACGACAAATGGTGATAGGGCCATCAGGGCCTTTCTGTCTCGGTTGTTATAATCAATACACACGCCCTTAATTATCTCCACAAGTGGCTAGATTCCATCGCGCAATTTTAGGTTACAGCAACCACAATAAGTGATTTAGGGAAATGATAAATGTTCCTTAATGATCCTTCACATAATAAGAAGTTCGAAGATTTAATGATTTTTTTTTCACGATTTAAAGTTTCAATTCTAATAGTAGGATTTAAATTTAAAGACGTCAAACAATGAATTATGGAAATTCCAAGCTTTTTTACAATAAAAAAAATTAAATAACAGATATTTAGAAATATATAATACATTATTTCAGTAATTAATAGCAATAAACCGGAATCCCATGGAAACGCAATCGCTCGCGCGATTTTTTAGTTTCCAGTCACTTCAATGTCAAATGTCACTAACCTAAACTTGTCACCAGTGCAATATGTCATATGTCACATGTCTCACCAACCATTTTGTGTATTATACGTAGTACGGTCCATGAATACTTAGCGTAACATAGAAAGGAAGGCCATTAAAAAACGGACTTGCTTATATGGACTATAAAAATATGCTGCATCTTTAAAGTCAAAATTTTCATGAACGTTTAATTTCGTAGGCACCGTTAAATCTTTTATACCTCAACTCGACCCGAACAAAAAATAGTTTGACGGGCTATAATTTTTTGACGCAGCTGTCTTAATAAGTCAGAGTGGTTTGCCGCATGATTGTATTTGATTTCTTCAAGTCATTCATCATAAATGATACACTCGCAGTCCCCCAATATTATAGCCATCACTTGTTTGGTTATTTTCGTTACGTTTTCTCCGATACCACTCCATAGAATTTCTTTTGGATGTCGGAGTAGTAAAAGATTAAAGTCTCATCACCCGATTGGATTAAACTTTTCTGGTCTTTCCGATAAAGCTCTAAAAATTACTCACAACATTCTGCTCGTCTCTGCACCCACCTCGCACTAAATTAGGATCCTTAGAACACTTGTTTCGCGAATGCCTACAATTTCTTTTGTTGCCGTTCGAGCTCTACAATAATAAAATAAATCGAAGCAAAGATTTTCACGATTTTATGAGGTCATAACTCATGAACCGCACTAAGTATATGTTCTATGATCCATCCGTCTATGTGATTGTCATTTGTCATAAACGTCAGCCATCTTGTGTGCTGTATCGTCTATGATCACTTCTGTCATCCATCGTTCGTAACAATCCTGTTATGGCTAAATGTTGCTATATTTAAATTTAATTGAATAATTTAAATTAATCTCATTTGAGATTCGTACTCTAGACTCCAATTTTCAGCAACCAAAACCTCTACGTTACCAATTGATTATATTAAAAAACGGCTTAAAAAGGAAACGGAAAAGACATGTCTTATTTGCCCTGTTGATAAAGGAATCGTTTTCGTTTTTGTACAGGAAAACGTCAAAATAGTGACAGTTGACAGACGACGTACAAAATTTCAGGTGACGTATGACCAGTGGCAGTTAGTGACACGAAAAGAAGGTTATAAAAATGTAATGAAATATAAAACGAGTTTATTTGACATGTCTGGAAGGTGTCTAGTCCTCTGGGACTGTAGGTTTTTTACCTTCTTCACCCCCTGTTGGGAACAATATCGATTGGTGCTTCCATGTTGTCCATCATATTAACTATCACTGGTTTAGTAAGCAATATCTCAGTTGTTGATTTTCTGGTCTAGTCTGGGAAAAAGTAGTTTAATAAAAAGTGACATTTTTTCATCTGTCAACAGAGATAAAATGTCGAAACTTTTTTCCCGTCGCAGATAAAAAACATTACCATAAGATGTGACAGTTGATGGATAAGATGGTACCATTCATGACGCATTTCCGTCTCACAACTGACTTTACTTATCTAGTACCTTTATTACGTATGACTTGAAGCAGTAGTGACATTTGACGTTAGTGACAGTTGATGGATAAGATGATATCACTCATGACGCATTTCCGTCTAACAACTGACTTTAGTTATCTAGTACCTTTACTACGTATGACTTGAAGCGGTAGTGACATTTGACGTTAATGACAGTTGATGGATAAGATGGTACCACTCATGACGCATGTCTGTCTCACAACTGACTTTACTTATATAGTACCGGTGTATTTTTTGATAATAATAACTTAGATGAAGTATATTGTTTTTTATTTAACGTTTAACAAATTTTGTGAAGGACAAACTACTTTTATCTTTTCATTTATTATTAAAACCTATAAGAAAATTTGATACAAAGCAAAAAAAATATCAATTCCGTTACAGTTTTCAACGATTGAATGCTTTCAGCGAACTGGAAAGAAAATTAAGGACGTTAATTTCAATTTTTCATCTCTCATATTTTTTTTACGTTTTAATCATTTTCTTTTATTCAATTTCCGTGATCAAATAATGAAGTAGTCTTTAATTTCGTTATCCTTTGTATAAAGGATGTCCTAACTAATTTTATACTAGCACAATATTATATACCACATAATACATAATACGAGAGTTGCTACTCAAGTTTTCAGATATAACAAATAAAAACAAATATTTATAATTGAATATGGCTTTATGTTTTTCAAAATATTCTCCATTAAGTTCAACAGTGCCAAACCAGGTCTGTACGGTGGATGACCCAGCAATTCGATACTTTGACTATTCAAAAACGTTTTTGTTTGAACTGATTTGTTAGAACTCGTTTTTTCGTGGTGGAGGATGATTCGTTCTCTGCAACTGGTTTCCCTAATTTTTTCTAAAACGTCTGGTAATCAATACTATTCAGAATTTACAATTCTACATGGTTCTAATGGCACGGAATGGGTTTTTATTACCAAAAGTCAAAGGAGGTCATGTGATACGCATCATGTGATCAATAACTGAAGTATTGCTCACTAGAGCGATGATAGTCAATATGATAGCCAAGATGGAAGACCATAATCGATCCTTGCGCTATAAACACCTTCCAGACATGTCAAATAGTCTAATTTTTAATCTTTATACATTTTTGCAGCCTCCTATTCTTAAAATAACGAGTTGTCACTAGTCATACGTCACTAAGAGTTTTTTACGTCGTTTGTCAACTGTCACTTTACTATTTTGACGTTTTCCTTACGAATCTGTATAATAAACGATTCTTATATCAACATAGCAATAACGACTTTGTAGAATTTTATATACGTAAGTTTTTTTAACCATGTTTTTCCTTCTTAAAACCGCCACTCAATGTAATGAATCGATAGCGTAGAGGTTGTCGTTTCTAAAATTAGAAAATTGTTCAATATAATACAAATGCCATCTACCCAAAGAAATAAATGATAGATCACAGGTGCGATCATAGACAACATAGCACGTAAGATAACTGAAGTATATGACAGATGACAATCATAAACAGATGTAATCGTACAGCTTGTGATACACAAGATGGTTGTTGACACCTGTGACATATGACAGATTGTAAAGTAGTGACAGTTGTAAAGTGAGAATCTCTCAATTTATATTTATAAGTAGTGAGATCTTCAGATTGAGTTCTGGAACTTTTCAGACGAGCCTCGTACCCTAATTGTTTCACTAATTATAGCTGAAACGAAATGTATATTCTCAACTGTTATAAAAATTAAAAAGCAAACAATTTCGAATCAAATGCCGTATCGTTTCGATCGATGTGATTCTCGTCATGTTACAGGAATGATGGATCACCGCATTATTCAAACAAACCACTGCAACCACCCAAACACATGTTTATTCCGAGAAATTGACTACTACACTTATTCTTTTCCCTTAGCTCATCCATTATCTTTTTTGAAATGTGCTTACGTGTGTAAATCATCCACACCTACCAAATGGATTGTGCATTAACATTTTATTATTATAAAAATGGATGGTGTTCGGTATAAATTGCCGTAAATATATTTTGTTTACGTGTAATATTCAACGTGTCGACCTTGAGGTTTGATAATAAGTATTGAAAACGTGATAAAGTACAGTTTTTACAGTTTAAAGGTGACACATTTTATGTTAGTTTCAAAAATTTAAGAATCAAAACGCGCTCTAGACATTCAATGATACTAAATGTACCTGGTCCAACAAAGAAAACATTGAAATTATGGAAAAAAATATATTTACGCTTCAAAATAATCTCCTTTTAGCTCCTTTTAGCTCCTAGCAAATATGGTGTATGGGGTAGCAGTTCAAACTTTAATTAATTAATTTTGGCCATTGCAATAACGATGCGTTGTCTTGATGAAACAACACTTTCTTCTTAGCCAAACGCGGCCGTTTTTGCTTTTGATTTGTACCCTCAAACGTTGCAATAAGTTCGCATAATGATATTTCTACCTTTTTCAAGATAGACAATCAAAATTATACCAAAAAAACCGACGCTATGACCTTGCCTGCAGATGGGAATGGACTTTGCTTTCTTTGGAGCTGGTTCTCTCTTTTCAGTCCATTGTATTGACTGTTCTTTTGTTTCGGGTGTGGAGTGATGGACCCACGTGAAACAGTGCAAAAATCAGTTAATATGCGATGTAACATTTTTGGAGTCGTCATCTTATCCTTCTAAAAAGTCTCTCTCTAGTTGCTAGAGATCTTGAGATCTTGATCGCTAGAGAAAGTTCCTTTCTAGATTGAACTGGAAACATTTTTCGGTTGCGCAAATTTTTGCTTGAAAAATGCCTTTCACAGTATTTGGTTTTAGGCCCGCTCACTCCTATTCCAGCTCTTTCTGCTGCTTCACTTCCCTCCGTGTAAACATTTGATGGTATTTATGTTAATTTTTTGTATGGTTTTTGATCCCATTTACTACTACTGCTTAGTATTGAAGTAATTTTTTTCTCAAAGCTGAAATTTTTCGATATATTATCCTGAAACATGTCCCAGTTCCGGTTATTATTTAGGTACAGTTTTTCTCTGGTGATTTTGTCTCTGATGCTTTCCAGTACTATGTGAATTTTTAGCTTATTTTAATCGATGAATGTACAGGCTGTCCCACGACGAGTTAAAGCTGTCTGTATTTGGTAAAATACTTATAGTAAAAATGATGAAAATTTTTACGTTTGAGTTTTACGATACGATCTTTTTAACTATAAATTTTCATAGATACCTTTATTATTTTGAATAGAACTCCCTATATATTAATACATTTTTGAAATCTACGTAAAATTTTAGTATACATTTGTTTAAAAACTTTTTTCGAAAAATGCATACTTTTTGAGTTATTAATTTTTTTGTAAAAAATTTGACGGTTGCAGACCCTTATAAATTATTTTTTTACGAAAATACCCTCAAAGATATGAAAATGATTTCTATTCGGTTGCTTTTAGCAAGGTCAGACGTATCCGAATTTATGTTGAGACATTTTTCATTTTATACAGGGTGTGTATAAAAAGTGTTCAAAGTTTAACTTCGGTTTTTTCTACAGGTGTGGTCTAAACTCTCTAAAAATTCACAGATAACATTTAATATCTCGATAACGGTAAGGTTCAGGTATAAGAAAATATAAATTGATTTACCTTATTTTTTACCTCTGAATGCATTGAAATAGAAAAAACCGGGTGCTTCTATTTAAAAAAATAAAGAAATTTGATATTTATGAAGTTAAACTTTGAACACTTTTTATACACACCCTGTATAGAATGGAAAATTTCTCAACAAAGATTCAAATACTCTAGTCTTGTTAAAAGTAATTGAATAGAAACTATTTTCATATCTTTGAGGGTATTTTCGTAAAAAAATAATTTATAAGGGTCTGCAACGGTCAAATTTTTTACAAAAAAATTAATAACTCAAAAAATATGCATTTTTTGGAAAAAGTTTTCAGACAAAAGTATACTAAAATTTTACGTAAATTTCAAAAATGTATTAATATACAGGGTGTTCTATTTAAAATAACAAAGTTACATTTGACTTCCGGTTCTACCGGAAGTCCGTCATCTTTGAAAATACTTTCGTTAGAAAGATCGTATCCGAAAACCTAAACGTAGAAATTTTTATGATTTTACTATAAGTATTTTGCTATATACAGATAGTTTTAACTCATCGTGGGACATCCTGTATACATCAATAGAATAATTTAAAAAATACCATAAAATAGTTATTCCACAGCTCTTTTCTCACGAAACTAGTAAACAGCTGATAATATAGGTTAAAGTTTTCTGCTTTAATACCCGATTTAAAAAGCTAAACAATATATTTAGTTTTGACTCTGCATCAGTTTAAGATGACGTTCCAGTCAAAATTGTACGACGTGACCTCATTTGACGTTCCGAGCCAACGTCGAAAGTCAACATGAAATTACACAGTTTCAGAGGTCAGTAAAAGATGAATCGCCTACTAATAGGTGCCAAAAAATGTAGCTCTTTATTCTCTATAACTTTTTCAAATTTCCTTGTTATATTATGTAGAGCAGAACATACCGATGCTCATTGATTTCTATTAAGGGAAACCATAGTAAGAAGTTTCGATCCAATCGATGGACAGATGGGACGATAAGATGGAGATTCTAAGTTGGTAGCAATTAATAAAAATTTTAACGATTTCTAATAAACATTTTAAAGTGTATTTAGAAAAGTCCCTGTTCGTTTTCCTTTCTATCTTTCTATATAGTTTCCTGTGTAACGTTCATCTTTGTTATTTTATCACATCCGAGACCCACAAATACGGAATCCGGACACCGGAAACTTGCACTCAGAAGTAAAGTAGTGTAGAGAGTTATTCAGCTTTGGTAATTGTCGCGGGTCTGCGTTATTCCTTGTTAATTTCGAGCACAAAACTCGTTAGACCTCTAACGAAAACAAGACGACAAATTAGAGTGTGAATTAGTTTAGAAATGTTAGAGTAGTTTGGTTAATATCTTTTTAAATAACAGCGTTACCAACGTATTATTTCAAAAGTGGAAATAACTTATTTTCAATTATAAAATTACAAGATATTCGGTTTAAAATTCCATATGAGAATCGAACCTATTAGATAGGCAACACAAAAATCCTGCCCCTTCAAAACTATCATGCATCTCATTTACGCGTGATCCTTTACAGACCTATAGGCTTAAATACTTCTTCATTTTCTACTCAAACTACAAAAAGCTTTTTTTATCACTTGCATAACTTGCATAACTTCTATCTACCGGGTGAGCAACAAAAAACAGCTGTTGGTTAGGTTAGATTAGATTAGGTAAGGTTAAGTGAAGTTAGGTTAGGTTAGGTTAGGTTAGGTTAGGTTCCACTCCTGGGAGCTGTAAGACCTTGAAGTTGGTGGAGTGGCTCAGTAACTTTCTCTCTTCTTGTGCCGTCTTGACGGACTGGTGGAGAGAAGTGAAGCTAAGAAACAGCTCAAAAATCCAAAGGATTCAGTGTTGTACGCTGATGTAATGACAATTGTTGTCCTCCCGGCGTACGACCCTCCCGAGGATTGAGGAGGGTGGTTTAGTGGGTGAGAGTCCCACACAAACTCACAGCATTTGCACCCGCCCGTTGTGAGGAAGGCATTAGCTTCCACCCTACCCCTGGGCAAAAAAAAAGGTTAGGTTAGGTTAGGTTGAAAGATAAATATGCAGGGCCAATTTCCAGTTTCAATATTCCTCAATTTGTGTAAGACATGTCTATCAAAGAGAAGCTTTCTAAAAGAAAATTTCATTATGTATTACAGAAGTGGCTCCGAGGAATACGAGGAAATATAATCAGAATTTCAGGTCGCCCACTAGATGTCGCATTTTTTATTTTACAATTTTTAGTTTATCTCTTCGAATAAGAGATGGCGTAGATTGTTATGAAAAAATTGCATGTAAGTCGGAAATATATTGAGGATTGCAGCAAGTTTTGGAAAATAAAAACTTTTTATTTTACTATAAATCCAAACTTTCGGAAAGCGTGCTTCTCATCATCAGGGTAAGTACAATGTCAGGAATGACTTCCTCGATGTTATCATACTGAAATAAGCCAAGATTCAAAGTGAATGTCCTTAAATCAGTGGAAACTTAATAAAAGCATATTCTCAAAATATTATTAACTTTTTAATACTTTTAATAGTAACTAACAGTATCTAACGCGTTGGTACTGACCTCCGACAATATGTCGTTGACCTTAGTACGTATACTTGACAACGAGATAACTATCTGTAGGTTTATGATGCTGAATAAGGTATTAAGTATCATTGACATTTCTTAATCGAATTTTATTGTTACAAGGTTTGTTATATTTTTGAATCACGTTTTTTACTAAAAGTGACTGTTAATCGACTCGAATTACACATTTTTTATTTATCTTAACTACCTACAACGACCTACAATTAAACTTTAAATTTTTTTAACGACGTTTTGGTTCAACAACCGTCACAATTTCTCTTCTATATATAATGGCATCCATATCATATGTCTATATGTTCGTGATTTTGAAATCGGGATGGATTATTGCAATTAAATATGATACGCAACGACCCTGTAATACTTTCACGAATTTTATTAAATACCATTTTACATTACTTAATCGATTCTTGATGTTACAAGATTTGTTATATTTTTGGCTCGCGTTTCTTACTGAACGTGACTGTTAATCGACTCGAATTACACGTTTTTGATTTGTCGCGACCCACAATTAAATAATTTTTTAACGACCTTTTGGTTCAATAATTTCTCTCCTATACAAGATGGCACTTATAGCATATGTTTAAATGTTCAATATTTTGATTACAGGATAGATTGTTCTAACTGGCTATTAAATATGATACGCGACGACCCTAAATACTTCCACGAATTTTATTACGTACCATTTTACATTACTTAATCGAATTTTATTGTTACGTTTGTTATATTTTTATATCGCGTTTCTTACTAAACTTGACTGTTAATCGACTCGAATAACACGTTTTTGATTTGTCGCGACCCTCAATTAAATAATTTTTTAACGACCTTTTGGTTCAATAATTTCTCTCCTATATAAGATGACACTTATATGTCTGAATGTTCGAGATTTTGATATCAGGATGGATTATTACAATTAGCTATTAAATACGATACGCGAGGATCCTGAAATACGAATTTTGTAACATTAAATTAAATTAAAATTTACTATTACTACTGGTCCGAAACGAGTCCCCGTTGAATGCAGGAAATCTAACACCAGGGTCGTTGATTTGAAAATATGTAGGATTCTAGGGGGGCATTAATCCATAGAAATTAGGTATTTCTGAAATACCCTGATAGGTTTATAAGACGTGGAAGTTTATTTATTTGGCCATCTATATCTCCAGACCTGATTCGCTTAGATTTTTATTTATAGGGCCGAATAAAGGATCTATTCGATGGCCAAAATTGGAACTACTGTCTTATCTACCAGTCAGTGACTTATTTTGTTATATAAGTTGTTAGATTTGTAATATGATCAATTTAATGTTAATGTTCGTAACATGATTTAATTTCCGTTTTTGTTCATTCTTCCTCTTTCAATAGGACCAGATCCTGTTCAATCCTGTACGTTTGGTCCTCTTCTTGGATCTTCCTGAGAAGCTGAACTCCAGCCCCCGTACCACCTCTTTGGTTGTCTGCCTACAGGTCTGCGTGTGTGAGTTTTAGCCCACTTTGCATATCTATCTTCTGGAATTCTTTCTACGTGATCCCTCCAGAATCTTTTTCGTGCCCTGACCCATCCTGTACGCCCAAATCACTCCTTAATCGGTCATTATTCTTTTTGTTGTTGATGTCTCGGCTCTGGTTGATGATCTCTGATCTCTCTGTATCCTGTATTGACTTTGTTGACTTCCTCGATAATTTGATCCATTGTGATGTTGAATAGGGTTGAGCTAAAACTGTCTCTCTACCGAGCACCAGTATTAATTTAAACTTCTTCAGAGAGTCCTACCAAAGTTTTAATTCTTGTTCTGGTGTAAAGTTCTTTGATAACTCGTTGGTACTTATAGTCTATGTTGTTTATCTCAAAACTCCTAATCACGTCTCCCAGGCGTATTCTATCAAATGCTTTGGTGAAGTCAACAAAACAGACAAACGTGGGTTTATTGAATTCTATCGACTTTTCCACCAACTGGATAACTATGAAGTATTTGTGAGAAATCCTTTACGAATTCAGTCCTACATGGAATGATTGTCGAACCAATGTTGACTGGAAGCTGCATTTTTTTATCCTGAACATTTCGTAGCAATTGAAGAATCACCTTTAGAGTTTGATGCTGAAGACAGTACTGCGCATTATTATATAAACAGCTTCATTGGCAAATCAACTAACCTTTATCAAAATGCATTATAGTTTTGTAGTGAAAACTATGAAGATATGGTGTGCATAGAGTTATAATTTGGAATCTATACCGTGGATTTGAATAATTATTAAATTTAATATTTCTGTGAATTGTAATTTTGATAATAGCGTAGCTTATTTCATCGTCTAACTTATAAATAATTGGGGTAAACGTCTTTTCGACCGTAAACGAATTTTCTCCATGAGATAGTTGAAATACTTTCACTTTGATAGATCTCACGTTCGAAAAGTTAGCGTTTGAGCACTTCAAAGAAATTAAAAACCTACCCCGACCCTCTCTATTTCATTTACCGGATTGCACGCTACTGATTACTATGATCGAACAACTGGAAAATTGGGTAGATCAGCATAAAATTGATAAAGCAAAAAATGTGCCAGGAAAAACAAGAGAAAGTTTTTTAACACGACTGAATAGTAAATTTATCGTTTTTGTTTAAAAAAATTTGTCAATTTCGAACAAAAAAAAATAGAATCAAGTAATAAAAAAATGCTAGATCTCAAAGCTGTTCTGGTTTGAAAAGGAAGCATGAGTTAAAAGAAAAAGAAAGCAACGTCTACAAGATGTCAGAATAGAGAGTGATTTTGAACATAAAAAGCTTGACAACAAATAAAAAAAATTTCACAGTTGTAACACGCTATTCCCCAAGAGAAAAATAAATTCAAAAAATTACTTTTTTTGTAAACTTAACTGTCTATAAAGATCTATTTTCAATGAGATTCATATCAGGACTATTTGCCGGCCACGGTAAAGTCTCAATATGGTTTTTTCCAAGCCATTGAGAATAGAAAATAATCCGAGGAGGCTAAATCTGGCGAATTAGTTGCATGAGGTATCAATTCAAACTTTAATTAATTAATTTTGGCCATTGCAATTATGGATGTGTGAGTTTGATACTTCGCTCAATAAGTACGCATAATACTTGCAGTTGATAGTTTTTCCTTTTTCAAGATATTCAATGGAAATTATCCCACGCGCATCTCAAAAAACTTACGCCATGATCTTGCCTGCAGATGGAACGGTTTTTGCCTTCTTTGAGGCCGTTTCTCGCTTTTCAGTCCATTGTTTTGATTGTTCTTTTATTTTGGGTGTGAAACATTACCAAGCACTCGATGAAAACATCTCCACGTCGCGGTTTTTGTTTCATTATGAGCAAACGCGGCACCCATATTGCATCACAGCTTTCTCATGTTCAAATTTTGAGTAAATTTGCGATGTACCGCTCATTTTGGAACGCCAATTATGTCTGTTAGCTCATCTAGTACAGTTTTGTGGATTTTCTTAAACAATTCTGGAGTCACCTTTATGGTCAACCACTGCTTTGCTAGTCTTCGCAGGTCGTACGGTCTCGTCTAAACTTTGCTACCCAAATACTAAACATGTGTCTTCAAACTTGAAACATACGCTATATAGATTGTATATTTTCAAATAAAGTGGTAATTGTCAAGCAATACCGCCATCTCTAAGCCAGTCCAGGTACTTCTGGAACCATCTTCCTATTGTTCTTCAAATCACGAATTTGGTGGTCTGTCACTGACAATTAAAGTGACGTTACATATGTTTTTCCACTGATCTCAAGCTTGCTTTCGAAATGAGTACTGAAAAAAATTATTTTGAAATAAAAATATTGGATCGAAATTAATGAAATCGACACTTTATGAACATACCGTATTAAACTGCCCCTGTATTATTATCAATTAACAAACACTGTCTCTTAAGTTCTTAATTTATTTAAACACTATATACTACACTTAACCAACTTATAATAACTCACTTATCACTAACACTTAACTAATGTATTTGATTTGATTATTTAATACAATTTTATATTAATATTTAATATAAACTAAGCTAAACTATGCTCCACAAAGTCCTCATATATATATCCTGAAAGAATTCTCATAAATTCTAGAAAATAAAGAAATAAAACAAATGAATAAATAGACCTTTCTAGAAATTAACCAAAAGAAACAAAAAAAAATAAACTACCTGCTATAATGAAAATTTATGTAAGAAGCAAACATCGAACGAATTCCGCGGTTTATAAGAACTATGTCAAAGGCTTCGCGCGCTTTCGCCCAATTTTAGAAAACCATTACATCTAGACAGGACCGGCTTCAGGGCGGAGACACGTTCGTAACAGTATATTGAAAGTAAAGCTTTTGAAAAATAGTATTGAACACGTAATGAAGAAAGAGTAGCGATGATTGAATTGAACAAAATTCATTGGATGAGTAAATCAACAAAACTCATTTCAACAATTTTTATCTATATTGAAATAAATACTGAAAAATGGTTGGATCTTTTTACATTTTAATTTCAAAGTTGTCTGGATTTTTTTAAATGTAAGTCCTCCATCACTAAGAATGAGGTTATTTTTCTGGTCCTGTCTACTTTCTTCAATTCTTCTTCTTTTTTTCTTCAATTTTCTTCTTTTTTGGAAATTTTCTTTCAAACTTTCGGGTTAACCAAAATAGTAAAATGACTATACAAATTATTTGTGCATTTTGTATCTCTTGAATCTGTTTTTGCAGTTTCACCAATTTCATAAAGTTTTTCAAAATCTATTTTACTCAAATTTGACTTATATGTTTGAATTGAAAATTTTGGCAAAATTATTTTTAATTTGTATATAAGTTGAAGAGTTATCGATTTCTACTTGAATTTTCCAATTATTCTCCAGAATCCTGATGCTTGATGTGTATCTTATTTCTAAATATCAATAGGCAATCTGAAGGCTGAGTCCTTTTTCTTGTTTCTTCGTAGATTGTGGGTCTTCGCACTATGTATTGAATAAAGCAGTCGAGTTATTTATCGCGAAAATCGTAAAATTACACCACCGCACGAATCCTACCGCGACTGCGCCAATTAAGGATTTTACTCTGGAAAAACTGTTTTTAAAAATTTTATTCACAAAAACACATTACAAATTCACATATATATTGAATGGATATAATTAATTTCAATGTTTGAATTGAACAAAACTCATTCAATAAAACAATTTCTATTTATTTTAAAATAAACGCTTTTTACGTTTTAATTTTAACGTTGTCTGGATTTTTCTAGACGTGACATTCATGATTATCTTAAAAAATCGAAAAATACGTTTTTTATATCTTATATTTCTTTATAAGAAAGTATTTGTTTCAACTCTCAAGATTAATTACATCCCTCGAAGAATTCCACCGGAATTAAAGTTCTGTTTGTATTTTTGTAGTCGTTCCAAAGGTAAACTTTCCCTGCTTCCATTTGTTTTCGTAGTAAGTAGACGGTTGACACGTAAGAATAAAGAATCTCTAGACGAATGAAAATTTGATGGAACCGGAGGCAGAATCTTGTACTACTTTGTGTTTTTTTGTCATTAAAAGGGTTGTGATTTCTTTCGATTATTTGAAAAGGACTATATCCTTGGGGATGTACTATATATTGAGTTTTCAATTTTGTTAAGCTGCATCCCTAAGAAACTCCGGTCTTGATCTCAAACATTTCTGAAGTGTGTCCAGTCCATCGATAGCTACCTGGATGGATTGATCTTTTAGCAAGCTACTAAGCCAGTCGATGATTGAGGACGACAAACCGTACAATCTTAACTTATTTCGAAGGTTGGCTGTCACAAGCCTTCGACATATCCAGTGCGGTGAATTCCCAATATTTCCCAATAGCTTCAGTCCATATTTGGTAACATAAGCCAAGATATGCTAGTTAACGACTTTCTCCATGACCTTGACAATGGCTGGGACTGAAGCAACCGGATAGTAGTTGTTGTGAACCGTCTTGCTTTCTTCTTTTTAGTATGGGTTGAACCCGAGCTAATTTCCAACTTGCACGGAAAAAACATCTTTTATATGATGGATAAAAAAGCGAAGCGGACTTGATATTTCAGCCGCGCATTTCTTCAATACGCTTGGTGGTATTCCTTCGAAGCCAGTGACTTTTTTGGTGTCCAAGTCTTGTCACATCTCTGTGTCTAATCATCAACGATGAATCAGCTCCAAGCAAGCTCTGTGGTAGTTGAAGTTAACTGCTACCCAACAAGTCTGCCTCCTCTTTTGATTTTTTGACTTACAAAAGTTAGATTATAATTAAAATAAATATTTAATGAGACAAAATTTATCACAAGCCATTGGATCATTGGATCAATATACCCATAAAATTTGATTATTTTCCTGTGAGATAGATAACCAAAACAACAAGTTCACAAACTGCTTTTATGTTCGCGATTCGTTAGAGATCAATTCTGCCTTCGAACTTCAATAAGTAGACTTCTAGGCCTTATTTAGAAGTGCAGAGTTTCATTTTTCCCGATTTTCGTCAGTTTCGTGTTCTATAAAAGAAAAAGACTGCTAATGGTTAACGAAGTTGTGTTCAGGGAGCTTTTGGTAAACTAGATAAGATCTGAGATGACTGAATCTCTATTCTTCACCAGACTTCTTGATATTCAAAGCATCTTATTAATTAAAATCAGATTTACATATTACAGATTACAATTATCTTACTTAGAGATCCATATCACCAAATCGTGTCCATATCACCAAATCGTGTCCATATCACCAAATCGTGTCCATATCACCAAATCGTGCTTATTCCACTTCCAAATGAGACTATTTTCCTGCAGTTTTGTGCCCTACTTCCGAAAGTACTTTTGATGAAATTTCGCAGAGCTCATGGTTTGCTCGCAGAATCTGCAGTTGATATCCAATGCCATTCCTATCTCTTTGAGTTAATGAATTGGTTATAGCTAAGATTTTTGGGAATGTTCGGCTATGATTCTCTCTCAGGACAATCTCCTAGATCTTCCCTAAGATTTCCTGAGCTCCTTGGCGTAGTTTGCTATGGTTGATCTATAAATTGCCCCTGGGCAGCTAGTTCCATATGCCACATTGACTAAGTAGTTGAAGGCTTCTTCTAGTTCCTCTTTAGTGCATCTTTAGTTGAAGGCTTCTTCTAGTTCCTCTTTAGTGCGTCTTTAGTTGAAGGCTTCTTCTAGTTCCTCTTTAGTGCGTCTTTAGTTGAAGGCTTCTTCTAGTTCCTCCTCAATGCGTCTCCAATTGAAGGCTTTTTCTAATTCCTCTTTAGAAACTCTTAAGTTGAAGGCTTCTTCTAGTTCCTCTTCAATGCGTCTCTAATTGAAGGCTTCTTCTAGTTCCTCTTTAGTGCGTCTTTAGTTGAAGGCTTCTTCTAGTTCCTCCTCAATGCGTCTCCAATTGAAGGCTTTTTCTAATTCCTCTTTAGAAACTCTTAAGTTGAAGGCTTCTTCTAGTTCCTCTTCAATGCGTCTCTAATTGAAGGCTTCTTCTAGTTCCTCTTTAGTGCGTCTTTAGTTGAAGGCTTCTTCTAGTTCCTCCTCAATGCGTCTCTAATTGAAGGCTTTTTCTAATTCCTCTTTAGAAACTCTTAAGTTGAAGGCTTCTTCTAGTTCCTCTCCAATGCGTCTCTAATTGAAGACTTCTAGTCACTCTTTAGTGCGTCTTTAGTTGAAGGCTTTTTCTAGTTCCTCTTCAATGCGTCTCTAATTGAAGGCTTCTTCTAGTTCCTCTTTAGTGCGTCTCTAGTTGAAAGATCTCGATGTACGACTCCCAGTTGGTGAGTTTTGAAACTTTCCTTTCCTCTGGATGGGTTAGTATTACCTCCAGGCCTACAGTTGTGTATTTTGTTCTTTATTTTGCATTGAGCTTGTTACAATATCTGTTATCTTTGTCCAAGCTTTCGTCTGCTCTTTTCTCTTCTTTTCATCACAGATTTTATTTGAGGATTTTCAATTTTTTTCTAATGCGATCTGTTTCTGTATAACTTGATTTGCGACGGTCACTATAAATATACTGAACGTAGTGAAACTTCCAACTGATTCAGTGTATCTAAAATACAATCCCACGTCTCTGTTTTTTTCCATAAAACTGAAGGTGAACGACTTTCTCCCATTCCGTTAAATTAAATCGTACGTGAAATTAACACCTTACAGTCAAGATTGGTTTTCTTATCATTTTCTGCGAGAAAGACGATGAAAATGACGCCCGACGAGGTTGAGTGTCAAGATGCTTTCACTTTTCTTTAATTTTCCTGAATACACCGCCACTTTACTCCCACTGGGCTCGGAATACGTGGAAGAGACAATGACTTAAAAGGCTTCTAGCTCTTTTTCGTTTTCCTTCTTGTCGTTTTATTTGAAATAATGTGAAAATAAATTCGATTTTCGGTGTATTTTTATTAGTTTTATTCAGTTTTTTTAAAACATTTTCAATTTTTAAACTAGAAACCGTCGGGAATTGCCGTAAAAAATCAATTTTAAAATGATTTTTCACAAATGATGATAAGTTATTTTTATAAAAAATCAATTTTATTCAATATAAAGTAGGTTATAAATATAATAACTAAAATTGTGCAAATATCATCATCTTTTTGAGACGCCTTGTATAAAAAATATATTCATTACTCACGAAAAGGACTTTTCGTTTTGGTGAGACTCTTTGCTTGTAGAATGCATTGCAAGGTCTCTCTGAAGCTCCCAACAAGAAGTCTGCCATCATTGAAACGCTGCGTCTTTAATATATTTTATTCATCCATGACAGATGACAGGTGAAATGTCTTAATCGGATAATTAGATCCAGAGAAAATTACTAAAAACGTTTTTCTCATATACGTTTTTACAAATATCTTTCAAAATAATGAATCAATCGAAATATACTTTCAAATTGATTTGTAGAGATTTGAAATCCCCACAAAATGACAGATGAAACGTCTTGATCGGATAATTAGATCCAGAGAAAATTACTTAAAACGCTTTTCTCATATACGTTTTTACAAATATCTTTCAAAATAATGAATCAATCGAAATATACTTGCGAAATGATTTGTAGAGATTTGAAATCCCCACAAAATGACAGGTGAAACGTCTTGATCGGATAATTAGATCCAGAGAAAATTACTATAAACTGCTTCTCAAGATAAGAAATCAGAAGATACTCCTGGAAATAGAAGGTTTCTGCTTTAAAGACTTAATCCAAGCAAAGCAGCAGTATTTTTAGGATGCTTCTTAACAAATCATTTAACTCGCCCTAGGTAAACCATTTTGGACTGCTGTCATTTCCAAACTCAAAACTTCATGTAAACAGCACCATCTTTGTTGAAACTTGTAATCTGTTCCAAGGTAACAAGGGTCTTAGGTACTGGGATTTCGGTCCCATAAGCTACACAGGGTGATTTTAATTAGTAACTTAATTATAGCTATGGCTTTTATACATTTAAAAACAGTGATCACAATTATTTATAGCTTCAAACTATCCCATATTGAGTAGTTTTTCAATTTTCAGAATTTGTAAATACATAGAAATTAATAAAAAAAACATTAAGGACAACAACAACTTTAGTTATTATATAAAAAACTTTGTTTCCATTCCATATTTATTTTAAATATGTTTATTTCCTTCAAATATCATCTGTTAATCGATAAAAACAGTACTAAATGATATGACCTTCTACTCTTATTGTATGTAATACGAATAGTGCTTAAAATATGACCTTGTTGACCTTTTGGCAACAGTCTGCTCTTAACAATATCATTTCAACTAAATAGATTAAATTAATTAACAATATTGAATTATTCTTATTGCAACCAAACAAAAATAGTTACACAATGGACTAGTATCTTATATATGATAATAAAAGGTATGAAAATACTGATATTATTACAGCAGTTTCTATATATAATATAACTACTGCCTTGAGAAATTCTGTATAATCAGCAAAATCGTGTATTTTCCCCAGAAAAATCTTTTAAGAACTTATTTACAAACTTAAAAACGGTAAATGAAAATCCCATCTCTATACCGATAACAATGTAAAAATTATACTTAACCTAAAAATTTAAATTATTCAAGATTTTATAATAAATTTCTTTAATTTCTTTTTTCTTAGAACTTTTGATATGTTTATGTTTCTAAATCAAAATAAATATATATTGTGTTAAAGACTTAAAGAAAAGTCGAAACATCAATTTTATCTATCTTTCAAAAATTATTTAAAAAAACTAATTTTGAAACAGAAGAGACCTAAAATCAAGAAGATTTAGAAAGATTTTATTATATTTACCTACAGTATAGTATGTTACTATGCTATAGAACATTTTTGTTCAACATACTTTTCAGTTAATAAAAATGTAAATACAAAAAACGCGTTTTTCATATATTTTTACCCATATCTTCCTAAATTATGGATCAATCGAAATATACTTTTAAGTTGATTTATAGAGAATTAAAATACCTACAAATTGACAGGTAAATCGTCCTCACCGGATTATTATATCCTGAGAAAATTAGTAAAAACTAAAAAATACATAACAATCTACTAAAAATGTTATTTTTATATAATAAAAGCAATAGAGCGTTTATTTGACATTTTATTTAAACTTTTTTTTTGCCAAAACTCAATTTTTGAGCAAATAAACACAATTTTATACATTTATAATTTAACTCTTTCTTAAAGTGGTATACAAATCCACACCTCTATTGTTTATAAATGAGGTGACGTCAGCGAGGAAACACCAGATCAGTTTCTTAGGAGGATCTTTAATACACATAGGAAGCAGTAAAGGATTATAACTGAGCCTTGCAGTATTCCAAAGTAACTATAAAGTATATCATAACTTAACTAACATCCCTGAAGCTGATCTTATCTACTATCAATTCCTTTTTTTTTACTCCAGTTACTAATATGATGTGTTATTTATTTTTTTAACTTTTTATTATAGAATTATCGAATAAGTTTAATATACACACTAAAAAAATTTTTCCCGCACTAAGAATCCCGATATCATGTAATTTTTATCGCATTTTTATTATTCTTTTCCAAATAATAATATAATCAACTATTTCTTTAAAACGAATGATATGTAACTGTTATTAGTAACTCGCCCACCACTATTATTTCCCAATTTTATAATCTATACAAATATGATGAATCGCCCACTTTTCAAAATTAAAAAATTATAAAATGAATCAAGTTAAAAGATTAATCCAAATTTTAATTACTAACATTTTTATTTCTATTTTATTCCACGGCGCTGGTTTTACGACGAACGACTAAACTTCGCATCAAAGCCAGTAAACAGATATAAATTATGTTACATCTCTACGAATCATTCAGGTTAAATGAGGCCGGTAGGTGGTAGTTATTAAATTGTGAACGAATGGACTAAGTTAATTTTTTTTTATTGTTTATATGAGTTTTTATATTGTGATAGTGTGTGATATAAAAATTAATTGTTACCTACTACTAGTAAGTATTATATAAATTTCACTTAACACGTGTTGCTTTATAATGTAGGTTGAAAGACTATTATAGAATTAGATTCCTTATAAATACGTTTTTATAGCAGTTTTTGGATAATTAGCCCTTATCTTTTATTAAAATTCATATCAAGGAATCAAATTATAATTTGCATGAACCATTCGACCTATATTAATTATCACTATGTCAATTAATTTGTAGGTTAAGTTAGATCTGCAACAGTTTCAAACAAAGTTCAATAACCTTTATTATTCTCATTAAATCTGCGCTTAAATAATATTCAAAAATAATTTATTAATTCAAAATGAGTATGATAATATCGTAGCTTCATATTGCATCATTCTTTTGCAAACTACCTATATCAGTGTAATACGATTATAATTTATTTAAATCTGATGTAAAAATAGTATTGAATGAATAAAAATGTTATTTAAAAGGTTTTATGAAGTAAAATTATATATAAATCTAAAATTAGCATAACCTAAACTTATTCAAAATCAACAAATCGAAATAATTAATTGGAACAATTATTTCTCTGTTGCCTGCGATTGTTCCAGGTCCGGTCTTGGAAAATTTGTGATACATTATGCAAACTGAACAATCAACATCGTTTATAGTAAATTGATATGAAAAGTCGACTTTTTACTGAACATTTTTAAAAAATATATCATCTATTTTTAGTTATAAATAAATTAGCGAAAAATTTATTATCGCACAACGACGTTTTGCAACGATTTATTTCAGCAGCTACCATCCTACAGAGAAAAAGAAAATTAGAACTTTGGAAATTTATGGAAAAATGCTTCTGACGTGTGATTATTAATCATACCAAACACAAACAACCGAGCTACGTTCATTATAACAAAACGAACTCGAAATTCAAATATAATCAAATATGACTGTATTATAACTATACAGGGTGTGTAAATATAAATCAATTGCCTTCTTAAGAAAATTCTCATCAATTTTAAATGAATTTATTGTATATATAATGCTGAAATACTAGTTTTTTTGGTTGAATCACCCTATAAATCTATTACCATTGTTGCCAATTGTACCATATACTCCTTCTAGATTAAAAATATTACGAGGGTTGCTACTTAAGTTTTGAGATATGGCAACACTGATGTGAATATGTCAAATATGATATTGCCAACGTAAATTTCGACATTTTTAATGTGAACTTACTCAGAACGTGTTGTCATACGAGTGCTATTCGAATTGTTTACAGATACTCGAAACATTTATTTTGATCAAAAAATTTTCTTCAAACGTGAACATTTTCGTGGAATAATGACTTTTGATGTGGATCGAACCAACAGCACCATCTCAAGAAGTCGTGTTTCGCTGGTTTTCCGATTTCAATCGATGTCGCACTTCGCTACATGATTAATTTCGTAAAACTCGTCCAAAATCGCTGTCGCCGATGGTCATGTAAAATACCGTGAAATTGAGGCAAAATTGCGAGTTATTTTAACGCATATACCTTCAATATCGCATGAACATTTGGCTGTCAAACAGATTTGTCGCTTCGGATACCTCATAATTTGAGAATCGCTCAAAAGAAGCTCGAATCGATAAATGCTGATAAAATTCACCCGCGGTGCTTCCAAAAGCGTCTATAAGATCGTTAGAGGTAACGAATCGTGGATATATACCATCAAGAAGGCATACCGAGTCGCACCCACATCTGCGCTGGATGTAACACGTGACAACAAAAGAACTTCCTCATCTTTTCACCAGGACAATCGCTTACCAATTTACACAGACGCAAACGGAAAGGAAAAACCCAAAACCATCGACAAAGACAACAGAGCAGTTATTACAAATACAAAGTACACACTGCACTGGACATTAACAGTTTAGAGACGGTCAGAAGCAACACCCAAACTTGCACACACACTACGGCTCACGACTTGGCATACCAAATGGGAAAACACCAACAAAGGTCGAGAAACATTCAATAAAATAAACGAGTTTGAAAGATTACAACTGCATCACTGAATTGGAGGACAACACAACTTATAACCGGTTACATGCAAGAATATTATAGACGCTTTCTTCTGAGAGAAACCGATGGGAAATGTAAAGATTGCAATCAAACTGAAGATGTAGAGCAGAAAGGCCGAGAAAAAAAAACCAAATATACCCTCCAACGAACATAGACTTGACCGACAGATACATTACTACCCGGTTAAACGAATGGGGAGAGAAAATAATTCTGTATGACAAAGCTGACATCCAAAATACACTTTTGGAGTGCGGTAGATGGGATGGGTTCGTTTGACATCTCGCTGGATGGTGGCATTATAACGGCCTTATGTCGAAAGGCGGGTGGTTTCTTTGTCCTCGGCGCACGCACACATAAGTGGGAGGGCTTGGAGGAGAGAACAAGAACAAATTCGATTCGGCTCGTAAGCAAATGGTCGCTAGCTTTTTCTGAATAACTGTATGTGTCACCAACGTTCTATTAGAGCAACGTAGAACGGTCGATTCTGAATGGTACATCAGCTTTTGTTTGCCAGAAGTGTTCGAAATCAATCTCGGGAGCCTAATCATTCCCCACCACGTCAATGCGAGCTTTCTTAAATCAGTTCAAACAAAAACGTTTTTTACCGATCATAACATCGAATTGATGGGTTATACGACGTACAATCCTTGTTTGGTACCCAATGATTTCTTCTTATTCTCGCAGATTAAAAACAAATTACTTATCTCTTGGAGAAGCGACTGTTAGTTCAAACGCATTCAAAAGTGAACTGATCTTAATGGAGTCAGTCAAAAAAAAAACATGAGACAAGTTTTAATACGGACTTGACAACTTTTTTTCAAAATAAAATGAAAACCATTCGAGATATTTCAAAAACTTTATTATTGGGTTGAAGTACATTCAAAAAGTTTATGAATGGAAATCGACTTCGTTCATATGGCCACCGCGGGCACGTTTACAACAGTTGATTCGATGGGCCCAATTTTCCGTAACTCGACCACACATTTCGGCGTTCAATGTTGGCTTTGAGATCTTGCAACGTCGTCGGCTTATTAGCATAGATCAACGGCTTGACGTAGCCACAAAGAAAAAAATCTAGAGGCGTTAAATCGCTCTAACGAGGTGGCAAATCCATTTCTTGAGATAACACGCTTAACAAACTTGTTCTTCAATAAATCGATTGTAACATGTGCTGTCCAAGTCCATATATTCTAATTCTTGTATAGTAAGATCCTTACGCAAAATTCGCCATAATCTTGGCAATGCCCAACTCTTGAGAACGCCGTGAAATTAAATCATTTGCTAAGGACGTTTCTCCCGGCAACATCAAACAACTAATATCTAGACTCAAACTTGTTACTGCCTGTCAACTAGATCGAGAATTACGACCGAACATCGGAGTTAACGCGGCCACCGACACCGAATTTCTGTATGAGGTTATGTCTACTGAATAAACTGACAGTGACAGTTCGATGTTAAGTGAAAAGGTGCGTTCAAGAACTAAAATCAAAATTTTCAAGTCCCTATTGAAAAACACTTCCAGGAATCTCCCGTGGAACTTACGAGGGAAAAAAAGGAGTCAATATGTACGATGAGGACTTGTCGTAATCATAGAGTTTGGTGGAACGTCCTACTTTGCATTCATCCTTTGATTTATCTCTAATAATAAACAATGTTTTGTATTGGTAAAAAAATATGGTAACTAGGATTTTGGTACTTTATTTTTCCATGACGTAATTAAGAATCAGCCGCTTCAATTTATCCATTTTAGATATTTCGGTAATTAGTTACGAAAATCCCTGTATTGTTATTTGATAAAATATGTGAATAAATACTAGGAGTTTCTTCAAAGTTTATTTTTAGAAACATTTCTGTTCATTTGGAAACATTATGCTAACAAAACCGACATTCAACAGAAGGAAAGAATATTTTGTGTTGGATTTTAAAATTCGTTGTGAAACGAACTAAGCTGCTTAAGCGTTTTGTTGGTTTATTCATGAGCTCCTATCCTTAGGTTACAAAAATTTGTGGTTTAATGCGAAAAAATTCGAAATCTTCCCAACAATAGTTCCAACAAAAAATCTTGAAATTAGCGAAAAGAAAAAAATTTGTTTGAAAAGAAACTTTAAAATTTACCAAAAGATCTTATCGTTTACTCGAAAGGTGTTTAAGTGAAGTGGAAAACTGTCTAAAGTTATTTTTCCTACCAAGTTTTTTATTTTTTAATTTTGTTTATCGCGTCAACAACTCGTCGAAAATTACACACGACCTATCGTTATTAAAACTACAAAGTACTTTCATAATTTTTATAAGACGCTTTATAAGTATAGTTTCAAAAAAAAAAAAAGTTTCTTGTGATTCCCTAATGTGAAAAGCCGAATCCCCGAAGGTCGGAATTTGCTTTTTGGACAGGTAATCGCTAGTTAATTTAATCAGAAACGTAACTCTCTACAAGATACGAAAATTAAAGGGGTACAAAGTAACGAGGTCAATTTACTGAGCCTCAAGACTAACTATTTAATAGGTTATCAGAGACGTCGCTACGAGGGTTGTTATTTAATTTTTAAAATAGGTAAATAAAAACATAACCTAAAAAGTGTATATATATACAGAAATTTTACTTTAGTGTATGAAATACGTGGAGAAATAATATAAAGAGGCATTTGTTACGGGTTTAGTGGTTGAGACCCCTCAATTTGAATAGAAATATCTGCAGTATAATAAACGAAATAAATGCAAACAGATTTTTTAAACATGATTAATAAATCGGGATTTAAGTTATCAACTTTTGAACTTAATAAAACATGCAATAAGAAAACCTGATTCTAGATTAGATTAGAAAGTTAATTCTTCTCGTGGAATTTTCTTCAAATGGGAAAATCATTCCCTATATTTCGCCAAATTATACTTTTCTTGTATCCAGACGACTGTTTGTTATATTAACACTCATAACACGTACAAATTCTATCAGCTTTCCACTCGGAAAAGTCATTTTTTATGGTAACTTCAACTACAAACTACAATAGAAAAGTGAGGTTAAATTTTTGACGTTCAACCACGATCAGCACGTAAAAAGTTGATTAACTTCGACATTTGACATTTGTGAACGTCTATAGCGCGTCATGTTCGTGTTCATTCCGTGCATTAAGATCAATTCGCTTTTCCATGCATTTTAACCAATTGTCGAAGCATTTTTCCCATTCCGTCAACTGCTTCTTTAGGAAGAAGAAATAATAAGGTGCCAAACGAGGATTGTACGGCGGATGAACCATCAATTCGATGTTTTGACTGTTCTAAAACGTTTTTGTTTGAACTGATGTAAGAAAGTTCGCAATGTCGTGGTGGAGAATGAGATTGGCTACGTGTGCGATCAATTTTTATTGGATTTGGTTCGTCTTTAACGTCTTTTGAAGTACCGCGAATTAATTTGCACCAATCGACTCGAGCTTTTTTTGAGCGATTGTCAAATTATACGTTTCCAAATCTTTTTGACAACCAAACGTTCTCGCAATATTGAATGTATGCGAATGGAACTGATGTCAAAGTTTGTCTCAATCACACGGTATGTCCCTAGTAGTATGTATTCTAGTACACAGCAGCCGATTTAGGATGAACTTTCACGAAATTAATTATGTAGAGAAGTGCAAACACAAATTCGGAAAACCAACCAAACCCTGTGGCTGGAGGTGGTGCTTCATCACCAAAAGTCGAAGCGAAGCTGTTGGTTTAATCTACATAGAAAGTCATAGAAAATGATCGCAATTCAATTACATTTTTTGACCAAGATGTCTCAATCTCTTATTACATCTTGATCTGCCTTACTGCTCAGTAATTACTAGATTTTGCAATTTTTCTGTTTTATTTCTTCGACTAATATGCTATGCTGGAACTAACTGGCACAAAAGCTTGCTGACCAATGATCTAAAACGTAAATTCGATTTTTTTCTTGAGATTCGTTCACTAAATTGTAGAATGATCAACTGAAGAGTTATCTATCAGCTCTAATATGACTGTACTATTTGAAAATTTCCATGTGATCCGAAAGTGATGATATCTTTTCGATTGAATTATCCAATCAGATCGGTGCTTTCAAAACTCACATATACAATAGAGATATTTCTAATCAAATTCTAATCTGATATATTATCACAAAATAAAATTGTCAACTCCATTGACAGTTCAGAATCAATGAAATCCGTCGTGTTTCCTGTACCTTTTAACGTTAAACTAATTTACGTAAGCTATTTTTCTATTTATTATTAATTTAAGAATTATTATTTCTTTAAAAAAACTCGTATTCGTATTATAAAGACCGCATTTTGTGGCTGGTCATGAATATTATAAAAAAAAAAGTGATTTATAAAGCGAAATATTGGATATTTCGTATAGATCGTCGAAAAAATATAGTGTACAACACATCCAGGTACTGAATTTTTACATACTTCGCGTAATAATATAATAATAATAAATAATAAACGGCAAAATTGAACGGAATGAAGGAATAAGACAAATAACAAAATAACAAGAAAACGAGGTACCAAAATTATAATGAAATCAATAGAAGGAGATGAGAAACAATAAAAAATTTGGTGCTATAGTCTTTTTTTATGGATCAAACAGTAATAAAATGATTAACCTAACTTAATATTGACCTAACCTAACATAACCACACCTTAACCTTACCTAACCTAACCAAAATTCAACCTAACCTAACCAAAACTTAACCTAACTTAACCAAATCTTAATCTAATCTAACCTAACCTAACTTAATCTAACCTAACCTAACTTAACCAAATCTTAACCTAACCTAACCTAACTTAATCTAACCTAACCTAACTTAACCAAATCTTAATCTAACCTAACCAAATCTTAATCTAACCTAACAAAATCCTAACCTAACCTAATCAAATCTTTACCTAATCCAACGAAATGTTAACCTAATTTGACCAAATTTTTGTTTATTTTTGTGTGGGGAGAAATCTTCATAAAGACCTAAGGGAGTAGTCCCTAGTTGCGGATGTACCCGTTGGTTTCGCGTCTCTTTCTGGATAAGCCTGAAGGGTTACTTCGCCTTTCTGAAATCCCCTCCTGAGGCCTACCACCAAGGCCCTTCTACCCGTGATTTATGTTTTTGTTTTGTATTCTGTATTTGCTTTTTTTTCTTATTGTTATTTATTTATTTGTGCGTTATTTTTGTATTTAAGGTTATATTAGGTTATGATTTGATTAGGTTAGGTTAAGTTAAATTAGGTTATGTGAGGTAGAGACTTCTAAATATGTCTTGCGGTGGGCCCAAATTAGTTCAATCGCATTAAATTTTCAATAATAGGATGGTACTCTTAAAACTATTACATATTATCAAAATAAACCGTACAGAAAATGTATATGTTATTGATGAATTGTTTCGAAAACACGGTCATGAATTCTTATAAGTACCACCCTACCATTGCAAATTTCATGCAATTGAACTTATTTGGGCCCACTGCAAGACATGCCTCACCTAACCTAACGTAACCAAATCTTAACCTAATTTAACGTAACCAAATGTCAACCTAACCTTACTTAACCAAATCCTAAGCTAACCTAACAGAATAAAAGATTTGGTTACTAACCTAAGTTTTAGGTTAGGTTAAGATTTTCTTAAGTTACCACTGGTCTTGAATGGCTAAGGAAATCCATGAAAGATAAAAAGAAAAATGTTGACAAATGACATTAGTTACAGGTTGTCAAATGGGGATGAGGATAATCGTTTTCACGTTGTATTAATCATTGCAGTATTAAAAATTCTAATCACAAAATCGAGTATCACTTTTAAATGAAAAAATATCGTGTTGCGAGCGATTGCGACAAATAAATTGACTTTTTTGTTCAGAACAACTAAACTGGAAGAATGGCCCCTCCGGGTATAGGAAATTCAATGGAAATCCGCTCAGATACGACGTCGACTGAGGGTAGAAAAAGCGATAGTAAAATTTCAGAATATCAAAAGGATATAGTC
The DNA here is from genome assembly GCF_026250575.1 of Diorhabda carinulata. Classification (NCBI taxonomy): domain Eukaryota; kingdom Metazoa; phylum Arthropoda; class Insecta; order Coleoptera; family Chrysomelidae; genus Diorhabda; species Diorhabda carinulata. The sequence goes on along the minus strand of NC_079466.1, from coordinate 13,675,240 downwards.
GTTTTAGATGGAGGCTTTGCTACTCAATTAAGTTGCCATGTTCAACAACCGATTGATGGAGACGTCTTGTGGAGTTCCAGGTTTCTAGCCACCGATCCTGAGGCCGTCATCGACACCCACTTGGATTTTTTAAGAGGTAAACCATTTTCAAATAGTTAATTGGTACTTAAAAGTAATTCAAACCTCGTATTACGTTATGTAAATCAAGTTTTTCTTTTTACAAAGTTGTACATGAAATATTTTTACTCACAATATTCCCAATAGGGGGTCAATAATAGAGGGTGTCTCACATGTAATGTCAGTTTCTAATGATCCTATAGTCTATTCTAATCATTCCGATTTTAGGTCTGCTCTGATTGAAAATTAGTGTCTTTTTATTTATTTATTATTTTTACCACCATACTAAATAAGTTTTGCAGACTTCACCTCTAGCTGGTTGCCAATGTAAAGCTTCTTTCCCTTATTACTACCACTGCTTCCGTTGACACCGTTTGAAATGCTCTACAGTTTCCAACAGCTAGTTTTCTTTGAATTTTCTTAATCATGTTGCTGTACTTCTAGAATCCGAGTGCATTAGACCAACCACGGAGCTGCAAATAACATGATTGAGCGAGTTTTAGATTAACAGAATTGAGGTTTGACATTTAGCGTCTTAAAGTCGTCGATGATACCTCAACTTTTTTGCAGGTGTTATTTTCAAAGAAGTTCCCTGGTCTATGCAGATTCTAATCTCTAGTTGAGGACTATGTCACGATAGGGGTTTCAGAGGATTGAACCTAAGATGGATCCTTGTGGTACTTCAAGTGTAATTTGCACGTGATATTGCCGTCCAATCAAGAGCTCTATTATAAACGTAGCTTTCACCAAACGTTATATATTTTCGAACTCGCCCTTGATAAGCTGGCGGATCATAAGCCTCAATGATTCATCAGCAAACTTTGCTTTCAACTCTTCCTAAGTAAAAAGGGGTATATCGTTTTCCGCAATACTTAATGGGTCCCGAATTATGTTGTAGGCTCTGGGAAACAGTTTATTTGCTTCTTCAATCATATATGTAAGCGTTTTCGTAGTGGTGTTCAGGTCCAGACGATGATACGAAGTTTTCGGAAATATATTAGAGTTAGTATACTTTGACGTTTAATTTTGCCACAATCCCACCAAGAACACACTCATAATCTAGCTGGCAAAGACTTCGTTCCAATATATATACAAATAAACAACAAAATTTTGTGATATCTTTAAAAAAAAACGTAAAATTCATCAATTTTAAAATTCAATATTCAAATAAACGTTTGATACAAATATTACTATCTAAATATAGAATTTTGAAATTGATAAATCTTATATTATTTTTAAAAATATTACAAAATTTAGCACACCGCGACTCTTATCAATAGCCTGACGATGAATACATGAGAATTAGAAAGCTCGAAAATATATTAGAATTAGTACACTTTGGTGTATATATTTATATAAATTGGAACGAAATCGTAGCCAGCTAGATTAAGAGTATTTTCGTAGTGGGATTGTGGCAAAATTCAATACCAAAGTGTACTAACTCCAATATATATCCGAGCTTTCGAATACTTATGTATTCATCCATTGTAATTGACAATAATTTCAGTCTCAGACGGTGAATACATAATTTTTTTCGAAAGCTGGGTAATATATTAGAATTAGTACACTTTGGTGTATATATTTATATAAATTGAAACGAAATCGTAGCCAGCTAGATTAAGAGTATTTTCGTAGTGGGATTGTGGCAAAATTTAATACCAAAGTGTACTAACTCCAATATATATCCGAGCTTTCTAATACTTATGTATTCATCCATTGTAATTGACCATAATTTCAGTCTCAGACGGTGAATACATAATTTTTTTCGAAAGCTGGGTAATATATTAGAATTAGTACACTTTGGTGTATATATTTATATAAATTGAAACGAAATCGTAGCCAGCTAGATTAAGAGTATTTTCGTAGTGGGATTGTGGCAAAATTTAATACCAAAGTGTACTAACTCCAATATATATCCGAGCTTTCTAATACTTATGTATTCATCCATTGTAATTGACCATAATTTCAGTCTCAGACGGTGAATACATAATTTTTTTCGAAAGCTGGGTAATATATTAGAATTAGTACACTTTGGTGTATATATTTATATAAATTGGAACGAAATCGTAGCCAGCTAGATTAAGAGTATTTTCGTAGTGGGATTGTGGCAAAATTCAATACCAAAGTGTACTAACTCCAATATATATCCGAGCTTTCGAATACTTATGTATTCATCCATTGTAATTGACAATAATTTCAGTCTCAGACGGTGAATACATAATTTTTTTCGAAAGCTGGGTAATATATTAGAATTAGTACACTTTGGTGTATATATTTATATAAATTGGAACGAAATCGTAGCCAGCTAGATTAAGAGTATTTTCGTAGTGGGATTGTGGCAAAATTTAATACCAAAGTGTACTAACTCCAATATATATCCGAGCTTTCTAATACTTATGTATTCATCCATTGTAATTGACCATAATTTCAGTCTCAGACGGTGAATACATAATTTTTTTCGAAAGCTGGGTAATATATTAGAATTAGTACACTTTGGTGTATATATTTATATAAATTGAAACGAAATCGTAGCCAGCTAGATTAAGAGTATTTTCGTAGTGGGATTGTGGCAAAATTTAATACCAAAGTGTACTAACTCCAATATACATCCGAGCTTTCTAATACTTATGTATTCATCCATTGTAATTGACCATAATTTCAGTCTCAGACGGTGAATACATAATTTTTTTCGAAAACTGGGTAATATATTAGAATTAGTACACTTTGGTGTATATATTTATATAAATTGAAACGAAATCGTAGCCAGCTAGATTAAGAGTATTTTCGTAGTGGGATTGTGGCAAAATTTAATACCAAAGTGTACTAACTCCAATATATATCCGAGCTTTCTAATACTTATGTATTCATCCATTGTAATTGACCATAATTTCAGTCTCAGACGGTGAATACATAATTTTTTTCGAAAGCTGGGTAATATATTAGAATTAGTATACTTTGGTGTATATATTTATATAAATTGAAACGAAATCGTAGCCAGCTAGATTAAGAGTATTTTCGTAGTGGGATTGTGGCAAAATTTAATACCAAAGTGTACTAACTCCAATATATATCCGAGCTTTCTAATACTTATGTATTCATCCATTGTAATTGACCATAATTTCAGTCTCAGACGGTGAATACATAATTTTTTTCGAAAGCTGGGTAATATATTAGAATTAGTATACTTTGGTGTATATATTTATATAAATTGAAACGAAATCGTAGCCAGCTAGATTAAGAGTATTTTCGTAGTGGGATTGTGGCAAAATTTAATACCAAAGTGTACTAACTCCAATATATATCCGAGCTTTCGAATATTTATGTATTCATCCAATGTAATTGACCATAATTTCAGTCTCAGACGGTGAATAAATAAGTATTAGAAAGCTCGGAAGGTGTTTTTTCATAAACGAAAATTTATACTCAATATTTTCGTGACACAAATCGATTTGATTCATATAAAACAAACTCCCCGTTGTTTCTGCCATCGTTAAATCCTTTTTACCACATCCGGTTTCGCGTTATTGCTCTCTAGGTATGCGATTGTCGAACAAACAATTCGAGTGGTCGTTTTAAAATCCAATTTGTAACAATTTAATCAACTCCTAACTGCCACACTGAAACAAAGTTGAAAAACGAAAACAAGTAACTTAATAAAATTTACGTTTCGTGTTTAGCTAAACTCAACACGTCGTTATATCGAGTAACTTGTAAAATCCCCCGAAAAACGTCCGACTATAGTGTTACACGTGAAAAACGATCCGCAACTGATCCAGGAATTTAATTTCAATTTTATATATGTCTTTTAACCCCAAGAATACGCGGAAATAACAGAAACTTCAGAGGTTATAAGTGGGTGAAATATTATCCTGTTCGGAAAGGAATGTCTACGTGTGGGACGGAATAAATATACACTGTAAACATGATTAAACTACTAGATTTAAAGTGGTGGCGTAGGATTGTACTCCATTTGAAATTCTCTAACTAAATTTGTAAATTTTCTCTACAATATATACAAAGGTTGTATGAAAACTTCCCCTAAAGTCCACCGATGCTATAACTTTCCGAATAACAGGCGCTGGGGTTTAGATCTGATGAAAACGATGACCGATTTGTTACGAACTGCGTAACAACCTGGGGCTGAAAAAATGTATACAAATTTTTCATAATATAAGAATATAACCACCCATAGATTTACCAGTTGAAATGGTAGGAGTCCGTCAAACTGTAGAGTTTCGAGAGAGACAGAACCAAGTTCTGCGATCTCTTTCTATAACCTACGATCACCCACGTTAGTCTGAGAAGACTGAAGCAGTTCTTGGAGACGTTCAACTCGACGCATAATAAAATGCTTAGTTACCAAGTAAATTGGTATTTTCGGAACTGTCTTACTCTTCAGGACGATTTAAACTCAACAATATTCTAAATTAAGAGAATTCTCCCCCACACCGACCGGTGTGTGCGGCTGTAAGACCCACTGATACCATTTTTCTTCAAGTTAAACCTCTTTGAGGACATCGACCAAACTGTTGCGTTTCTTCATCTGTGAGGTTATTTCCACGTTCTCAGCTACGACGTTATCTTTTTTCGTGATCATACCCACGACCCAAAAAAAGTGTCCATCAACAAAAAAAATTATCAAGTCAATTGATGATTTTATAAATTTCTTTCTATTAAAGTTAGTTGAGAGTTACCTACAAATTCTGAGGGTAATTAACGAAAATAAAGACTTGCCGGATTTTAACAACATTTTTTAATTTATTGAAAGAAACCGGATTTAAATTCAATAAAGAAAAACGAGAAACGGACAGTTTACTATTAAAAAAAGCAAAAATAATTAATAAAAAAGAAAAATTTAGTACCTGCATGAAACATGGGTAAAAATGGACATATTGAGGATAATTTTCAATTGAATGTGTTCCGTATTTTGACCATACACTTTATATCTATTCCAAAATTTATAATTCAAATTATTAAACCGCAAATTATTCATTAAGCGCGGAGTACGGTCCTGTTACTTGCTCGGCTTTGGCGTTTGCAACCCTGATCACGTGCATTATGCGTGAATATGTTTTAGTTTACTATTTTTCTTCGATAAATAAACTTTATATCAAATGTTTGGACTTGATTGGAAAAAAATAAAAATAGTTATTGAAAAAAAGTCCAATTCCTTTTCACACAACTCTCGTAATACATTTTTCCTATAAACAGGAAAATCTGTTTATATGGTTTACCGATCTAATTTCATCTAAATAATGAAAATTCGCCCCGACGAATTCATTTTGTAACGAATTGCCTTGTATAGATTGTCGTCTCTCTTCGTAATGCACTTTTCCATAATTCAAATGTGGTGCAGCTCGGCTACGGTCCCGTTCATTCCATAACCACTTTTTTTTAACTACACTTGTGTGTCGGGCAACGTATCTATTTTACATATTTATATATTTTCTTTTTTTTTTTTTCAAAATCCCTAATTTTAAATTCGTCGGAACTATGTTTTTGATTCATTGCAGTATTTTAAACAATTGCTGCATCATTTCCACGCCGAACCAATTCCGCAACACACATTTGGCGAATTTTTATTTGCGGAATCGATTTCCTTCAGTTGATTAAAACGTCACTCATCCAAAGGAAAGTGTCTTACCACCTTCCGCGTTGGAGGTTCAACAAGATTCGTACTTATATATATTTCCACAACAAATCTTCCACAAAGTTTGATAGATAAATTTATCCCCGATACTTTCGTCTTCAAACCTTGGCATTCCCTGCGCGAACAACTTCAACCCCAAAACTTCCAGCTGAGATTTTGGGGAGAGACGTTCTCATTAAGGCACTCGGTGAAATATTCGGACAGTAACACCGTTTATGTCAATACTGACATAATACCCATTCCAAGCCGTCTAAGTAACCTTCAATTCCGCCATGTGAATCGTACAATCGAATCAAACAAATCCGCTATCAAGGAAACTCTTTCAACCCTTTCGTTCGCCAATAAATGGCCTAGGACCGCAAAGCATAAGAAAAAACCTAATTATCCACCCTTTAGGCTGCTAGCAACATCATACGAAGACCTCCCCAAAAACTACCATAACTTAGATAATTCTCTCACACTCCACCTCGTCGGTGTTGCAGATTTTCTGCGGTTTTCCTGTAACCTGGTGAACCGGCTCACTGGCCAAATGGCCAACCACTTCTCTATCACCCGCTTCCTATCAAATAATAAACGAAAAAAATACTGAACCTGGAGGGAACCGTTTTTGGCTGGAGTTTTCTTTTCTTTTTCTTCGAACCACGTTTGGTCGTTCGTTTTTTCAACCTGAAGCAGCCCTGCAGAGGATCGACTACTATGTCAGAGCCTACTCCAATAAACCTTTTTCTTTATAAAACTTCCTCATCCCATCCAAATATAAACAACGAATCTCTCCCTCTTATCTCTAAAGATACCATACATCCGTATCCAGCATTCAGTCCGGACTTTGCACTGTCAGAATTACTATTTATGGTGAATGAATTTGTATCCAAAGGAGATATTGAAAATCGCGACAATTTTTTCCGTCCAATTCAAAGAATGGGCTTACCAAAGTCGTTAAGAGACATAGGAAACCAGGATTATCTATGAAACACCCTCTATATGAATAAAAGTGTGCAATTCATCTTTTTCTTTCCATGTTTAGTAACTGAATAGTAAAATAAAGCTTCTAAAATTTAAAGTTACGCCTTCGTCGTCAATTTATTTTTTCATATTTGATCTGTTCAATTAATCCCATTGACGTCGTCCACATTGTTATAAATAATTGGATTTTTCGTTTCACTTTATAGCCGGTGCCAATTTAATAATAACGAATACCTACCAAGCGGACGTTAACCTATTTGAGAAACATTTAAATATTACAAAAGAAGAGGGTTATAATCTTATTAAGCAATCTGTGCAATACGCAAAAACCGCAGTCGAGAGATACCTCGAGGAATATCCCAATGCTAGTGAGTATATTACATTATATCTACAAAATTATTTTAAACCTATTGTCATCAACGTTCATTTCAAAATTATCAACGGTAAAAACAATAAAATTCAATTCAAATAACTATTAAGATGAAACGACAAAAGACGATATAGAAACTAGAGTTCGACCATTGGAAAAAAGTTACAGAAAATTCTGAACTCATTGTTTTAGTCAAAAAAAAATGACAATAAACAAAGTCATCAAGTCTAACGTATGGATGCGAGTGCTGTCAACTGACAGATAGACATGAGGAAAGAATAGATGCTGTGGAAATGGACTAATTGAGAAGATCGTGCAGGATATCCAGAACGAAGCATATACGAACTGAACAAGTCGAGTACACACGACTTCAAAGAGAATACAGACCAAACAACTGCTCTGGTACAGACGGACGATGAAGATAAAGCAGAATAGGTGGCCGAAGAAACCACTGATGTATCAACCGCAGTGTAGAAGAAGACGAGGAAGATCTTTGAGGACCTGAAACAAAGGAATTGAATATACCATCAAATACAGAGCTATCTATCAACAGGAAAACTGAGTATCGGTATAGAAGAAGACGAGGAAGATCCTCGAGGACCTGGAAGGAAGGGATTTGAACAAAATATGAAAGACTGAGCTATCCATCATCAGGGAAACTTTGTATCAGCTTAGAAGAAGACGAGGAAGACCCTCAAGGACCTGGAAGGAAGGGATTTGAACATATCATGAAAGACACAGCTAACCATCATCAAGGAAACTCTGTATCAGTCTAGAAGAAGACGAGGAAGATCTTTGAGGACCTGAAACAAAGGAATTGAATATACCATCGAATACAGAGCTATCTATCAACAGGAAAACTGAGTATCGGTATAGAAGAAGACGAGGAAAATCCTCAAGGACCTGGAAGGAAGGGATTTGAACAAAATATGAAAGACAGAGCTATCCATCATCAGGGAAAATTTGTATCAGTCTAGAAGAAGACGAGGAAGACCCTCAAGGACCTGGAAGGAAGGGATTTGAACATATCATGAAAGACACAGCTAACCATCATCAAGGAAACTCTGTATCAGTCTAGAAGAAGACGAGGAAGATCTTTGAGGACCTGAAACAAAGGAATTGAATATACCATCGAATACAGAGCTATCTATCAACAGGAAAACTGAGTATCGGTATAGAAGAAGACGAGGAAAATCCTCAAGGACCTGGAAGGAAGGGATTTGAACAAAATATGAAAGACAGAGCTATCCATCATCAGGGAAAATTTGTATCAGTCTAGAAGAAGACGAGGAAGACCCTCAAGGACCTGGAAGGAAGGGATTTGAACATATCATGAAAGACACAGCTAACCATCATCAAGGAAACTCTGTATCAGTCTAGAAGAAGACGAGGAAGATCTTTGAGGACCTGAAACAAAGGAATTGAATATACCATCAAATACAGAGCTATCTATCAACAGGAAAACTGAGTATCGGTATAGAAGAAGACGAGGAAGATCCTCGAGGACCTGGAAGGAAGGGATTTGAACAAAATATGAAAGACAGAGCTATCCATCATCAGGGAAAATTTGTATCAGTCTAGAAGAAGACGAGGAAGACCCTCAAGGACCTGGAAGGAAGGGATTTGAACATATCATGAAAGACACAGCTAACCATCATCAAGGAAACTCTGTATCAGTCTAGAAGAAGACGAGGGAGATCTTTGAGGACCTGAAACAAAGGAATTGAATATACCATCGAATACAGAGCTATCTATCAACAGGAAAACTGAGTATCGGTATAGAAGAAGACGAGGAAGATCCTCGAGGACCTGGAAGGAAGGGATTTGAACAAAATATGAAAGACAGAGCTATCCATCATCAGGGAAAATTTGTATCAGTCTAGAAGAAGACGAGGAAGACCCTCAAGGACCTGGAAGGAAGGGATTTGAACATATCATGAAAGACACAGCTAACCATCATCAAGGAAACTCTGTATCAGTCTAGAAGAAGACGAGGAAGATCTTTGAGGACCTGAAACAAAGGAATTGAATATACCATCAAATACAGAGCTATCTATCAACAGGAAAACTGAGTATCGGTATAGAAGAAGACGAGGAAGATCCTCGAGGACCTGGAAGGAAGGGATTTGAACAAAATATGAAAGACAGAGCTATCCATCATCAGGGAAAATTTGTATCAGTCTAGAAGAAGACGAGGAAGACCCTCAAGGACCTGGAAGGAAGGGATTTGAACATATCATGAAAGACACAGCTAACCATCATCAAGGAAACTCTGTATCAGTCTAGAAGAAGACGAGGAAGATCTTTGAGGACCTGAAACAAAGGAATTGAATATACCATCAAATACAGAGCTATCTATCAACAGGAAAACTGAGTATCGGTATAGAAGAAGACGAGGAAGATCCTCGAGGACCTGGAAGGAAGGGATTTGAACAAAATATGAAGACAGAGCTATCCATCATCAGGGAAACTGTGTATCTGTGTTTTAATTGAGTATTAGGTTGTTGTGATGTATAAGGGTGCAATTCCCGTTCTTCTACATTTTAATAGAAAGCGTCATCCATTATATTCCCCCTTCTCTAACTACTCCTAGTACTTTCATGGATATATTCGTCATATGGGCACTTGAAAACTTGCCGGGATATCCAGGGAAATTTTTTTTTCTTGTGGAGTTGTTTGGTTTATCGAAAATAATGGTTTTGTTGATTTAGGGGAGCCTCTAATAGTGGGATCGGTGGGTCCGTATGGAGCATCTCTTCACGACGGTTCCGAATATACGGGGTCGTACGCAAAAACAGTTTCAGCTGAACAAATGAAAGAATGGCATTTACCACGCATGAGGGCGTTGGTAGAAGGTGGAGTTGATTTATTTGCTATCGAGACAATTCCGAATTGCAAAGAAGCCGAAATGTTGGTGACGTTATTGAAAGAAGAATTTCCTAATATCAAAGCTTGGCTCGCGTTTAGTGTAGCGGTAAGTATTTCCCTTGTTATATTGATTTCAAATTAATTGAAAATTTTCAAAATATATCGTTTAACTTTTGTTTTATATCGACGTAACCATTTAAAAGGTGATTATTTCACTAAATGCAAAATAATTTGATTTACAGTGTACAACGAGTACTCATTTGAGACTTTGGAGTTATTAAATATCGGATTAAATCGATAAATAATTATATTTTTAATTAAAAAAAATTCGGGGTTGTTGTTGAAATTTAATTAAAATTTTGCTCACCCTATAACAATGATACAACATAATTTATACCGTTAAAATCATCAACAACAACGATACAAATATTAACAAACAAAAATACAAAAAAAAATAATTACATTCCGTATCATACGATGGGCAATAATTTTTGGAAATTTATAAAAAAGAATTTAACGATAAATTCAAGTTGTTCCATTCAGAACCGCGTGTACAGATTCTTTGGAACCATCCACGCAACTTCCTTTGAGACGTGACTTAATATTGGGACACAGAAAAATCGCGATGGACAAAATCGGAATTATAAGATGGCTTATAGTTCCAAAACTATTTGGCGTTCAATGAGGAATCGGCTGACGCCATTTTGTGGTACTAATGTGGAAATACGCGTATCGTTAAGCCTTCCAGGAAACCATTTTTTGTTACTAATGGGGGAACACGCGTATCGTTAACCTTCCCACGACGTCATTTTGTATTACTAATGGGGGAACATGCGTATCGTTAACCTTCCCACGACGCCATTTTGTGGTACTAATGGGGGAACGCGGGTATCGTCAACTTTTTCAGGACGCCATGTTCCTTAATGTGTATCGCCTTCTACTGTTACAACTTGAAACTGCTGTCACACATTCCAACACGCGTTTTCTGTACTAACCTGTACCCATATCTAGTTATATTCTTGGTAATTTCAGCAAGATGGTAAATCTACGGCGTTCGGTGAAGATTTCAAAAAAGTAGCTCGCCATTGTTTCGATTTGAATCCCGAACAATTAGTTGCCGTAGGGATAAATTGCACCGCCCCACGACTGATCGAGCCTTTACTAACCGGAATAAATGACGATCGAAAAGATAACCCCAGACCGTTGATTGTCTATCCAAATAGCGGGGAAAATTATGTCGTTGAATTAGGGTATGTATAAAAGTGGTGAAGTCAACGATAGAAATGTAATTTAGTAAAACTGTTGTTTCGGTAATTCATTTTTTAAATCTATGAGGGTCGTTTTTATAACCGTGACAAGTGACCTTTGTTCGACATCGACCTACTTTGACTTTAGAAATACTATAATATTGATAATTATTATATTAGTTAACATTTTATAATAAATTTTGGGTTTCCATTGATTTTAAAAATACTTTAACTTCAATTCTCAAATTCTAGTTTATATTTTCTTTAATTTTCAAATAATTACAATTTCTAGTTCGTTAGGTTAGGTCATTGACTTTAAAAATACTATAATTTTAATCTAATTTTAGTTGTAGTTGATATTTTTTCCATTTTTTAATATTTTTTTATCTTTGACTTTAGAAATACTATAATTTCAATCCTCATATTGTAGTTAATCCATTTGACATTAGTTTTCCTCTTCATTGACTCTAAAAATACTATAATTTCGATCATTCTCGACGTCCAGTTAATATTTTTTTGATTTTTTTACATTTTCTATTGTTTTTTTATCTTTGACTTTAGAAATACTATAATTTCAATTCTCATATTGTAGTTAATCCATTTGACATTAGTTTTCCTCTTCATTGACTCTAAAAATACTATAATTTCGATCATTCTCGACGTCCAGTTAATATTTTTTTGATTTTTTTTTACATTTTCTAATGTTTTTTTTTATCTTTGTCTTTAGAAATACTATAATTTCAATTCTCATATTGTAGTTAATCCATTTGACATTAGTTTTCCTCTTCATTGACTCTAAAAATACTTTAATTTCGATCATTCTCGACATCTAGTTAATATTTTTTTGATTTTTTTACATTTTCTATTGTTTCTTTTATCTTTGACTTTAGAAATACTATAATTTCAATTCTCATATTGTAGTTAATCCATTTGACATTAGTTTTCCTCTTCATTGACTCTAAAAATACTATAATTTCGATCATTCTCGACATCTAGTTAATATTTTTTTGATTTTTTTACATTTTCTAATGTTTTTTTTTTATCTTTGTCTTTAGAAATACTATAATTTCAATTCTCATATTGTAGTTAATCCATTTGACATTAGTTTTCCTCTTCATTGACTCTAAAAATACTATAATTTCGATCATTCTCGACGTCCAGTTAATATTTTTTTGATTTTTTTACATTTTCTAATGTTTTTTTTTTATCTTTGTCTTTAGAAATACTATAATTTCAATTCTCATATTGTAGTTAATCCATTTGACATTAGTTTTCCTCTTCATTGACTCTAAAAATACTTTAATTTCGATCATTCTCGACATCTAGTTAATATTTTTTTGATTTTTTTACATTTTCTATTGTTTCTTTTATCTTTGACTTTAGAAATACTATAATTTCAATTCTCATATTGTAGTTAATCCATTTGACATTAGTTTTCCTCTTCATTGACTCTAAAAATACTATAATTTCGATCATTCTCGACATCTAGTTAATATTTTTTTGATTTTTTTACATTTTCTATTGTTTCTTTTATCTTTGACTTTAGAAATACTATAATTTCAATTCTCATATTGTAGTTAATCCATTTGACATTAGTTTTCCTCTTCATTGACTCTAAAAATACTATAATTTCGATCATTCTCGACGTCCAGTTAATATTTTTTTGATTTTTTTTTACATTTTCTAATGTTTTTTTTATCTTTGTCTTTAGAAATACTATAATTTCAATTCTCATATTGTAATTAATCCATTTGACATTAGTTTTCCTCTTCATTGACTCTAAAAATACTATAATTTCGATCATTCTCGACATCTAGTTAATATTTTTTTGATTTTTTTACATTTACTATTGTTTCTTTTATCTTTGACTTTAGAAATACTATAATTTCAATTCTCATATGGTAGTTAATCCATTTGACATTAGTTTTCCTCTTCATTGACTCTAAAAATACTATAATTTCAATCATTTTCGAGATCAAGTTAATATTTGTTTTGATTTTTTTCCATTTTTAATGTTTTTTTTATCTTTGACTTTAGAAATACTATAATTTCAATTCTCATATGGTAGTTAATCCATTTGACATTAGTTTTCCTCTTCATTGACTCTAAAAATACTATAATTTCGATCATTCTCGACATCTAGTTAATATTTTTTTGATTTTTTTACATTTTCTATTGTTTCTTTTATCTTTGACTTTAGAAATACTATAATTTCAATTCTCATATTGTAGTTAATCCATTTGACATTAGTTTTCCTCTTCATTGACTCTAAAAATACTACAATTTCGATCATTCTCGACATCTAGTTAATATTTTTTTGATTTTTTTACATTTTCTATTGTTTCTTTTATCTTTGACTTTAGAAATACTATAATTTCAATTCTCATATGGTAGTTAATCCATTTGACATTAGTTTTCCTCTTCATTGACTCTAAAAATACTATAATTTCAATCATTTTCGAGATCAAGTTAATATTTGTTTTGATTTTTTTCCATTTTTAATGTTTTTTTTATCTTTGACTTTAGAAATACTATAATTTCAATTCTCATATGGTAGTTAATCCATTTGACATTAGTTTTCCTCTTCATTGACTCTAAAAATACTATAATTTCGATCATTCTCGACATCTAGTTAATATTTTTTTGATTTTTTTACATTTTCTATTGTTTCTTTTATCTTTGACTTTAGAAATACTATAATTTCAATTCTCATATTGTAGTTAATCCATTTGACATTAGTTTTCCTCTTCATTGACTCTAAAAATACTACAATTTCGATCATTCTCGACATCTAGTTAATATTTTTTTGATTTTTTTACATTTTCTATTGTTTCTTTTATCTTTGACTTTAGAAATACTATAATTTCAATTCTCATATTGTAGTTAATCCATTTGACATTAGTTTTCCTCTTCATTGACTCTAAAAATACTATAATTTCGATCATTCTCGACGTCCAGTTAATATTTTTTTGATTTTTTTTTACATTTTCTAATGTTTTTTTTATCTTTGTCTTTAGAAATACTATAATTTCAATTCTCATATTGTAATTAATCCATTTGACATTAGTTTTCCTCTTCATTGACTCTAAAAATACTATAATTTCGATCATTCTCGACATCTAGTTAATATTTTTTTGATTTTTTTACATTTACTATTGTTTCTTTTATCTTTGACTTTAGAAATACTATAATTTCAATTCTCATATGGTAGTTAATCCATTTGACATTAGTTTTCCTCTTCATTGACTCTAAAAATACTATAATTTCGATCATTCTCGACATCTAGTTAATATTTTTTTGATTTTTTTACATTTACTATTGTTTCTTTTATCTTTGACTTTAGAAATACTATAATTTCAATTCTCATATGGTAGTTAATCCATTTGACATTAGTTTTCCTCTTCATTGACTCTAAAAATACTATAATTTCAATCATTTTCGAGATCAAGTTAATATTTGTTTTGATTTTTTTCCATTTTTAATGTTTTTTTTATCTTTGACTTTAGAAATACTATAATTCCGATTAATCTCAAGTTCTAGGGAATATTTTTTTACTTTTAATTGTTTTCATTGACTTTACAAATACTATAAATCCAATTCCCCATCCAGTCAATCTTTTCAACCTTTGTTTTCTTTTTCGTTGATTTTAAAAATACTATCATTCCAATTTTCCAATTTTCATATTCTAGTTGATATTTCCATTAATTTTCAGTTATTCTTAATTCTAGTCAATATTCATTTACATCTATTTGTTCTCATTGACTTTAGAAATACTATAATTTCAATTAATCTCAAGTTGTAGGGAATTTTTTTTTCACTTTTAATTGTTTTCATTGACTTTAGAAATACTATAATTTTATTTCCTATCAGCATACTCGAAACTAAAATGTGTGATATAAAATATTAATAATAATGATACTATTTGAAGAACTGATGCTTCCAGTTGGATCAACAGAGATAAATGCGAGCCAGTGGAAACATACATTCAAAAATGGTTGGATCTAGGGGTAACTTGGGTGGGAGGCTGTTGCCGGACGTACGCAACAGACGTATCAAGGATAAAACAAGAAGTACAACTGTGGAAAGAGAAACAACAATAAACAATCCCTCAATTAAATATTTTTATTGTTCTATTACATACACGAATTATTAATTAAAAGTACTGTGGATAATTTAAATCCCTCTAATTAGGTTAATACAGATTAAATTAATATTTAATAATTATTTGATTTTATAAAACTAAATTATTCATGTGGAATCGTACAAATAAATTTGAATTATTTTTAATCAAATTCGGTTGTTGTTTACTTTTTGTATGAATGGGAACGTTGAAAATATTTAGGGAAATTGTTATTTATTCAGTTAGGTATATATACAAGGAGATTTTGTATAAAATGTGTCATTTTTATAAATTTTTTGTTCTCGTTGTCTATAAAAGTATATGTAATAACTATTTATATGAACAACATTATAAAAAAAAATCCCCAATATGTACCAGGTACATATCATTAAATATGTTACTGAAAAATTTCTGTTTTTATTATTAAAACCCTTTTACCTAATTCAATTCGCCCTTGATCAATATTTTACCAATTAACTTGATTATTAAAAGGCAATCAAGACAGTTTCTACATTTTAATAATAGATGGTGTAGTAGTAGTTCAAAGGAACATTTTATAACAAGGTTCAAAAAAGGCTACCGGTTAGGTACAAACTCCAATACATTTAAAATCATTTTTCTTTCATGTATATTTCTTGTCTTTTTTCCGGAGGAAAAACCATAAAAGAACGAAAAACCATCAGCGGTTGTAGTAGTAGTTCAAATGAATGTTTCATAATGTGGTTGAAAAAAACCTACCGGTTAGGTCCCAACTCTAATACCACTTAAATCAATGAAAATAATTTTTATTACATTGGTGTAGATCAATGTAACTGTGAAAATATTCTATTTTCAGTAATTTAAATGAAAGTGAATAAGGAGTATTTAGTATAGAAACATTTTATATTGCTGCGGTACAGGCAAGATGAACATCGGAGAAGGCGTTTCCAGGAACTCTTTATGCAGCCTCGCAGAACGGATGGAGATAGAGAAACCCCAATTTTATACATGGTTCATTAAGAAGTTCATTCTTCATGTTAAAAAAATCCAACAATATAACTCTCATTAAACTCCCCAGTCATCTTATAGATTTGCTACAGCCACTAGACACATGTGTTTTTATCGCCGGTTAAGACATTCTGTGTAAATGTAAACATTGGTTTAATTTAGTGTGCACTGCTTAAAATAAACCTAAGTGTCAAATGTTTACAATTAGCCCATTTCCCAATATGTAGTATGTATGGCACAACTGATAAATGTTTACAATTACCCCAAAGGTGTGGGGTAAATGTAAACATATACATTTTTTTTTAATTTTGGTTTTTTACTAATTTTTTTATTTTTTGTATTTTTGCTGAGTGTATCATAAATTGAAGATGTCAGTTATGATGCCATGGTTTCAGATCCAAAAAAGTCTTATAACAAACTTTTACCATAAAGATAAAAAAGAAAAAAAAGTAACTTACGCTTACGTTTACCCCACTCGAACTTAACTGAAATAAAGTTCACTTTTTCCCTTGCAAATCGTATATAATGGTCAAAAATGATAAAAAACTGAATTCAGATTAAAAAAAATGAGAGTCCTGTTAAAAATCAATATTTAACATTGAAAAAACTGTAAGAAACTATTGTGAAGAGCTGCAATTTTGCTAGAAGAGGAAAGTATGTCAGTACTTATCTTTAATCACCGTCAAGACAAAAAATACCCAATTTGACCAATATGCATCAATATTTTTAATAAAATTAAAATCTCCAAACGACAATCATGGAAATTATGAGCACCTGAACAAAGAAAGCTGCAATATCTCTCTAAAAGAAATTTGTGTAACAAATTTCCTGGAAAAATTAATATTCAACCACATCTCAATTCTTCTGGAGCAAAATATAATGTGAAAAAATCTTCATTCACTGATAACTAATATTAACAGTCAGGTACCACTGTGTATAAAATATTAACGTCAATATTCACTGTTAACACTGCACAATTACTAAGTTGAAGCTCCTGAAGGTACGTTTTGCCCTGCAACTGTAGATGTAACATTTGTAGGACCAATTATGCTTCTTTGTGATGTTCTACCTTGTAAATGTTTAATTTTATATCTTTCTAATTCGTTTACTCTCGATCTGGCGTGTTCAAGTCTGTGCCACGCCATTTGTAAAACTTTTTGAGAAGCATATCCAGACCCTTCATGAGGTTGTCCTGTTGAAACTTGAGTTAAATAGTTTATTTGGTCTGTTAACTTATTTTCCACGGCACTTAGTGTTTTTAAGAACATTTGAGTGTGATTTTCCGCTTGTTTCAAACTTGATTTTTCTTTGCCTAGTTCGACGAAAACTTGCCCTGTAAATAGGTAAATGTGATATCAAATAATGAAAATTGATTATGGGATTTTCTTTACCTGCACTATGAAGACAAGTTATTATATCTTTTTCTATTGAATCTAGCACTTGAATTCTTTCCATTGGAGCAGTCATCTTATAAATAAATACTTTTTTTTCGGTGTATAAAAATAAAATGAAATGGAAACTCTTCTTTTTTATAAGTCAAATAGCAATTTTTTATACGAAAATGTGATAATAAAAATCGTATTTAAAACGGTAATCTTTGAACTAAACACGAAGTTCTAAATAATGTACGCTTTTCACGTAAAAATACAATGGAAAAAATGGAGAAAACAAAATCAGTTTGAAAATGTTCCATTTTTTGTCATAATTCTTATAGGAAAAGATGGCGTCGTTCTTTTAGGCATTCCATCTCGTCATTTTGTATTATCAGTTTTCGCAGGTTTTTCTCTACAATATCAGAGTAAATAATACAATAACACTAATATTTAAATATATAAATTAAAATATTAGTTTAAGTTTGTCGAAGGTTTTTTTATATTTGCCGAACGCTCTTACTATTCCTTTTCGTAAATTTGACGTTACTGCCAAATATTCTGTAGTTATTTATTATTTTTATTACCAGTTCTCCGCAGGTTTTTTCCCAATACCAGAGTAGATAATACAAAAAACTACTATTTAATTGTATAAATTAAAATAATACCAAATGTAGTCTAATTTTGTGAAAAGTTTTTTCTCCAATATGTTGAACGCTCCCACTATTCTTTTGTAAATCTGACATTGCTGTCAAATATTTTAATTAGAAATTAATTAATTATTTTTTATTACCAGTTTTTACAACTTTTTCTTCAATACCTGAGTACGTAAGACACAAAATTATTATTTAATCATATAAATTATAATATTACCAAGAGTAGTTGAACTTTGTTGAAGGTTTTTATTGTATTTGCCGAACGCTCTTACTATTTATTTTCTTAAATTTGACTTTGCTGTCAAATATTTTAACTACTTAGAGATTATTTTTTAATAAGAAATAATAAATACTTAGATAATGAGATTTCGAAGTTTTATTTTATATGTTAACTCCTCAATCAATGAAGTGTTGATTTTTTAATTAACATCCAGTACTATTTATAGTTCTACAAACTGTAAGTATTAAAAATATTTCTAACATTTTTGATTTTATATTTAATAAATAACTAGTTTTGCAGCTGTTCCTACATAGTTACAATAAAATGTTGTTAACTATAAAGGAATAGCATTTCAGAATATATATTTAATTTTGTTTTTTTCTATTTTTGATGTGAAATAACTGTAGTACTATTTCTGAGACATATTTATCATTTTTATAAATGTTCACAATAAAACAATATTTTGTGTAATAAATCAACGAAAGTATATAGAATAATATGAAAGAGGTGACCTCTTGGAAGTTTATTATGTTTATTGTTCCTTAAAAGAGCTAAATTAAATTGAAATCATTTAGACATGAATTAAATTTGTATAATTTTCTTTTTTTTATCAATTTAACAGCGTAGGGAAAGTGAAATTTAGCATCGTAAATAAATCTAAATTTTAAGAATTCAACATTACGTATCATATCTATAGATAGCTACAAAAAGTTGCCACCCGAAAAATCTGAACGCTCTGTACTCAATAATCTATTTTATAAATAATTAATTAGTGCTGCTGTCGTTTCCGTTCTGTGTGAAATTTTAACGATTTCTCGTCCCGTTTTTGAAATCAACATGTGCTGTGTTGAATCATGACAAACATAATGCGTTATATTTTTGGCCTGTGTCCAAATTTAGAGTTTTTAACGACAAGCTTGCCAAGAATGTGATGGGTACTCAAAAATTATTTTTCGTCCAAATCATGGTCATAATCTGGAAACGACATATTT
The DNA here is from genome assembly GCF_026250575.1 of Diorhabda carinulata. Taxonomy (NCBI): domain Eukaryota; kingdom Metazoa; phylum Arthropoda; class Insecta; order Coleoptera; family Chrysomelidae; genus Diorhabda; species Diorhabda carinulata. The sequence continues at coordinate 13,655,680 of NC_079466.1, read as the reverse complement.
CAATAACGTCGAATTTTTAATAATTATTTTATTTCTTCTCGGTCAATTGTCGAGGGAAGTGTTCTATTTTTGATTGTTTTCAGTTTGTATTGTTTTTAATGGAATCTAGAAATAATCATGGCCAATGAACCTTTGGTAGTACAGGCTGTTTATTCTTATAAAAGGAGTAATAATGACGAGGTAAGTTAAATTAATGACTATGTAAAATTTTCTGCTTATTAAATTGTTATTAATATCTAAAATTAAAAACACTATTTAGAATTTTAATAACCAATTGAAATTCATTTTTCAAATGAGTATTTTTCTTAATAAAAACTAATTTTTAATATAAACATAAATATTTATACGAGGTGAGTCATATTTATGTACATTACTTTTAAATTTCTACTGTTTAATTAATAACGCTTCTCAAAATGGTTTACAAACTTGAAAATTTGTAGCTCAGTTGGATGATTGCCCAAAAGTCAAATTGTAAACTTGTTCATATATCTAAATGTTATTCAGGCAATAAGATGATGAAAAGTTGGTATACCATGCAAAAATTTTTCAAAATTCTTGGTTTATATCAAAATATTCCTATACAATCTTTTCAGTGGGACTAAGATAGGATGTATGTGAAAAAGAGTTTGAAAATTCGTTGTTTTTTACTATAAATTAAATTTTCTTGTAAGCTATGCGCTTATATTATTTTGGTATAGGATTAATTGTTATTAGGATGAAAAATCATGAAAAAAAAAACATTTAAATGGAATATAATGACAAAATAATTATTTTTACCCATTTCTATTAGAAGAATTTTGGCAATATCCTTCTTATTATCACAATTAACGAGCAGAATGGACATTTTCGAGGACAATTTTGAAATACAGACTAAGTTCTTCTAAATATCTTGACCAAAGAGTCTAAAAAATCAAGAAGAAAAAGCACAGTTAATTTCAAGTATCTTAGGGACAAAGAAGAAAGGCTTCTAATAGATCCATACAAAAAAAGTTGAAGGAAGAATGAACGGACAAGTAGAAGAACCGGAACAGGAAGAAGATATAAGAGATGAAATAGAAAATGAGGATCTCTTGGAGAAACCAAGTGATAAAGAAACCTTAGAATAAATAGACAATTTGTAAAGTAATAAAAGTGCACGAGAGAATGGGATTCCAGCAGAAATTATCAAATATTGCAAGGAAGATATACAGAAAACTTGGAACGAAGAAGAAATTCCAGAAGGGAGATAAAAGTAGATGTGAAAAAACAGACCCAAAAAAATATAGTGGGAGAATAATTTATGTTGTCTTTAATCTACTAGGAATCCCATAAAAATTGTGGAGCTAGTCAAGATGACATTAGATAACTCGCATGTAGATTAATGAGTGATGGAATTTGTGTCAGAGAAATTTAGGGTTCAAAAGGGATTAAAACAAGGAGATCAAATATCAACAGTAGGTTTTAATTTGGAGAAGAAGAACTAACAAAAATCTTGATAAATACTCATAAATAACAAGATATATAAAAACCCAAAGGGTAAGATGGATACTAAAAGGATATTGGGTAGGGTTGCAAAGAGGGTTGTTGAAGAAGGGGTAGGAGGGGGAGACCAAAGAAAAAGTAAGTGGATGCAGTTGAAAGATATTAAGAAGTAGAGGCCTTAAATATATAAATATCCTGACATTTTTTTGTGCATATTTCTTTGTAGTAGATACAAAAATTAATTTTCTCTTTCAGTTAAACTTTAAAAAAGGTGATATAATAACAGTAACTCAAAAAGATGACGGTTGGTGGGAAGGTACATTAAATGGAGAAACGGGATGGTTTCCCAGTAACTATGTAAAAGAATGCAAAGGTATTTACGATTTTTCCCAGAACATTTTCATTCTAAATTCACTTTTTGAATGTTTTTTTGTAGATGCACCAAAACCAATAATTAACCAACTGAATGAATACAAAAGCGTTGTGTTGAAAGACTTGGTGGATTCAGAGAAAGCCCACGTTACCGAATTAGAAGGACTAGTTACGAATTTTCTACAACCTTTAGAAAAAAGTGCAATGTGAGCTTCTCTATAATGAATACGAGTGATAATTTCATGAAAACTTTGATTTTTTTCCAGTTTAACTACAGATGAATACAAACAATTGACCGGTAATATAACCGAGGTATTAGAAACGCATCAGCACTTGTTGAACCTCATCGAAATAGAATCGAACAAACCAGGGTGCGATCAAAGAGTTGGAAAACTGTTTCTCAATTGGGCGCCCAGGATAAAAAGTGTACACCAAGCTTACTGTTCCTTACATCCCAAAGCCGTCTGCATTTTGGACAAATACAGGTAAATATAATGAAACTTACCATTTTAATGATCATATCTAATGGATTTATTAATGATTTGTTTGATATTGTTTAAAATTTCATAGTATATAAACTGATTTTAATATTGATGTTATTATGGGGTATTATTAGGAAAATTTTTATAGTGGTATTTGAATTACAAAAATCTTATTAGATCAGGAAACGATGTAAAATGTGAGGATTGCAAAGAAAAAGAGCACAAAGGAAGGAAAAAATGGAAACGGAAAGATTGAAAAATGAAAATTAGGAAAGAATGTAATACAACGAAAAGAAAATGAGGATTTATCCACCCTTGAAAAAAAACTATATGATTGGAAGAAGTGATCTTATAGTTTTGTTCCAGCAACTATAAGAGCAGCTTTTGTGGTGGTATCTGTTGTACAAAAGTCTTATTAGACAATAAAAGTTGCCCTATACCCTGCCAATCAAGGTTTTGACTACGGAAATTGATAGTACTAGTACTTAACGAGGGGTAAAGTACACCTAGTACTTGGAATATGGAAAGCGCAAAAGATTTCCAATTTTCCGATAATAAAAATGATTTAATTTGAAAAACTTTTTGTCCTATATTAGTGAAAGAAAAATTCAATTTGAATTAAGACATATAAGAGGAACTTTGAGGTAATAATAAAGTTAGAAGAATAAAAACAAGAAGAATAAAATGGATAAGAAAAACTCAGTAGTCTACTCAGTAGTAGGATCTAGAAGGTAGAAGAAGAGTTGGAAAACCTAGAAAAAAGTTATTAGAAGAAATAGAGGAAGGTTTAAGTAGAATGGAAATTAAATGAAGAAAGAAAGGACCATATAGGAAAGAATAGAATAGAACAAAAAGAAAATGGGGGTTCACTTACCAATAATACATTAAAATAAATAAAAGAAGATTTTAGTAGGATAGGGATTAAATAATGGAAAGAAAAGACTGCAAGAAGAATAATCAGGGGTAGAGTAGAATAAATAGATAATGAGGATTTAAAACTACACGAAAAGGATCTAGTATATATATTTGAGTGGAAGAAATAGTCTTTGTAGGGTTGCAGAAGCATCTACTGGATCCTGTATGCAATGATTTGCTGTTCCAATAAAATCGAGTGTATATGAGACCTTGAAGAAGTTATGCTTGTTAAATAAATATTATTATTTATAACTTCATTTATTTTAAGAGATGAACTTACGAAATACATGGAATCGAAAGGTGCCGCCAGTCCGGGCGTACTGGTTTTAACCACTATGTTAAGTAAACCGTTTAGAAGACTGGATAAGTATTCGGGAATGCTACAGGAATTGGAAAGACACGTAGAAGAATGTCATCCGGACAGAGGTGATACCCAGAGATCAGTTAGTGTTTATAAAGAAATAGCAGTGAGTAAAACTTCACATTATACACTAACAAAAAATTCCATTTTTTCATAACATTGATTGAATATTTGAAGGGTTAGTACGTGTATTGATACCAAAAATATGTATTTTGATACCCCTATTCGAAACTGTCTTAGGTATAGTTAACAAAAAGTAAAATTTAGAATTAATCATTGTTTCGAAAGTTTTTATTTCAATATTTTTATGTCATTTTCGTAGAAAAATGTCTCTTTTATATCTGGTATCATTTTTTCTGGTTATAATCACACGGAGCACCAACTTGTTTGCTCTTTTATATCTTAATCACAGTTTTTTTACATTTTTTCTGGTATATAACGCAATTCATTTAAGTTCTCGCTTTCTATTGGTTCATAAAAGACACTGAATACAAGATCTGGAGAATACTGTGGTTGAGGAAGCAATTTGAAGCACCATTAAATAATGTTTTGGTAAAAGAAAAAATTTTTTTTGGTTTCTTTATGATTTTCTTTTCCAATTAGTGTCGTTTGGAATTCGATTTTTCCGGATATTGATTTTTAAGAGAATTACAAAATTCTAAAGTTAAAAAATCACATTCTGAAATCATACAAATTTTCAAAAAATTACAATCAGTATTTTTATGTAGACTATTAAATCCTCTTAAAAAAATGTCTCCAAGTCAATTTAATTTACATCGATGGTTTAGAAGTTATGAGACAAAAAACAAGCCCCGAAAAAAATTGCAATGATAGACTTCTTAATATCAATATTATGGGTTCAAATTCTCACATCATTTTTATTTGTCGTTCCTAATAATATTTTCGATATACTTTGAAAAAAAAATAGTTAATTTTTTGTCTCAGTTTAATATATTTCTACCTGAGTAGAAACAGGACTCCTAACAGGACATTTTTACTTGATTAAGGCCCACTGGAGAATAATCATATAAAACTTGACCAAAATATAATAATTCCTGCATACATTGACGTACCAAGTACCCTTGAAAAGGGTCTACAGACAACAAAACTGGAAAATTAACGTATCTAAACCAGATTTGAATATTAGCCGTGTAATAGTAGCCAATCAATAAACAACTCTCTAATCTTGATATTTTTTGTCTTTCAAATGACACTAATTGGAAAAGAACTCAACTAAAATTTTTCTTTTACCAAAACATTATCTAATGATACTTCGAATTGCTTCCTGAACCACCATATTCTCCAGATCTGGTATTTAGTTTCTTTTCTGAATCAATAAAAAGCAAACAAACAAACAGCAAACAAGATGGTGCTCGGTGTGAATATAACCAGAAAAATGATACTAGATATGAAAGAGATATGATGATACTAGATATGACAGAGATATGATGATACTAGATATGACAGAGACAAAATGACATGAAAATATTGGAAAAAACTTTCGAATCAATGATTGGTTGAAAATTTCAATTATTGTCATCAAAATTACTTCGGAAAATTGCATTTTCACTGTTAGTTGTTTAAAAATGCAATTTTCTGAAGAAAATCTTAATAGAAAATAATTTTCATTTTATTGAAAAAATTATGATAAATTTTGATTTATTAGCATCGAAAAACTATTTCCTTCAGAAAATTGCATTTTCTGCATTTACTTCTAATATTTATTTATACACAAAAATAAACCCAAAATAATAAGAGCTGAGCTATACACAGTTTTGTAAGCCCCATACATGAAATACAAAGTTGGTAAAAAAATATTACAACGAAATAATTTAAACAATAAAATTGTTGTTACTTTTAAAAGGTGGTTAATTAAAACAATCCATAAATGAAATATTTGGATTCGTTTTAAAATGTAGAATGGGCAAATTAATTTCTAATAGTTTTGGAAGTGGCTATACAACAACAGTGACTACTGCACCACCTCTAACAATACTATTGATATTCTACCCTTTATTATTTTAAAACAATAGTTGTTGAAATTAATATGTGGTGCTTTTGTTAATATATAATACAAATTTAAATACAATTCATGTTGTTTTTTTATCAGGCGACTTGTTCAGCTACGAGGAGACAAAAAGAATTAGAACTCCAAGTACTGACAGGTCCTGTTCGTGGATGGGAAGGACCTAGTTTAACGACACTAGGGGATATTATATACATGGGTTTAGTATCTGTTGGACCTCAACGAAACGACAGATATTTCGTTCTATTCCCTACCACTTTATTAATTTTAAGTGTGAGCCATAGACTGAGCGCTTTTATTTACGAGGTAACAATTATTTTAATAGAAAATTCGATTAGAAAGAATAATTTTTTTATATATATATTTAAGGGGAAATTGTACCTATCCGGTTTAACGATAACGAAATTAGAAAATAACGCTTTCGAAATTAGCGCCCCTATGATCGATAAAAGAGTGGTGTATTGTCAAAATAAAGAAGACGCTGATCATTGGATTGAATTGTTGAAGAAACAAATGCCCAGGAGTTCGACGGCTTCTACGGTCAGTCAAAAAATGGGACCTTCGCAAGCGCAGTTCGTTCCTCAACCTCCACCACATGTAAGTTTCTGTTTGGGGATTAATTTAATTACTAATCGAACGATTTTTCACTTCAAATAAGATTATAATTGATGGAAATTTAAATTAGGGGATGAAATTGCTATTATGCTTGTTATATATGAATACATAAATGTTTTCTACATGTAGGGTGGAGTATTTTTTCTAATTTTCTATTATAAATTGCTGGGGCCTTGATTTTTGTTTTCGTTAATCCTTCTTTCAATTTTTTTAAAGCATCCTCCAAACTCTCTTGACTCATTTCTCTTTCTTCATTTGTCTTAGGTGGTCATATCTCTTCGGTTTTGTGGTTTTAGTACTTTCGGTTTAACTCTTAGCCTCTTCCTTATAACTTCATTTCATATATTTGTTACTCTCAAGCATTTATTTGAGTTTTCAACTTGTATTTAGCAAAAAATTGCATACAAAAGCTGTAATCTTAGAATACATGGATTTTCAAGAATATGGATCGGTAAAAGTTTGATAGTAGGTTATGAGGTGATCAAAATTTGACAAAATTGATAGTACTAATGGATTTTGGAGGTGCTATCACCTCCAATATATACCCTGTATTTCGAAATAATTTCCATGAACAATGTTCCATTATATATTCCAACAAATATTAGATTTTAGTAGCAAAAAATTGCGTATAAAAAGTGTAATCTTAAAGTATAGGGTTATTCAAGACTATGGTACATTAAAAGTTTGATAGTACGGCACTGGTGGACAAAATTTGACCGAATTGATATTTTTCATGTATTTTGACGATACCATAACCTATAAAAAATCGAATTGGTATTTTCATCCCTTAAAAAGTTATGCAATAAAATGTGTGTTTCTAAAATAGGTTGATAACCTTTTATTGTACCATAATCTTGGAATACCCTGTATTTTGAGGTGATAAATTTCGTCTAGAATCTCCACAGATGTTTCTATCTTTTTGATAACAAAAAAGTGGAAATAAACGCTGCAATCTTGAAATACAGGGTTTTTAAAAACTGGTGCATTAAAAGTTTCATACTAGGGCACCGGGAGGACAAAATTTGACCAAGCTAAAATACTTTTTATGTATTTTGAGGATATCTTAACCTACAAAAAAATTCGAATTGATATTATCATCCCTTAAAAAATTATACATTAAAATGTGTATTTCTAAAATAGGTTGATAACCTTTTATTGTACCATAATCTTGGATACCCTGTATTTTGAGGTGATAAATTTCGTCTAGAATCTCCACAGATGTTTCTACCTTTTTGATAACAAAAAAGTGGAAATAAAAGCTACAATCTTGAAATACAGGGTTTTTCAAAACTATGGTACATTAAAACTTTGGTAGTACGGCACCTGGTGGTCAAAATTTAACTAAATTAATACTTTTTATGTATTTTGAGGTATCTCAACCTACAAAAAAATTTGAATTGATATTATCATCCCTTAAAAAATTATGCATTAAAATGTGTATTTCTAAAATAGGTTGATAACCTTTTATTGTACCATAATCTTGGAATACCCTGTATTTTGAAGTGATAAATTTCGTCTAGAATCTCCACAGATGTTTCTACCTTTTTGATAACAAAAAAGTGGAAATAAAAGCTACAATCTTGAAATACAGGGTTTTTCAAAACTATGGTACATTAAAACTTTGGTAGTACGGCACCTGGTGGTCAAAATTTAACTAAATTAATACTTTTTATGTATTTTGAGGTATCTCAACCTACAAAAAAATTCGAATTGATATTATCATCCCTTAAAAAATTATGCATTAAAATGTGTATTTCTAAAATAGGTTGATAACCTTTTATTGTACCATAATCTTGGAATACCCTGTATTTTGAAGTGATAAATTTCGTCTAGAATCTCCACAGATGTTTCTACCTTTTTGATAACAAAAAAGTGGAAATAAAAGCTACAATCTTGAAATACAGGGTTTTTCAAAACTATGGTACATTAAAACTTTGGTAGTACGGCACCTGGTGGTCAAAATTTAACTAAATTAATACTTTTTATGTATTTTGAGGTATCTCAACCTACCAAAAAATTCGAATTGATATTATCATCCCTTAAAAAATTATGCATTAAAATGTGTATTTCTAAAATAGGTTGATAACCCTTTATTGTACCGTAATCTTGGATACCCTGTATTTTGAGGTGATAAATTTCGTCTAGAATCTCCACAGATGTTTCTACCTTTTTGATAACAAAAAAGTGGAAATAAAAGCTACAATCTTGAAATACAGGGTTTTTCAAAACTATGGTGCATTAAAACTTTGGTAGAACGGCACCTGGTGGACAAAATTTAACCAAATTAATACTTTTTATGTATTTTGAGGATACCTTAACCTTCAAAAAAATTGAAATCCGTATATTCATTCTTTAAAAAGACAAACAATATTTTTTCTACGACCTTTAGAAGGCCGTATCTCATAAATGAATAACTTCAGAGAAAAAATCTATTTAGGTTTTATGAGTATCTTTCAATTATCTATAATTCATGATACACATGTACAGGGTGTATAATTTATATCGCTCATATTCTTTAATCATGAGTCGTTAAGTTATTTAATGAATCCGTATTTCCCTACAGCTGAATCAGAGAGGTTACTGCAACCGTTCGTCCGTGATAAGTTATAAAACGCCCAACGACAATCGCCCAATTACGTTACCGCCCGATCACTACCCGTCCGCGGCGCCTTTCGCCGCCCTAACCAAATATTTCCAAAAATTGATCAAACAAAAAATAATAACGCGCAAATTATTAAAACACCTCCTCTATTCCGAACATCTCAACAAAATGAGTTTGAATTTAGTGAAAATAAGACACCACAAAACCGAAATCAGTATTTACACCAAAGACGTACATTGTAGAGACAGCGTAATACATTGCGAAAGCGATACCGACACCGACAGTTCGAATAACACCGACAAAACTAAAAACTACGATAGTTATTCGAGTAATTCGAGCAATCCCTTCGGTTACATCCGGTATTACAATCCTCGAAACGAAGACGAATCGAAACCGCCCAGTATTTTGATTTCCACGGCCAGTATACGATTGCAAAAACAATCGTCGCAAGATTCGGACGGAAGCGTCGTAGTACGTAAACCGAAACCGTACATGGCGTGCGAAAATATACTGAATCTAAACGACAGTTTAGAATTGACGAATCTATCGGTACAACAGGAATATTATTTACCGACGACCAGACAAAGTTGTCCGACCAAATTAGTCGGTAATAAATTTAATAAAACTAGTTTAACTACGATATATATACCGCCGTGGTCGAATAACGATACTAATAACAGTACCACTCATTCCAGTACGTTAGAACTACCGGTAAACACTCTTCCAATACCGGATAAAGTACTGGCCGAAATTTTGTACAATACCCCGAAAGATAACGAAGAAAATTTCCTATTAAAACCTCCGAGTATGTTCGACGTCAAAATTGTACCGCAAAGTTTGAGTTTGAATTTAGATAACGTCGGTTTCCGTAAACACAGCATCGATTCCGATAAACCGAAAAGAAGAAGCAGCTTACAAATAACTCCTTCGACGCAATCGTCTTTCTGTCGTTGCTGTTCGGTATATTATCACAGTCCTAGATCGTCGGATTCCGGTATGGCGGGTAGTTGTACTTTAAATTCTCCCGATTCGGCGAATAATACCGCCGAATCGGCTCGAGTTCGTTGTAGTGTCGATATGACGAATCTGTTCGATAAATGCGAAGATAAACGCGACGCTTTATCGTTGAGCGAATCGATAGCTAGAGATTACGAAGCGGAATGTCAATGTACTTCGCCGTTCGGTTCGACGCCACGTACTTCCGGTCAGGATTGTATCAACGAAAACGTCATTACTAAATCGGGGGATGGTATAAGGAAATCGCAATCGAAATTGTATTTGATACCGCAAAAATCTCAATCTATGGATAGTTTATTGGATAAGGAAGAGGGGGATGATGGAAATTCTCCTTTGTTCAAATCTGGGTTGTACGCGCATTGGTGGTTGAAAGCTAAAATACCGGCGAGCGTTGTTAAAGGGATTCGCATCAGTACCCGACAGAATAATACAGGCAAGGGCATGATTTTAAGTGATTTTTGTTGTTGTTTGTTGAGATTTTGCGCTAACGTTCTAACCGAATCGCTTGGGTACGTTTGGCCCTTGCCTGTACATCATTTCATATTTACTAAACATACGCTTTCGATTTAAAACGTTCATTTCATCATTTAACAGTCTTTTGTTGAGTAGCATAACGATAATTATGAAAATTAACAAAATAATTTACGCACCGATGCCGAATGTATCACAAAAAAAGCTTTTTGTTCCGAATGTCTTATACGTAAATCTTAATACTCGATTAATGTTGGCTCACCCTGTAAGTTTTACGCGAAATTCTGTTGCTGGAAATGTTTTTCCAACGAAATTATGAGTAAAAAGTGTCGCCATAAAGTTAATATTATGAAAAAGGAGAGAACACGATTTTTTACATTACCATAAACCTGAATTTTGTTAAACCCTGTAAGTTTCGAGTGAAATTGTGTTTCTCTGATTGATTCTACAACGAAATTATGAGTAATAAGTGTCATCATCGAGTTATTACCATGAAAAAAGGAAAAAAATTCACTTTTTTATTACTATAAACCTGAATTCTGTTAAACCCTGTAGTTTTACAATGAAATTGTGTTGGTTAGACTGATTTTTCAATGAAATTTTAAATAAAAATTGTGACAATAACCTCATTACCATAAATAAGAAAAGAAGACGATTTTCACATTACTATGAACCTGAATTTTGTTAAACCCTGTAAGTTTCGAGTGAAATTGTGTTTCTCTGATTGATTCTACAACGAAATTATGAGTAATAAGTGTCATCATCGAGTTATTACCATGAAAAAAAGGAAATACACCTGAATTTTGTTAAACCCTATAAGTTTTAAAGGAAATTATACTGCTTGAAATGATTTTCCCACCTAATTGTGTGAGTTTCGAATGAAATTGTGTTGCTTGAATGATTTTAGTGCAAAATCATGAGTAGAAAACATCAACAACAACTAAATACCACAAATAAGGATAGAAAATGATATTTACATTACTATAAACCTGAATTTTGTTGCTTAAACTTGTTTTATTATCGAAATCATGAGTAGAAATAATCAACAACATCCTAGTACCACAAATAAGGACAAAAAAATGACTTTTACATTACTATAAACCTGAATTTTGTGGAACCCTGTAAGTTTAAAGTGAAATTTTGTTGTTTGAATTATTTTATTGACCGAATAATGAGCAAAAATCATCAAAAAAACGTTAATATCATTAATAAAGGCATAAAATGACAATAACTAACCTTCAATTGTAACAAAATACGTGCGATACTACAGAAACTTAACACGTGACAACGCGTTGTTGCCGCTTATCTACAAACAATTCATTGAATTTATTATTTATCGACAAATTGACACAAATAAAAACGGTAACCACAAATTTGTTGAACTAATTATTATTTTTTTGAGAATCCAATAATTTTCTAAAGACCAGTTTGACTGTACTATAATTTCAATTCGTATATTTAATCACGACCCGAGCCGATCTTGACATAACGCTCCTCCAAATCGAATTCGAACAACTAAAACCAAAATTTCCTCAAATTAATATCGATCTATCCATTAATACAGGGTGGGTAAACATTTCGAAACTTCCGTAATCATTGTTTTTTGTTATATGTTTGATATATAATCGTTTTGGACATAGATGACACCACTGATCTCGGGAAGCGGCACAAACATACCGAGTAATCATCAAAGACAAGGTAGCGTCCGCTCCACGACATCTCTTTCGGCATCTAACCACAATATAGTCGCTGCAAATGCACAAAATCGAGGTTGGTCGGCTGTTTGTTTACGTCCCACCCCTCCGTTACGTCCCTGTCTCGCTTTGGGAACGTCGCCGAATGGACCGTACGCTCGTTACAGCAGTCGGAGGCCGATGAGTTATAAAGAGGATGGTTTCATATTGGATGTTATCGAAGCATATTGTTCGGTTATGAAACCCAGAAGCACTGTTAATTCAGGTGAGAGCGCCATTATTAGAATTGTTGATGATAATTATCGTTTTAATTGTTTTTATTGATGTCAGTAAGATTGGTTGACATTAAAGACTGACTTACTTGTATCAAGTGCCCGAAAAATTATTTTAAACTTTTTATCGATGAACATTCAAACATGCTGCATCTTTTTATATGGAAGATAGAAAAATTTAGAACAATATACTTATTCCTTATTTTCGAGCACCTTGTATATATTGATTTTCTTATATTTTTCGATATACTACAGTATTGGGTATTTTGTTTAAATTCGGCAAACAATATCTCAAGTTTTATATAAAAAATGCTGCATCTTGCTATGAGGAAGATCAAAAATATGCAGCAATGTACTTATTTTATATTTTCGACACGTTTTATGTTTTAGAACACCTTGTATATATTGATTTTCCTATATTTATTCAAAATCTATAGTATTGGCACCTTTATTAAATGCAGCAAACAATATCTCAAGTTTTATTTAAAAAAGCTGCATCTTTCTAATAGGAAGATAAAGAAAATGCAGTAATGTAATTATTTGATATTTTGGGACACCTTGTATACATTGATTTTTTTTATATTTTTCGAAAAACTATAGTATTGGGTATTTTTATCAAATTTGGCAAACAATATCTCAAGTTTTATATTAAAAATGCTGCATCTTGCTATGAGGAAGATCAAAAATATGCAGCAATGTACTCATTTTATATTTTCGACACGTTTTATGTACTAATTTTCCTATATTTATTCAAAATCTATAGTATTGGGCACTTTTATTAAATGCAGCAAACAATATCTCAAGTTTTATTTAAAAAAGCTGCATCTTTCTAATAGGAAGATAAAGAAAATGCAGTAATGTAATTATTTGATATTTTGGGACACCTTGTATACATTGATTTTTTTTATATTTTTCGAAAAACTATAGTATTGGGTATTTTTATCAAATTCGGCAAACAATATCTCAAGTTTTACATAAAAAATGCTGCATCTTGCTATGAGGAAGATCAAAAATATGCAGCAATGTACTCATTTTATATTTTCGACACGTTTTATGTACTAATTTTCCTATATTTATTCAAAATCTATAGTATTGGGCACTTTTATTAAATGCAGCAAACAATATCTCAAGTTTTATTTAAAAAAGCTGCATCTTTCTAATAGGAAGATAAAGAAAATGCAGTAATGTAATTATTTGATATTTTGGGACACCTTGTATACATTGATTTTTTTTATATTTTTCGAAAAACTATAGTATTGGGTATTTTTATCAAATTCGGCAAACAATATCTCAAGTTTTACATAAAAAATGCTGCATCTTGCTATGAGGAAGATCAAAAATATGCAGCAATGTACTTATTTTATATTTTCGACACGCTTTATCTTCTAATTTTTCTATATTGTTCCAAAATCTATCTATCTATAGTATTGGACACTTTTATTAAATGCAGCAAACAAAATCTCAAGTATATAAGAAAGCTGCATCTTTATAAAAGGAAGATAAAGAATATACAGCAATATACTTTGAACACTTGGTATATTTTAATTTTTTTATATTTAGGTAAAAAATTTAGGATAGGGTATTTTTATCAAATTCGACAAACAATATCTCAAGTTTTATAGCAAAAATGTTGTATCTTTCTACAAGGAAGATCAAAAATATATAGCAATATACTCATTTTATATTTTTGACACATTTTATGATCTAATTTTCTTCTATTGTTTCAAAACCTATAGTATATTGGTCTTTTATTAAATGCAGCAAACAATATCTCAAATTTTGTCTAAAAACAGCTGCATCTTTCTAAAAGGAAGATGATGAATATGCAGCAATATACTCGTTTTATATTTTTGATACATTTTATGTTCTAATTTTACTATATTTTTCCAAAATCTATAGTATTGGGCACTTTTATTAAATGCAGCAAACTATATTTCAAGGTTTATCTAAAAAAAGCTGCATCTTTCTAATAGAAAGATAAAGAATACGCAGCAATATTCTTATTCCTTATTTTAGAACACCTTGTATATATTGATTTTCTTATATTTTTTGAAAAACTTTAGTATTGGGTATTTTTATCAAATTCAGCAAACAATATTTCAAGTTTTATATAAAAAACATATTCCTTCAAGTTTTTGACTAGATGAAATCAGCTAATCGATTGAAGGACTTTTATATCGAACGTTCTTGTTGTTTCGAGATTTTTGTCACTGGTACTTACGAGGTGATATCGAAAAATATGTTTGATGAAGTTTTTAACTGTATAGAAGCAATAGATGCAACTAAAACCGAAATAAAATTGAAAAATCATATATTTTTCTCTTCTTTTTGAATACAGGGGGTGTTCGAAAAGAAAAAATATATCAGTCAACTGTCAACCAATATAATAAAAATTGATTTAATGTCAACCATTCTCTTACAATTCGATATCGTAACTATATGCTTTTGTTTTCTTTCTTCTTTATGTGCTGATTTTCCTTTGATACGAGCAGTGGAACTCTTAACTGGCGGTAACGTACAAATGCATGACAAATTAGCACGATCGCAATCGCACAGATCTAGTTTAGATCTGAACCGTACCTCGTATAATTCGACTGTCATTAGTCAACCATTGGTCCACGCGCACAACTACAGACCCCACCAACGCGCCTCGACTTGGTGTTGCGGTTCGTTCGTCGCGCGCCAATTACGCAAAACGCAACATCTAGAATAGCGGATTTCGAAAAAAAAATTACTTCTACGATGGTCGTAATAAATATATAAATAAAATATCTAACTCGATAATTTACGATAATCATCACTGATTACGACTTGTCGTACAATAAATCTTGTTCCTCGACTGTTTTTTTGTTCCAAACCGTTTTGTACTGAAAGTTTTTTTCATAAAATCTCCACTTATATCATGGTACTCATCATGTCGTGTTTCATTTTTTGAATTTCGTCATCATCAAATTTTCTCATCGTTATTGTAAAGCTCATCGCCTAGATAGTCGCTGGGATCTAGATCCGCACTGTTGGGAGTATAATCAAAGTTCCTCATTTACTCGTACACTGATTCATCTGTTTGGGTATCACAGAGGTCGCTTCGTTGATGGACTTACCTCTCCTTGAGCTTATATTGAACCATAAGATGAACCAAATGAATAGGATGGATAGAATCTTACAGAAGGAACATCCCAGGTCTAATATTCATGAGAACATCAGTCTGAGGAGCCTCTCGAGATGTTCAGAAACGATACTAATCTGGTGGTCGGTATTCCAACAGGACACAGCACCGTCAATTACTACTTGAAGAAGATAGGAATTGCAGAGGACGACATCTACAGATGAAGTTAATAAACAGTATGAATAGAGATAGCAGATCATCTATTCTGCGAATGTGTCTCGATCGTTTTAGACAAAAGGATCAGATATCTCGAAGGAGTAGTGCTAATCCCTTGGGAAGTGAGTCCTTTGGAAGTAGAACAATGAATCATGTTTCTAGGTATAGGTACAGAGCAGTTGGAAAACCCTCTACAATCTAAATCGAGTTTACCAACCATATCCTCTTTCTGTTCTAAAGCTGGAAAGTCTAAATGACTTCCAAAACAATGTACAATGTAAATAGTGTCTTCCAGCATCGCCCACTTTTTGTCCCAAAACTAGGAAGCCAAAAGACTCTCCATACAACTAAATCCAGCTTACCAGCAACGTCCTATAGAGATAGCAGATCATCTATTCTGCGAATGTGTCTCGATCGTTTTAGACAAAAGGATCAGATATCTCGAAGGAGTAGTGCTAATCCCTTGGGAAGTGAGTCCTTTGGAAGTAGAACAATGAATCATGTTTCTAGGTATAGGTACAGAGCAGTTGGAAAACCCTCTACAATCTAAATCGAGTTTACCAACCATATCCTCTTTCTGTTCTAAAGCTGGAAAGTCTAAATGACTTCCAAAACAATGTACAATGTAAATAGTGTCTTCCAGCATCGCCCACTTTTTGTCCCAAAACTAGGAAGCCAAAAGACTCTCCATACAACTAAATCCAGCTTACCAGCAACGTCCTTTTTGTGGTCCACAATTTGAAAGCTAAAATGACCCCAAAAACAGTCTATAATTTAAAACGTGTCCACCAGTAACACCCCATTTGTGTCCCAAAACGACTATCCAAACTACTAAATCTAGTCCACCTGCAACGTCTTTTTATTCCAAGACTGGAAAGCTAAAACGCCTCCCCAAACCTTCCAAATCGAGTCCACCAACAATATCTTCTTCTGTCACAAAGACGGGAGGTCAAAATGACTACCAAAACAGTGTACAATGTAAATCGTGTCCTCCGGCATCGCCCACTTTTTGTCCCAAAACTAGGCAGCCAAACGAAATCCAGCTTACCAGCAACGTCCTTTTTGTGGTCCACAATTTGAAAGCTAAAATGACCCAAAAAACAGTCTATAATGTAAAACGTGTCCACCAGTAACGATCCATATGTGTCCCAAACCAACCAAGCCAAAACGACTCTCCATACAACTAAATCCAGCTTACCAGCAACGTCCTTTTTATGGACCACAATCTGAAAACTAAAATGACCCAAAAAACAGTCTATAATGTAAAACGTGTCCACCAGTAACGATCCATATGTGTCCCAAACCAACCAAGCCAAAACGACTCTCCATACAACTAAATCCAGCTTACCAGCAACGTCCTTTTTGTGGCTCACAATTTGAAAGCTAAAATGACCCAAAAAACAGTCTATAATGTAAAACGTGTCCACCAGTAACGTTCCATATGTGTCCCAAACCAACCAAGCCAAAACGACTCTCCAAACAACTAAATCTAGTCCATCAGCAACATCTTTTTATTCCCAAACTGGAAAGCTAGAACGCCTCCCCACACCTTCCAAATTGAGTGCACCTGCAACGTCGCCTTTGTGTATAAAATCTGGGATACCAAAGCTTACGCTACCACTACACCAACACTAACAATTACGCTGTGTGACGTGCGTTTCGGTAACCAATTTATCATCTTCAGAAACTGAAGCTAAAAGTTATCAGTCTCTGAAGACGATAAGTTGGTTATCGAAACCGCGCGTTACACAGTATAATAGTGAGTGTTGGTGTATGTTCAGTATAAATATCGCTAACGGTTCGACAAATTCCAATTTAGTTGGAAAGCCGAAACGATCAACAACGTTTCGTCAAAATTTTGTTCGATCGATTGCTTTTAGGCCTTTAGCGCAAAGAAAACGTGATTCCTAATCGGCGTAACCGTCGATGTGAAACGGTATTAAAAAAACTTGTCTCCTATAAGTTAATTAAACAAAATATGGCAACATTGCATCTTTCAACGTATCCGCTATTCTCGATCTAGTTACTATGCTTCAGTTACACTGCCAAACCTATTTGAAGTATCTGAATTTTTGTAAAATCTGTTGCTTTTCAGTGGCATGCAATAATTACAATGTGATCCGATACTTTTCATTTTTCTTTTTTGGGAAAGTATCTTTGGATCACACTGTATACGAATCCTGTGATAGTAAACATTGGTGCTATTATATCGACCAAAATATATTAGAATAAAGAATGTTTTTGATATTTAATAGATGAGTTACTGAAGATGATGAATGAATAAGAAGAAACTGTTTCTTCGTGTTTGCATAACACATCATTTTATCGGTCATTTTGGTACGAAAACGAAACGATTTTGTATAGACGTTGAATTAATTTCGTTTGCACAGAAACTAAAATATAATAATTTCATAAATTCGTATCATTATGTTTACCAGGTCAACCAGTATATCATTGAATAAGATCTTTAATGATTATTATTTTTCGACCACTTCAAACGATAAAAAAAATTTAAACTTTTGTATACATATTGAGGGGAGATGACAATACAATAAATAAATAAATTCGTACTATTGTCCTTGCTAGGATCTTCAAAAAACAACATTTAAAAGAATATTTGGATTCGATTTTTTTATCTACTTCAAGCTTTCAGTGAAATTTAAGATTTTGCACATTTATTAAGGACAAATGTTGATACAATAATTTAATAAATTCGTATCATTATCCTTGCCAGTCTCACAAGGATTACATTTAAAGAAATCTTTTTGATTTTATTTTTTATGCCCACTTTAAACCATGAGAAAAATTAAAAATTTTGTACATTCATTGAGGACAAATGGTGAAACAATAATTTAATAAATTCGTATCATTATCCTTGCCAGTCTCACCAGGATTACATTTAAAGAAATCTTTCAGTTTTATTTTTTATGCCCACTTTAAACTATGAGAAAAATTTAAATTTTTTTTATATTTACTGAGGACAAATGGTGGTAAAATAATTTAATAAATTCGTATCATTATCCTTGCCAGTCTCACCAGGATTACATTTAAAGAAATCTTTTTTATTTTATTTTTTATGCCCACTTTAAACTATGAGAAAAATTTTATTTTTTTTATATTTACTGAGGACAAATGGTGGTAAAATAATTTAATAAATTCGTATCATTATCCTTGCCAGTCTCACCAGGATTACATTTAAAGAAATCTTTCAGTTTTATTTTTTATGCCCAGTTTAAACCATGAGAAAAATTAAAAATTTTGTACATTCATTGAGGACAAATGGTGAAACAATATTTTAATAAATTTGTATCATTTTCCTTGCCAGTATCACGTGGATTATATTTAACGAAATCTTGTGATTAATTTTTTTTGCCCAATTTAAGTTATCCGAAAAATTCGGAATGTTGTAGATTTATTAATAACTATACAATTTTATATTTTTCATTACTGTAAACTATCAGAAAAAAATCAAAATTTTGACCCAATGTCCTTAACAAGATCATCAGTTTTATTAACTATTAAAGTTTATTTAACAGTTTTTTTAAATGTGATTTTCAAATTTGTGAATGGAATTTTTTATTCAAACACTGGTTATTATTTTTTTATCATTTAGGTTAAAGTATAGAAAGCAAAATTCTTATTGATTTGATATATAATGATTAAATATGAAGTAAAACAAAAAATATACAAAATAACGGAAAATAAAGGGTGAAGACGACATAAATAAACATGTTGTGTTATGTAATTGCAAACATTTACCCTTCGTTATTGAATTTAAAACATTTTATAGCAATAAAAACATTCTATTTCTATTTGTAACCAAAAAGTATTAGAAGAATTTGCACATTTACCAAGAAAAACATGTAAAAAAGTCTGAGAAGTAAAAAATTAAAGATATTTAATCAATTTGGTAGGTCGCACTGGCTTTTGACCGTTTTGAGTATTTCTTGTTTTTACTGCTAATAATATGAAATCTATTACCCCCTTTTTTATTTATATTTAAACATGTGCAAATTCTTATATATCCATAAATATTTATAAATAATTTTTTTTGTGTGTTCGGTGTGTGTTTTTGTATATATTATTAATATTTTTATATGTTATCTAAAGATTGATATGTTTAATAAAATATTTTGAATTTGGTATTATTAATTACTTCGGACTCACCCTGTATGTTTGTAATTTATTTATACTGATGACGACGAATCGGTAAAAGATAATTTGACAGTATTCCAGATTGTAGAATTATGACACGATGAAATTATCTGTTCAAATTTATCGTAAAATCTCATTGATTTTTCAATTTTTTTCTTTTTTGAAAATTTTGAGAAAAATTTTCGGAAAAAAGTGGTTGTTAAATAGTATTTTAAACCACTGGTTTCAATTGAAGCTGTAAACCAACTGATTACAATCAGTAAATGAGTCTCTTATTTAAATAAACATTTGGGTAAATAATTTGAGGGGGGACCACCCTAATTTATGGTCATGAAAAATTAATATTTTTTTGTTTAATTAATTTTTTAGAATTTGGTAAAAAAATTTTCAACACTTTTTTCATCAATAAAATAATTAAAAAAACATAAATTCCCCTATTTATGTTTTTTACAAAATATGTTCGAAAAGTATATTCAAAAACGAATAATTGGAAAAATAAAACAATTGAATATCGTAATTTAAACAATTGATCAAATATTAATAAAAATTAACGCCATTTAATTAAGTTTAACAAAAAAGCAAATTAAATCATTTTGAAATTCACTCAACGTTACAAACCTAACCTAAATTTTTAATAGCTTGTAAAAATTGTTTGAATTGATATTCAATTGTTTTTTTTCTCAAACTGATCGTTTTTGTATGGACTATCCGATAAAAAATAGGATAATTTAAATAATTCTTGCAAATTATTAAAAATTTTTTAGGTTAGGTTAAGTTAAGGTGGATTAGGTGACGTTGCGGGACTTTCACAATAATTTGTTTTTTGTTAATGTAAATTAAACGGCGTTACTCGGACTGCATCAGGTATTTACTATATAGTGACGTCACTTAATTTGTGCTCCGAGTGTTTCTGATCACGTGACAAAATGTTTCACAATGATTTTTTTAAATGAAAGTAATAATATGACTTTTTTGACAACTGAATAAGTGTAGAAATTTGGTTTTAACTTTTTCAAAATTTTAAATAATTTGTAAAAATTATTAAAAAAACTATTTCCAATTTTTTTTTCAAATTGATTGGTGTTCGAAGCCAAATTGTTGAAATTTCGATTTTCAACCTTATTTTTATCTAAAAAGTGCCAAAAAAAATATTATTTTGTATAACCTCAAATAATAGACCCTCTTATTCAATGTTTCAATTAATTATATATCGTCTAATTTTTTGTATTTAGTATTAATTATTTTTCCAGTTAACGTTAGCGACGCCTCTAAATCCGAGCTCGGTAAAGTAATTCCCGAAGCCATACAACAGCTCCAATCGAAAATTAGTATTTTAGAGTATAACGTGACGGCTCTAACATCCCAATTAGCCGACGAACAGAAAGCTAGAGCAGCCTTACAACACGTAGTGAAAAACTATTTAATGTCGAATTACAGCGATTTCGATAAAATTCAATGGCCAACTATTGAGAGTAATATTTGAAACGCAACTTTCATTTTGTGCAATTTTTTTTTCAATATTAATTATTATTATAAAATAGAAGTTTTTATTTTGATTATAAAAGTAATAAAAAAAATATTTATCGATGAGAATTTTATTAAAATTCAATCACCTGATATCTACTCGTAACCACGAATTATATAGAGAAAAAAGATAATTGGCGCAGTCAGTAGGATAGCGAAAAAGACTTTTTACTGAATACACAAAAGGCACGTTACAAGAACGATAGCGTTTGAAGCTCAGTCACCGAATTGTCATAAAAATAATCCAGGAAGTTTTCATCGAGCCAGAAATTTTTAGATTCGGATCATTGTTTACAGAAAGAAAAAAAATGATAAAATATTACTATGGGAAACAAAAAGAAACATTCGAAGAGATTTGCTGTAGTACGTTGTTAAAGTGTATCAAACATTACTAAGAAAAACTAGAGACCTTTAAAAAGGCTTTTGGAAGTTAACCGCAAGGCAATCCAATTAAAAACTCATGACATGTTCTTAAGATGTGCGCTAAGCTGGTAGAGTTAATGTTAAGACGTGCTGGAAATGTCATTTCTGCCAAAGGGGGACGTACTTGTCATTGCCTCCTTTTTTAGTGTCAGATTCATTTGCTTGGTATCAAATTTAAATAATAGAAAGAATTTTGTTTTTGCCACATCGATATTTAAAAAAACATATTTCTAATAAAGAATTATTTTATTGGGTGCACTTTTACTTCTTAAACTATTTTAATAAATTGATACAATTGAAATAAATCAAAAATATACCATAGTAACTGTATGTAAGAGCCCCTTTATATTTTAATTTGCCTAAAAAGTTCATAAAATTATCCCCCATGCTCGATCGACAGCATTTGAAGCTCAGTCACCAAATTATTCTGAAAATCTTCTTGGAAGTTTCCATCTAGCTAGAAATTTTCGGATCCGGATCATTGTCTATGAGAAAAAAAAGGAAAATGATCAAATTTTAGAAGGACAAGAAGAAACCTTGGAGGAGATTTGTTGTAATACGTTGTTAAAGTGGCTATCTCAACTAGAGAGAACATATTTTCGCAAGAAACTGGCGCAGTCGCTAGGATCTCGAAATAGTCCTTTTAGTTAGAAAAAAAAAAATTACATTTCAAGACCGTTATCATTTGAAGCTCAGCCATCAAATTGTTTTAAAAGATCTTCCTGGAAGGGCGACGTTTGAAGGTTTGATTGATCCAAAAATTTTAGAGATAAAACATCAAAGAAAGGCAAGAGATATATACTACGGCTTTTGGTGTAGGAAAAACAAGAATTTTAATAATAATTTGAGATTCCGGATAACGGTCTACAAAAAGAAAAGAAAAATGATGAATTTTAAGAAGAAGTAACAAAGTAAATTCAAGAAAGACAAGCACAGACTTTTCTGGATTACGTTTGTTGTAGTGGCTATCTCAACTGTACGGAAAAGATATTTGGGAGTTGACCAGAAGGCAAGAAAATGGCGCAGTTAGTAGGATAGGGAAAGAGTCTTTTTA
The DNA here is from genome assembly GCF_026250575.1 of Diorhabda carinulata. NCBI lineage: Eukaryota > Metazoa > Arthropoda > Insecta > Coleoptera > Chrysomelidae > Diorhabda > Diorhabda carinulata. The sequence continues at coordinate 13,632,914 of NC_079466.1, read as the reverse complement.
GTGAAAATACAAAAAAGTACATTACAAGACCGATATCATTTGAAACTGAATCATCAATTATGGAATATTCGTTCTATTTTAAGTAGATTTGATTTTTCATATTTACAAAACGAGTTAAAAGCTAGCCACTTCGTTCCGCCTCGCCTTTCCTTACTTTTACTTTTAAGCCCTCAATTCATTTTAAATTGAAAATTACTTCCCTAATCAATTTTTAGATATTTAAAGTTTGTTAAAAATCGTTAGTTAGGACGACTCAAATATAAAGGATCTTCTTATACACACATAAATAAAAATAAATAAAATTAAAAATATCACAGTACTGTTCAACGAAAAAAAAAAATCACCATAACCTAACAATCTTCGAAGTCCAACCTCTGTTGAGCTATACTGTGTTGCTTCATGTACCTCGCGTACATCTGTCTAGCTTGATTCAAAACTCTAACGACGTTGTGCTTCCTCACCATTTTATCGAAATGCATCGCCATTTCGTTGTAGTCCATCGATTTGCTTATGATATGATCACGGTGTTGCATCAACAATGTAATGCACAAAAACATCAAAAACGGATTACCGCCTCCGAATTCAGTCGGGGGTGGTAAAAGAGATGGTATTTTGATAGCTTCGGTAACTTCTTCGCAGGAATTCGTCATATTCGGCACTATACCGTTGGAAGTAGGTCCCGGAGCTGTTTCGAAATCGATTTCCGCTTGTTCGTCCGGTGTGTTTTGACTTTTTTGATGAAGCGGATTTTCCCATACAAAAACATTGTCGCTTCTTTTATTTTCCTTCGATTCGACTTGTTTGGTGATATTTTTATCATTAATTGGAGATTCTGATAATCTATCGACGATTTTTTCACCGAACACAGTTCGATCCAAATGTTCCAATTCCAATTTTAATTCCCTTGTAACGGAAGTCGTTACGGGGTAGTAATCTTGCGAATCGTCGGGGCTGGTATCGTCGCTGCTATTATTAGTCGATGAAAAATGTCGGGATGAACTGGAGTTTTCGGAATCGTCGATACTAGATTTGGTGAGGGTGATTTTTGGTTTATCCGATAAATCACTTTTTGCATCGCTGCTAAGTTTGAAGAATTCATTTAGATTCTTCACCAAAAGTCCCTAAAAAGTTGATTATAATTAGTTGCAATGGTAATAATTTAAAAGTGAGGTTAAATATTGAAAAAAGAAGTTAAATTAGGTTATGTACATCAGATGCCACTATTATCCTAATTGTCCATAAGAATTCCATAGTTTTCTCAAGTCTGATAGACATTATTGAAGTGTAAATCGATAGCAGGTAGTCAGAAAATGGAGTACGAAAAAGCAGAAGGAAATAGAAAGCAAAAAACTAGATGTAGCATAGGAAAAGAAATAATGAAACGCAAGAAGGAAAAAGAAAAACTAGAATGAAAATAGAAAAAGAAGTAGAAGGAAAGTATAAAAAGAAAAAATAGAAGGAAAACAGAAATTGAAAAAGGAGAACAAAAATAGAAAAAAAGAAAATAGAAGAAAAACAGAAAATGAGAAACGTGAAGGAAAATAGAAAAGGTAGAAAGAACATGAAAAATTAGGAGAATAGAAAATAGACGGAAAGTAGAAGGAAAATAGTAGAAAAAAGTAGAAGGAAAATAGAAAAGGTAGAAGAACATAGAAAATGAAAAAATAGAGGGAAAATAGAAGCAGTTGAAGGAAAATAGAACAAGAAAAAGCAGAAGGAAAATAGAAAAATAAAAAGTAGAAACTTAAAAAGAAGAAACACAGAAAACGAAAAAGAATTAGGCAAAAATAAAAAGTAGAATGAAATAAAATAAAATAAAAAGCAGAAGTAAATAAAAAAAATTTGAAAGAGAACACAGAATAGGAAAAGTATAAAGAAAATAAAAAAAGAAAAAATAGGAGGAACAGATAAGTAGGGGCAAATTAGGAAAAGTAGAAGGAAAATGGAAAAATAGGAAGCAGGAGAAAAATAGAAAAAGTAGAAACAAAATATAAAACGAAAAAGAGGAAGAAAAATAGAAAAAAGATAAGTAAAAAAGAAAAATTAGAAGGAAAACAGAAAACGAAAAGCGGGGGAGAAAAAAAAAGGAAAATAGAAAAGGTAGAAAAAATGAGAAATACTGAATAAGTAGAAGGAAAATAGAGAATGTGGAAAGAAAATCTTAATGGAAGGAGAACATAAAAAGAATAAGTAAAATAGAAAAAGAAAAAGTAGGAAATAATAAAATAAAAAAGTGGAAGGAAAATAGTAGAGGTAGAAAACATACAGAAACTGAGGAAAAAAATACAAAATGAGAAAGTATAAAGAAAATAGAAATTAAAAAGTAGATGCAAAATAGAACAAGCCGACAGAAAATATAAAAAAGGAGAAATAGAAAAATGAGTAAAATAAGAAAAGTAGAAGGAAAATAGAAGGAGAATAAAAAAGGTAGAAAGAACATAGGAATTGAAGAAACAGAGAAAATAGGAAAAGATGAAGAAAAATAGAACTAGAAAAAGCAGATGGAAAATAGAACAAGAAAAATGGAAATTAAAATAAAGTAGAAGCAAAATTGAAAATGAAAAAGCATAATAAATTAGACTTTCACCTTATCTGATTGTTGAGAATGGTTTTGAATTATAAATAGAATACAGAGTCTCTCATTTATAAAAACAAATATTATAGATATTGATGTGATGTAACAATCTATTTAGGCTCAAACTTTATAATCACAAACTCAATTAAAAAAATTAATCACACTATATATAATATTTTGCCCATTACTAACCTGTTGTGGTCTATTTTCTTCTTCTTCCTTAATGGAATGCGTCGAATCCAATCGATCCAAAGACGAAAACAATTTCTGTTTCAGATCCTTAAAATGACCCGACCTTTTGGAATTCCTAATCAAATTCGTCATACTCGATGATAAACTTGCGCTTTTTTTATTTAATGTTTGATGACAATTAATCCTATTATTCAAAATAACCGAATCAGACTTTTGTTCTATCGGCGATATAGATCTCGATCTAAGTTCGACGAATTTCAACGAACTATTCGATACTTCACTATTTTTGGGCGATTTAGGACTCGAATCGTCCGAATTTCGTAGAACCGCGTCGTCCAAACTTTGGTATTTCGTTTTGATACCGGAAACCGTTTTACTCTTATTGATAGATTCGTCGAAACTGTGATTTTGTCTTTTAACTTTTTGATTGGCATTACCGCTGTTCAGAGACATCGAACTACTCTGTCTTCTCAAAGCTATTATCTTGGTATAAGCGTTCTCCCTTGGGGTTTTAACTAGAGGACTAACCGGCGGTGTGTTAGATACCGAAGGTTGAAATAACGTATCAAACAACTTCAGTTCTTTTTCTGGTGGATCGGCAGGAAGAGAGCTCCACAATACTTCGAGCATCCTCAAGGAATCTTCGAAAGCGAATTCCCGTTTCATTTCTAGTAGAAGCCAACGGTAACAAAATAAAAGATCATCAGCCTAAAACAATTAATAAAAAATATAAAATTGTGATTGATTATCAAGAAAACAATTATTTACCTGATGTATTTTTAGGTAGTTATAAAATTCGAGATCGTAATACAAAATTCCTTCTGCTAGGTGAGTGAATTTTTGTGTCATGGCGATTCCGTCTATCATAAAATTAGTACAAAGTCGTTGCATCAATGCACAGAAACAAATGTAGGCGTGAGCTTCGTCGTTCATAGTCACTAATAGTGGTGATGCTAAATCGCTCATGCCCTGACAGTAACTTACTTTCGGATGATTGAGGGCATAGCTAAATTGAAAAACAACAGATAAAACGTTATTTTGAAGACCGAAAGGCAAAAATTATTTCTACATACAACACAACCAACAAAATAACTATATTCAATGGTTTAAGTTAACAATTAAAAAGAAAATAAAAACTGACAAATAACAGAATTGGAATACCATCAGTACTAAAACATTCCACCAAGTAATTTTGCAGATAAACAAGATAAAAAACCATCTGAGTAAGATCCAGATCATTTAATGCTTTCAATTTAAAATAATAACAAGCATTATCAATGTTTCATGGTACATTTGAACTACTAACCATCATTCGGACTTGGAAATGGATACTACCAACTAGACAATCATCAAATTTATTTGAAGACATGAAAAATTAATTTTAGACAACAAAAATTACAAGGGAAAAGGGTTAAACCAAACAGAAAAAGATCCAGATGACTTAACCCTTTCAAATTAGAATAATATCAAGCATTATCAATTTTTCAAGGTACATTTGAACTAATAACCACTATTGGGACTTGGAAATGGATACCACCAGCTAGACAATCATAAAATTAGATGGGAAAAGGACTGAACTAAACAGAGTAACATTCAGATCATCATACCTTGGCTTATAATATAAACAAATACTTACGTGGTAAGTATATTGAATAGGGCAGCAATATTTTGATTGTCATCACTGCCAGCATAAAATGGATGATGTCTGTCTGTTCTCAATACATCCTTTCTAACCATTCCAGTGGTATAAGCTAATTCTCCAGCCACTTGACCTTGAGCGATGGCAGTCTTCCACGTTTCTTTCAAGTCTATATATTCGGATGCCTTCTTCTTGATATAATCCATTCGCTCTTTACCCGTCATACCGCTTGGATAGACATTAAGCAAATGCTTCCACACAACTTTCCTGTAAACGTTTAAATAAACAAGAGCAAATCTTGAAAATTGAGCTAATTAACCTTAAGCTGGGATCAATTCCTCCAAAATAAATAACAGATCTTAGTTCTTTAGCATAGACAATTTGTCCTACAGGATCCAGAAACCTTCTAAATTCTGCATCTGATAATGGTTGTCTTGGTGGTTGTAGTGCAGTGTTATTAACTTCTTCTCCAAGATTGAACGCCCTTTGGACCATATTAAGTGTTTTACCGACCTAGGTTTTTATGATTTTTAAATACCTTTAATTTTGGAGAAATATCGGACTTACTTGATTAAAGATCCCATGCAATCTCGGGGAAGGTTTAGCTTCTTGACTTGTTGCTGTTTTAATTTGCGTAATAAAAGGGACATTTTGTTTTATTTCCCTATCATCATAACTTTTCCTACATAAATCAACTTTAAGTGATAAACATGGTTCTGTATTAGTAGCTACAGATGCATTATGAGCTCTAAAAAAATAATCAGCTCACAAATATTCATTTAAGGATTAATGATAATAAAAGTAAGCAATTTTTTATTTTTACACATTATTCATTAGGAAACATCTTTTAGTAAATAATCTAATTACAGAAAACGAATAATATGATAAACTTTTAATTTGATTAAAGATAAAGTATTTAATGTCAAGTATTGATGTTTTTACTTCCTTTAACCCTATCTTTTAAATATTCAAATACAATTTTTGGGAATATAGGTACTAATAATAGAAATTAACTGCTTACTTGAGGAATGCTGCATCTAGATCCCATTCAGACAATATAGGCATATATGATTCATAGCCGTTTATATCATATATTTTAAAAAATACTGTAAAATCTGTTTTTAAATCAAAGGCTTTCGCTAAAATACTTCGTAATACTTCAATTGATGTGATTTGGGGATCTACACTGAATTTGCGCATTTCTACAGGTTGATTACCTTCAAATTTCTACAATGAGGTTAAAGAAAAACTATATAACACATTTGTATAAATAGACAAAGATTAACAGACGTTGGAATAAGGTACATGCATATCCAAAACACTGTTTACTCAATTTATAATTAATTCATTAATTAGAAATTTAATATTTCCTTTGGTTAAGTGAATAACCTGCACATTAATTGAGTAAAATGTAAATTTTGACCTATATTGCTTAGATAACGATAAATTTTTAGTATCAGCAGGTGCAATTTTAATTTATTATGATATATGTGAATATTTAAGATTTAAAAACAATCATTAACAATTAATAAGTATTCTTTTATGTTATTATTTGAATGAAATCAATTTTTTCGTGTCAATATAATCAAATTATTTTCCGATGTTTTTATCGAAATTTATCAATTATTTTTTTACAAGATAAATTATAAAACACAGATCAAATTGCAATGTTATTAAACGAAAAGATTAATAAATAAAATTACCTTAACTTTTACCCTTACTGCTTCACGGCTATATCCAAATACTCCTGACATATTGTAACTTTAATAAAAGAAACTTAAATTACTTGTTTTAGTCAACTTAATATGGAATTTTCATCTAATTTTATCATTATTTCTAATTTGAATGTAGAACGAAATGAGAAGCCTCTCATTTGACTAACACCAAACTACAATCAGAGACAACCAACATCTGACATTTACTATACACAAAATACTGGAACTGATTTAACGTCAATTATTGACATTTCTAAAATAATAAGAACTGTCAATGTTTCAGGGTGGTAAACACTACAAATAAAACAATTTTTACGTATTTAGCACAATTTAAATTTGCTACATAATACAATTAAATTTGAGGAAAGTATCGAAGTCGTTCGAAAACTAAATCGATAATAAAAACTATATTTAAATGTGATAAGAATATCCTTGAAATTATCAGTGTTATGATAAAGTTGAAATTTGCGTATGCTATATGTAACCTACATTTTTTTTAATTGCATACTCAATATACACTACAAAAGTTGTCCCGATTTTATAAATATTCTAATAAAAAAACTGCGATAAACTCATTCAAGCTAGCTTGATTTAAAAAAGAAGCATACCACTCTGTACGGATAAAACAATTTTATTTAAAAGTTTGAGTTTACCGAGAATTAATTGATTTGTACACTTTGTATAATCATGTTATCATTCATTCACGTTTATATTTAAATTCCGTTATCGGTTATCACTAGTTGTTTATAAATTTATCCCTTATCGTTTTGCCAAATAATTACCGATAATCAATTTTTTATACCTAAGCCTTTGTTTTTCTCAAAGTAAAATTTATTTTTTTGTTTTCTGTATTCTTCAATTTAAAAATAACAGCAGAATGGCTATAACACCTGTACAGGTGCATGTACTGGAAGATATATTAGGGAAATTATACTCATGGAACGACATTTAATTGCGTTCAAATTGTACACGGATCTACACTTGTGAATACTTCAAAATAATGTAATGGATATATCTTCATAAAATAAAAAATCATAATTTTTGTAAACAAAAACTGTAACTTATTTTCTATTGTAGTCTACTTGGCGTTTGTATTGCTGAACGCTCCAAACAATGCGCATGAGCGAGTAAGCTTTTTGCCGTAAAACGAATGATCAATTTGACGCAGTTTCCTTTCATTTACTTATCGTGATGTGGGTAGTGTCGCATATGCTCAGTGACAGCTTCAATGAGAGACGGCATTGGACGAGCGATTACATAGGTTCGTTCAGTATTTCTCTCTAGCCGCAGCATAACATCATGGCGGACGCGTCAAAAGCTCACAAGTTGAAATTGGCCAATTCAAGAAAAAGGGTAAGAATTTAATATTTATATTAGGATATACTCGATATTTATTTGATTGTCTAGATAATTTTTCATTAATCGGGCTATAAATTGAATCCCTTTTCTATTTTTCTAAGTATTGTGGCCACATCATCGGCGTTACATGGCGGCCATTTTAAGTCATGTCTTTTCTAGAATTTTCACTTTAAATAGTGTATTTTTAGTATTTAGTATTATTATAAATTTGCAATATTTATAGATAAATTAATTATTTTATTGAAACTACATGTAGAATTGTTTTTGGTATGGTATTTAAGTTTTTTTCCTATTAGCGTCGTTTCTTTAGGTAGGTTTCAGAATTTATATTGCTTACCTATCAATAGTTACTACTGCTAGGCTCTACAAATACCATTATTATAATGTAAAATAAAGTATTATATTTTTAATTTATATTTAGTGAAACATTGTACTGGAAATTTCCCTCGTTTTTTTAACACCTTCAGTTTAAATTATCTCGTGAATAAAACATGTATGATTCAATTTCTATTTACTTTTCATCCTACTCATAGATAACGAAAATATTTGTTGATAATAATTATAAAAGTTTTCTATATTCCACGATGATGTAATGTCTGCCAGTTTTTTATTTATAATCGGGATTGGTGAACTACAAATTCGTATCATTTTTTATGGACAAATTTTATTCTCAATTTATTAAGTAGCAAATAATCAAATTTAATTCAAGATAACCAAAATTCTTGCTTTTTGAAACTTCAAGTGTTTAAAAATTAATGTATTTTACCGCATTTTGTCAAGAATTTAACTATAATCAACCAGTAAATGAACTTATATGTAAATATTCACATTTATTGATTATATTTTTTATATTTTCATTAATATATTGTTGATTGAATGATATTACATTGATTAATTTAAACATTTTACATTAGAAAATCTTTTGTACTTTGTTAAGTAAGTTTGACACTATTAGTTGAATTTATCTAATTTTCCTTATCTACATATGCATTTTAACAATTATTTTATTGTCAGTGATTGAACTGTTTTTCTGTGACTCATTTATACAACAAAATTTTAGTTGATTTTCAATTCAAATTTGTAATTTATTTCATTTAGTCATATCATACTGCACAATGGTCATGCTATAGAATTTTTCACCATCTAAAAAGTGACTAACATTCAGTTAATATATGTGGTGCAAATGTAACCAACACAAGTGCTTGAAAGAGCAGCTCATGCAATTAAGCATCCACCCCCTACCATTCTGACGTAAATTTCTTAAGTTCTATGAGATATTCAGTAGATATTTTTGTTAATAGTTTATCTGTTTGCTAAAAAACCTTATCTTCTCGGTCGCTGCCTCGAATAAACACTTTGCAACTTTCTTCGATAAAAAAGATCTAATCTGAGTGGTCCTTCGCCTTCTTCACAGCTGTCCTTGATGTATTACTCTGCACTTGCTTATGTGTCTAAGGTGTCCTCTTGTGAGTTGTCTCTGAAAGCCTAAGATTTTTTTGATGTGTTGTATTTTTTTTAGATTTTATACTAACCTAACTTATCCTATTGATCCAGTTGTCCTCTGTTTTACTTTACCTGTGGGGCGATCAGTGTTACTATGAGTGTATATTCTGCAGCATATTCAATAGCTCAGGCGTTTCTTGTCCTGCTGGAGATAGCATTTTCTTAGCAGCTAGTGCGTAGCTACCTCCAGGTTATCATAGATGGTTTGTTTGCTTCTGTCTTCATTGGATGAATCATTTTAGCTTCTCAGATTTGCTGAGGGTGCAGTCCGTTGCTCTGTGAGCACCTGCTTTGTCCGTGGTGGAAGCCTTGGCAACTGTAGTGTCTTTTTTTATTCAACCATATTTATCTTTGTATGGTATAGATATCTCAATTTTTTGTAGGATTGTTCTTCTAAGGGCTCTATTACTACCATATTTGTAGTAATTTCTTTGATTTTTGCCCATTTTCCCTCAGTTCGATTTCAATGTCTTTTCTATCTATACTCGCTAATGAGCATCATTATTTTGATGGAATACTTTTTTTTGTTTAGTGATTTTCCCTGTGTGAGTTCCAATTTAGTACTGGGCATCGATTTTCCTCTGCACTAGCTGCTTCTTTATCGCTTTCCACATGAGTGAGAAAAATGTTCGATTTTATAATATAATGGAGCGGCCCTGTGTAATGCCCTCCCAATATATACCCATAAATTTACGATTTTTGGGTCTTTTATACAGGTTTCCAACGTAGAGACACTTTCTTAACATTGTAAAATATTTAAATATTTTTCAAATCATGTCTGAAGATTTTTTATAAAAGCCAGGAGCTTGTCCAATTTGTTATTTTTTCATTATTTACGTTTTTTGCTTCAAAATTGTAATAGTAACTAATTTTTCAGTTCAAAGAATTACAAGAGCTCAAAAAGAAAAAAGATGCTAACAGCACTTCTGATTCACCTGTGGATCTGGTACAAGATCAAACACCTGTTGATAGCTCAACAATATCAGCTCGCAGTTTCGCCGAAACAATACCTGAAACTGGCAATACATGCATTCAGTTACCAAATTATTTTACTGACGTAAATAACTGTGATAATTCCGTGTTTTTTGATAATTTACAACAAGATGTCGGTGTTAGAGAAAGTGCGGACGCTGAACGCACAAAACCTGATGAAAAACCACATGAATTGGAAATCGAAGCTAATTTTAATGATAATTATAAACTATTCAATCAGCTTAACCCGCACAGCTATGTAAAAGAGACTCAACAAATCATTAGACCTCATGCAGATTCTAATGTTGATTCAAACGACCAATTTATGCATTATGCAGATAATAAAAACGAGTTTTCCACAGACAAACAAAATATCTGTGATTACTTCCAAGAACAGTCTCAGCAAGTAACTGACGCTGAGAACGAAGCCATTAAAAATGAAATTATAGAAAATTCTAGTATAGCTATCGAAGGAGTATTAAATTCTAACGTACATAGTTTATTAAATTTATCTGACCACATGGCTATGGAATCATACGATAATTCCAATTCAATTACCGATTTGGAAAAAAGGAACATAGAATTAGCGACTTCTTTAGAACAAGAAAAAGCTCTATCGGAGCAATACAAATTTAAAATAAATGAATTGAATTTAAAAGTTGAGGAACTAGAGAATGAACGTTTAAAAAAATCTGATTTAACTGAATTTAATAAGTTGAAAGAAGAGTTACAATGTCATACTCAAACTATACGGTTGCTGGTTGCCGAAAAAGCAGAATTATCAAATAGTTTAGCACAATTGGAAATCAGTTTCAAAAACAAGGATTGTGAATGCAGTGAACTCCAAGCGAGACTTAAAGCCTCTAGATCGAGAGCGTTTGAATTTGAACAAGAATTAAATAGCTTAAAATCCGAGAAACTACATAAAGAAAATAACGGACACGATCAAGATCAAATAATAAGAGATTTACAAAAAAAATTGACCGATTTACAATCCGAAAAAGACGAACTAGCACAAGATCTTCTCGAGGTCCAAGAAAAATTCAAGAAAGCCACCGAGGAGTTGATAAATTGCCAGAAATCAAATTCAGAACTATTTAGTAAATTATCTTTAGCTGATGTTAAAATTCAACAACTTTCCAATGCTGATAATCTAAATACGGGCGCTATGGTCGAGAACCTCACTCAAGAAAAAAATAATTTGGAAAAAGAAGTGGCCACTTTGAACAGTATGTTGACGAATGTTACAAAAGGTATGTACTGATTCATTTGATTTTACTTTGGTTAATTTTCTGTTGATGATTATTACAATTACAATCTAGTTCTTCAAACCGGATATAAACCAGCTACCTACAGAAGGATTGAAGGACTAGAAAGTGTAATTGTGAGTGTTGGTGACGTGGTATAGTAAATAGTGTGTTCAGTATGAATTCAATTTACTATCTTATGTTTCTTGGTGAAATCTTTATTCACTAATTTAGCATCCACATTATAATATTGTTTCGATGGTTTGGGAGGTCACAATTTAACTTCTTTTGGTGAAAGTTTAAGGAGTTGTTGATTAATTCAATACTTGAAATCGTAAACTTTCGAAATTGATCATGCAGTTTGATTTTCAGGAACAAAAAGAAGTCATTGGTGCCAAGTCAGCACTGTATGGTATATAGTTGATCAATTATATTTTTTAGCCACTTAAAACCCTGTATAGTCAGTCAACTTTAATAATCTGGCTGATTTGTGGAACAGCTCTGTGAGACTTTGGAATTTTCGTTATTATTGGCCAACAGTTGTCTACATTGGGAGTTTATCACCTTACTTAGTTCTTATGCCACCATTCATGGCAATAGTTTAAAGAAAGATGGAGCAACCATTTATTTATATGGTTTTTTACAAACGACCTGTCAAATTTGGTTCCCCTGAAAAAATCTACACATACACAAAAAAATATGAATTTCATAAAAAAAAGTTTATTATAATGATATTAAAAAGTCATAAAAGGTTATCAAATCTACAAGAGAAATATTTCCCATATTCTTTTTTTATAAATCGTCAGTGAAAACAATTGAATGAAATCTGATGATTTTTCAATTTCTTGGAGTCAAAAAAAAACGAGGGGACAGCGATAGTATAAAATTACCTATTTAAATTTAAAACATATTTTAATGATTCACGATTACTCCAAAATATATTCAAATTGGGGTAATTATATTTTACTAAATTAATAAATGATTACCTAAATTCAAATTTGTGAATTGTTTTAAATAGTTTTTGACAAATATTTTAAACATCAACTTTTTTTGGTCCCATTTTGTATAAACCAAGTTATTTGTATAGACATTACATCTTTTCAAATTAATTTTTTTCTATAGAATTCTTTATGCCCTTTCGAGAGTCGGAGTATTTGGATTTCAGTTTTCATTCTCCTTTTATCAATTCTTTCCGGTTGTACTACATTTTTCTGCTTCATTGTTTTTCTTTGTCTTATTCCTGTGCTACTTGTGGTCAAGTTTTTCTGAGTCTTTTCTCTTCCTTCTTTTCTTTTATTAGGCTGTGTGGTGCTCTTTTTATATGTCTGTACCAGTTTAAACATTTTTTAACTATTTTGTTTCCTTTCTTTACAATTACCTCATTACTCATTCTATCAATCATTGTTTTCCCTACTATTTTCCTTAGTTTTCTATCTATGCTGCTACTATTCCATTAAGGTCTTTTTAATTTCCTAAATTTCACTTCCATATGTGTTATCATGTTGTATACTTTTTTAATTTGTTGTCTTCTATATTTTTTTTCTTCGAAAATTGTCTTATTTAGAGTAGAGACGAATTAATTTTATGAATTAAATCTATGGTTAATTTTTGTGTTTTAGAGCGAAATGAAACCACCACATACTATCAACACTACACAGAGGAACTCAATAATCAACTTTTAACCCTCCAAGAACAATATCAACAGTTACAACAAGAAAATGAAAATCTATCCGTACAAGAACAGAACAGAATTCGCCATATAAGTGATTTAGAACGACAATTACAAGTTATACAAGACGAACGGATTACATTTCCTCCAAGTAATTTAACAGATTCAAATTTGAAAACTGAATTGGAGGCTACAAGGGAGTTGTGTGTACAACTTCAGGTATATTAACTGTACTTTACACAATATGTTGATGTTTTTGCTACCAATTTGTAATTAATTTTTTTTTGAGCATATTTTTTTATCAAATTTCAACTTGTAAAGCTTTTGACATATTTTAGCATAGAAATTACTGAAATTCCATCAATTTTACCAACCGATTTATTTAAATTTATCTATGCAGTTACTGACGCAGAGGAGTAAACCTCTGTTTTAAAAAAAATCCCTATTGACAAGGTGTAAGTAATCGTGCCCATGTCATGAAAGGTACTTGGGTTAAAGTACTATAAACGATACCCTTGGGACCACTGGCGAAGGCCCATTGAAGAATAGCCTTGTCCTCGTAAGCGGGGCTCTGCGGGGATGGACTGCATATTTCCCTAGCTACTCGTGGGATTCAATATGAAACATAATCGATACAACAAACCAAACTACCCTTACTCTTACAGACCCTCACCATGGGCCTATGATGAATATTCTTACGGACGGGATCATAGATCTCAATCTTGGACGAACGGTTCGAGAGCTCCAAGTCCGCCGAGGTCTCAAAGATGGAGACCTCCGCCGCCGAAACGTAAACAAAACGGCGGATCGCATTCCGATGCTAAAAAATCGAAAAAAGACGATAAACCTTCAGGTATACAAATGTTTGTAACAACTGTGGAATTTCCAACTACAAGTTTAACCGAAGAACAATTGGAACTATTACAAACCTCAATTCTAAACGAAATTACAAAAATTGCCGCCGAAGATTTCCATCCTCAGTTTCTAGATTGCTTCAAAAGAAGAGGCAATCTTATCATCGTTTGCAACAACCAAGATAGTGTGAATTGGCTGAAGACAACAGTGCCTACTTTAGCCCCTTGGGAGGGTGCTCAATGCAAGGCTTTAGAACCGAGCGAAGTACCAAATTTGATGGATATTCTTATAACTATACCTGGAGACTTGGATGCTGATACTTTACTACATCGGATCGAAAAACAAAACGAAGACATCCAAACGGCCAATTGGAATTTGACTAGCAAAAAACAAGATGAATCCAAGAAAAATACCACGTACACGTTTGCCGTTGAAGAGAACGTCGTCGAACAAATTAAAAAATTAAATTACAAACTTTTCATCAACTTTTCAAGAATTCATGTCAGATATTTGGGTTCTTTGAGATCGAAAGATAAAAGCAAAAGCGAAAACGACGAAGTAAAAACTGACGAAGCGGAAGAAAAAACCGAAGGAGCGGAAATAAAAACCGAAAACGCAGATGCCGCAACCGAAGAACTCAATATCGATCCGGAAGAAATAGTTGGATCATTAACTAATGAAGAACTCAAAGCTGTCACTGATGCAAATTGATGAAATCACTTTTTTAGATCCATTTTCAAATTTTTTTTTTATTTTTAAATAAACTTTTCCATTTTTTTCAAATGATTTCGAAATATTGCTTTTTAAAGAGGAGTAAACCTCGTAAAACCATCCCCATTACTAAGGTGTGAGTAATCGTGCCGAAGGTATGTAAGATACTTGGGTTAACAGTATCAGAAACGATACCCTTGGGACATCAGGCGCAATCCCATTGAAATTTAGCCTTACCTCCGCAAGCGGGGCTCTGTGGAGGTGTACTTCTATTCCCTAGCTACTCGTGGGACATAATATGAAACCTAATTATCGCAATCAATCAAACCAACCGTATTCGGGAGCTTCAGGAGCATACCGAAGAGCGGGAAACTCTCCAAGAGGAAAATTTTCAAGAAAAAGATCGGGACCAAGACCTCCGCCGTGGGCAGATAAACCTCGCGGTCGTTATTATAGATCGCCTAAAAAATCCAGTAGCTCTACTTCATCTTCTAAACTTTCTGGAATACAACTTATGGTGGCTTTAAACGATTATCCGAAGCTTGTAATGACCGACGATCAGTTAACTCTATTGGAAGATCAAATATTGGAAGCAATCGATAGAATTGAAGATGCTAATTTCAGACCACAATTTTTGGATTGCAAAAGGGAAACTGGATCTTTATTAGTACGATGTAACAACGATTCCACCGTTTCTTGGTTAAAAGACACGGTACCGACTCTAAATTTATGGGAAGGAGTGGAATTAAAAATAATCGATTCGGTACCAACGACAAAAGACGTTTCAAAAGTAATAGTACCAGTAAATTACCCTTTGAACTTTTTCACAACGGAACAATTGGATAAATTACAAACGGATATTCTGAAAGAAATCGATAAGATCCCGATTGGAAGCTTCATGCCTCAATTCATAAGTTGTATCAAAGATCGAGGAGCGTTAAAATTCAA
This sequence comes from Diorhabda carinulata, assembly GCF_026250575.1. NCBI lineage: Eukaryota > Metazoa > Arthropoda > Insecta > Coleoptera > Chrysomelidae > Diorhabda > Diorhabda carinulata. The sequence goes on along the minus strand of NC_079466.1, from coordinate 13,617,529 downwards.
TTGCAACAATTTACCAAGTTCCGAATGGTTAAAAACGACCATACCGACTTTGGAAAATTGGCAAGACGTGGAAATGCTGATCTTAGATCCTGAAGCGATACCGGTAAGGAGTACTTTACAATTATGGATCCCGGGACCCGTAGAAGAACCGGATCAAGTACTAGAAAGATTGGAACGACAAAATAAAGGATTAAATACGCAAGATTGGCAAATATTGAGTAAAAGCGTAGAAGAAGGCGGTCAAAAATTATTTGTTACAGTGGACGATTCAGTTTTAGACGCACTAAGAAAAATCGATTTCAATCCTTTCTTGAATTTCACCAGAGTTAAAATTAAACGTTTAGGTCGATACAAACCTCGTCAACAGAAGAACGACGATAAAAACGAAGGACCCGATACGGCGTACATCGATTCTAAAGAAGAAAACGAAGATCCGATGTCTGGGGATATCGGTGAATTTACAGCCATAGATGAAGTAACTGGAGATGCAGAAACAGAAGAAACTACCGTTAAAAAGGAAGAAAATTAAATAGGACCGTAATTCAAAAAAAAACATCGAGGAGTAAACCTCTTTTTATTAAAAAATCCCCATTACTAAGGTGTAAGTAAATCGTGCCAATAGTATGAAAGGTGCTGGGGTTACAAGTACCGTAAACGATACCCTTGGGAAATCTGGCGTAATCCCATTGTATATTAGCCTTGCTCCTGTACGCGGGGCTCTGCAGGAGTCGACCATTTTCCCTAGCTACTCGTGGGATTACTTATGGATAGACATAGTTTTAATTCGAATATGCCCGCATATTCCGGAAGATATAATAATAATAATAATTCATCGTACTCACAATATTCGAGATCGTCGTCGCAATCGTACGACAGAAATTTTAATTCGCCTTTTCAGTCTCAACAGAGATATTCCGATTCGAATATATCATTTCAAAAACCCAACAACTTTTCATCTCAAAGATCCGTATGGAATACTAATATCACAAATTCGATACCGTCGTTATTTTCTCAACCTACCATTAATCCGAACGCATGGCAAAGTAACCAAAATCCCATATCGGGTAATAACCCGGCATGGATAAATAATAGAAATAATGATAATTCTCAATTCTGGATGAACAATAAACCGAATTCGTGGAACGGTAGAAGCAATTATCAAAATAATTCGAGAAACGATAGGAAACGCGCGAGGTATCCGCCAGGTAGTAACGCCAATCGAAATCAAAGCGGAGAAATGAAACGTTTCAAAAAATCGTCGCAATCTAATGAAGATAATAAATCGAATTGGAGGAGAAAACGTAGGCGAACTAGACCTACCGGAAACGCTTCTCCGAGTACAAACCAAATTAAAACAGATAACGATACTTCGAATACAACAAAAACACAAATTGAAGGAACTTTGGTTACGATAACAAAAAAAGAATTTCCTTTAAAAAGATTTACTAATAAAGAAGCCGAAGAACTTTTCGCGGCGTTCAAATCCGAAGCTATAAAATTAGATCCGAACGGCGCGCTAATCAAAAACGTTCAAACGAAAAAAGGTTCACTTCACGTGGTATGTAAAAACGAAGACGGCGTCGAACATGTAAAAACTATAACAGAAACTTTAACGCCGTGGGAAGGTAATAATTTGAGAGTAACGCTTCCGGTTATTAAAGGTGAAGAAAAATTGATAAACGTAGTAACGAGTAATTTTCCATTCGATAAATTCACATCGGAACAAAGGGAGTTATTGGAAAAAGCGTTGGAAAAACAAATGAATAGCATACCGGAAGGCGAATTCTATCCGGAATTTTTGGATTACTATAAAAGAGGTGGAACCATGTTGATGGTTTGTAATAACGAACAAACGGTTAACTGGTTGCACGAAACCGTACCTAAATTGAAAGCGTTCGAAGGCGAACAACCTCGAACCATCGACGCTAACGATTTAACTTGTTATTTCAAAATTAAATTTTTCTTACCCGCCAGTTCGGATAATCTCGATACGACGTTCGAGCGGATAAATCGACAAAATCAAGGTTTGGATACGAAAAGTTGGACAATAATTCGAAAAACGGAATCGGAAAAAGGCGTACAATTGATCGCTTCAATTGATATGGATGCTTACGATCACTTGAAAAAAAATAGGATGAGATTGTTTTTGAATTTCGGAACGATAGACGTTAGATATATAGGATTATTAAAAGGACCTTCAAATCTTAAACAACCTGAAATTGAAACGATCGAAAAAGAAAACGACGATGAAGATAAAAATGATATAAAAGTAGAATCGGCTTAATTACATGCTGATCATAAATAAATTACATAAACTACACTTTATATAAATTATTTTTAATATTTTTTTAATAACTTATTTAAAGGAGCCGTTAATGTGTTTATAGTGAGGAGTAAACCTCTTTTTTTAATTAATCAATTTAAAAAAAAAATCACCAATACTAAGGTGTACGTTTCGTGCCAACGGTATGAATGGTACTGGGTTATAGTACTTTGAACGAAACTTTCGGAGAAGTTGGCGATTTTCCGAAATAATTATTTGCCTTTTTCTTGTAATCTGGGCTCTACAAGAAACGACGTTAACGTACCCAGATACTCGTGGGATTAAATATGGAGATACATGATTCGAAAACTGCGATACCGAATAGTGGAGATAAGAAAAGATTATCCGGAGCGCAAAAGAGGAAAGTTAAAAGATCTAATACCGGTAAAGATAACTTCTTTGTCGAGGATAATATCGAATATTTGGTTGTTCCTGTAGGATATCCGGAGAAGAAATTATTCGATGGACAATTCGAACAACTTAAATTTGAAATTACGAAACGTTATCCCGATATTAGGAACGTTAATAAATACAAAGGTGGATTAAGGATAAATTGCAATTATTCACTCACTTATAATCAATTGAGTGATTTGATCATTGAAAAAAAAAATCTATTCAGTATAAAATTAAAGATAATAGATTTAAAAGACGTACCGGTATTTAAAAAAATTATGTTTTCGATACGGAACTTTCCGGAAGATCCGGATACGATTTTAAAAAAAATCGAAAACGAAAACGAACATTTGGTCGTGAAAAATTGGCGGTTGATTCATAAGGAGATGAATGAAAATTCACGGAGACTTGTATATTCCATAGACGAACAGAGTATAGAAAATTTAGAAGCTAATAATTTTCAATTTGTCGTTAATAATCAGAAAATAAAAATCGTTCTGTTGGATCGGAGAAAAGACGTTAAAATCCGTTGAGTGCTTATTTCCCGTACCAGATTGTAAACTTTTTAATTTTTTTATGTTTCGTGTTTTCTTTTTAAACTTCACTATGTAGGATGTATTTAATAGAGGTAAGTATTTGAAACTAGAACGTTTGGCGTTAGATTTAATATTATTGATCGACTTTTTTAGGATATAGTTTCTATAATTATCACAATTTTGCTGTGTAACTGAGATGCGTCGAAAAGATTTGGAAAACTGATTCGTTCGACGGATGTAAATGGTGAGTACAAAATTTTTTATCAAACCCCAATATATATATATATATATATATATATTTTTATTACAATTTCTATTGGTTGTGTGTATTTGCCAGATTTGCGTCCGTTGGCATTGCGTTTTTAATACCATGGGAAAATTGACTTTATTTTTGATAAAAAAGTCGTTGTTTCGAAAATTTTAATTTTCGAACTAAGCAGTTTGTGAAAAAAATTGTTTGGAAGACTTATTGTATTTCTTTTTGATAAGTGCTATTTGTACTGTTATATATTTATACACGGTGTCATGAAATGGCATGTTTTTACTCTATATTGTGTGTATTTATGTATATTATAACGAAAATTTATACAACATGTTATAAAATTAATATGTTTTTAAATAAAATTGTGTGAAATTTGACTGGAAACCTACTTGAACGTCCTGTGTGGAGGATAAAGTCACGAAGAGGATTTGAATGTGGAAAAAAAACGTGAACATTGACATCGAGAATTTTTTTCTCGACTAGAAAGTGGACAAAATTCAAATTTTTTTTCTTCAGCTGTTTTAATAAATAGTACAGAAAAGACTCTTGTATACAGTACGTCTCGCGACGAGTTTTATCTTGACATTATTTTTTTATATTAGTTTTGTTATTTCGAATGAAAATCGATTATCTGGAAAGTATACAAGGAAAAATTTTACATTTGGAGGTTATGTTTTTGGTATTTACATTTTCTTTTATGATTTTTATTGTTTCTTGTACGGAACCTAATTATTCATGAGCTGGTGTAGCAAGTAACCAATCTCCAATTAACTTTTGATATATACTTGATGGGGTGATCTAGAAAAATCGATTGTATCCCCCTTCTACTACTCAGTTTGCGGAAACATCCTCAGAAACTAGAAATTTTTGTATTCCTGCTGGTTTAAATTTGAGTATCCCTAAAATAACCTGGAATTTAACATGTTTGTAGATGGATGTTTCCTCTTTAAGGGGGTATTCTGGTCTATCTATAACCTAAATTTTGGATATTTTGGAAATTAACGTAAATAACATGAGAAACTTTTTTACGTATTTATTTGAATTTCAATAAATTAGAAGCCGGTAAAGTGGGAGTTACAAAAACTAACGGTGCACCCTGATTGACATGATTGCAGCCCTTGTAGTGATCTGGAATAAAAAAATTCTCAATCTGTAAAGATGTCGCTATCGCATTGATCTTATCAAAAAAATTCACACAATGGCGTCGACATGAAATATCAATTTTTGTTTTACTTTTTCGATTTTTTAAAAATATTACAATTTTAAATTTTTAAAAATCTAAGACATACGGGATAGAGAGATAAATAAAAAAGATTTCCACCAAGTTTCAAAGGAATCGAACTTGGGATATCATGTCAACCTCTTCAAAAAAAAGTATTTTCGAGAACAAACGCGTTTAAAGTTTAAAAAAAAAATTCCAGTAGAATAACTCGTTCCATTCGGCCGTTTTAGACGCTACGTCACAAAATCTACTGTATCTCCGGAAATAATGCGAATTTTCAAAAATTCCTTCAAGGATATATTCTTGAGAGTCTAAGCTTTAAAAATATGCACAAAAATCGATTTTTTTTTTTTTCAAATTTCTAGACCAGATTACTCCTTCAAACCCTCGGAACTGCACCTTGGCCACACCAAATTTGAGTTTCTGGTTTCTATTATGTTCTGTTGAAACTGTTTGGGTAAATAAATTTGGAGATCAATTGTATCCCCAGCTCTAATTAGTTTTCGAAAACAATCTCTGTAACTAATAGCAGCAGGGGACACATCATCCCTATGATTCTGTGGATGCTACCATTCAACAAGTTTATGAATGGATGTTTCCTATTCAAACTCATGGAGACTGCACCTTGTCCACACCAAATTTGAGTTTCTGGAGGTGTCCACCTATTATGTTGAATCCATTGTAAATACACTTGCAGATCGATTGTGTCCCCTACTTTAATTTTTCTTCAAAGACAATCTTAACTTATATATCTTGTACTCCCGTAGGTTTAAATTTGAGCATCCATACGATTCTGTGGATCCTGGAAATCAACAAGTTTATGAATGGATGTTTCCTATTCAAACCCACGGAAACTGCAACTTGTCAATCAAATTTGAGTTTCTGGAGGCGTCCACCTATTATGTTCTGTTGAAACTGTTGTAGTAATCTCTTGTACTGAATTCGAGTAACCCTAAGATTATGTGGATCCTAGTATTCAACTATTTTATCAGTGGATGTTTCACCTTTTCCTCTAGATTTGAATTTCGAAAGGTGTCCGTACAACAGTTTTCAGCTGTTAGTACAAACTTGCTCCGTTTAATGCATATTTCTGATTGTAGTTCTCCTTTTAGTCTAAATGCTTCATGGAGAGATCTAAAAAGATGATTGTGCTTCCTCCTCTACCAATTTTGAGGTGTTATCTCGATACTAGCAGCTCTTGCATTTCCACTGGGTAACCCCATGGTTCTATAGAATCTGGCATTCAACAAGATTGTAGATGGATGTTTCCTTTTCAATTTCACGGAAACCGTACGTTTTCCAGTAAAGTTTCTGCTGAAGTACATTCAGGATAAGTTGTTCTGTTGATACTATTAGTAAAACTTCGTGCTGTTTAATGCGTATTTAAAATTTAGACGTATGGATTGTACCCCCTGCTCTACTATCCATGAAACTAGCAGTTCTTGAATGGAAACTGCACCTTTTCCACAAGATTAGAGTTTATGGAAGTTCCGTGAAACATATTTTTGATCGGGCTTCCTCATCTACTCAGTTTTTGAAGACAATCTTTGAAATTAGCAGTTCTTCTATTCTTCTGTATAATCTTGCATTAAACAAGTTCATAGATAGATGTATCCTCTTCACACCAAGATAGGAGTTATGGAGTTGTTCTTTTTTCGGAGTTTTATTGAATTTTAGAGAATGTTTTGTTCCAAGCTTATAAGCTTTAAGTAGCAACCTTTGGAGGCAGGTAACATAACCTAAAAATTTGAAATATTCCTGGGTTAATCGATTCTCATTGGGTTATAATATAACTGTGTCATATTGGAATAAAAACTGGATAAAATCCTTGGATATTTCTGACATTTTGTTATTAAAAACTCGTCGTTGATGTAAAAACACAACGAATTCGTTGACGTGTTGTAGTCTTTCAAGTAAAACTACGTTGGGACTAAAATTAAACGCCGAAGTTCCTTTAAATAAATAGGCTGTTGATCGTCGAAAGGATTTCATTTTGAATTTTGTTCACCGTATGTTTATTTAGTGTTAAATCCAGGACGAATATTTCGCCTATACAGGAAGAGGATTATTCGAAGACTTCGGCGATTGTTTTATCGCTTTTTTTCCTAAAAAAAACGTCGACGATCTTGATCGTCCGATAGACATCTTTAAAAAAAAGAACTGCGATTAGTTCATGGACAGGTTGTGATTTTTTTGGGGGACATTTACCATAAGAGAATTGGTAACTGAAGATTTATATCGAGATAGATAGACACGAGGGATGAAGTGTCTTCCAAGATTTCTAATCGATTTTTGGCAAAAAGAACACGAGGTTAATATTCCATATAATGTAATAATAAAATGCGTCGCTTTTATAAAAACGGGAATGTATACTAAATGATTTTAATTCTGTAGCAGGTCTCTCTCATGGAAACTGCACGACTACCGCTATGAGAATATTGAACAGAAGACATTGAGATGCGCCTACAAATTTCAGAAGAGATGGAATTTGTAATTTAATTCGAATGAAGTTGTTGAAATTAGACATATATGCAAATTAAGTATCGATATTGGTATAAACCAAACATATTTCTTCGAAATTCTGTGTAATTGAACTTGACATACTCATTTTTTCAAAATTAATATTTGATTTATATCTTTATGTAAACATAATTTGCATATTCAATTTTTTTTAATTGAAACGATTCCGTTTTGTTGCTTTTATTAAAAAAAAAATATTCAAGTTATAATTCAGTTAATTGATACAATTTTTCCCGGAAAGAATATGGGAAAATCAGTATGAGAAAACAAAATGGACAAACATCGGAAAATTTTTAATGTACTGATGTACAAATATTTCCGTCTCTGGAAGAATCATCAACTTTTGACAAATGGACAGACGTCATTTGGAAAAATGTTTCTTGTATGGAAAAACATCACGTTGGAAATAATGTTTGTGACAAATCGAATTTTTATATACGAACATTGTTGCAACCTCTACGACTACATCATTGAAACTGCGAGTGGATAAATTTTAGAAAATTTTTGTTATATGGTTAAAAAAATCATCAGAATCTCATTTTTTGATGTAGAACCAACAAACAATTATTTTCCCCTCCTGGACAATCATTAACTTTTGGCGTTATTATTTTGGAGAAACGTTTTGTTGTATGGAAAATCATGGAAAAAAGTGTTTTGATAAATTTACAACGTTATAACCTCTACAAATATTTCGATGCTAGAAAAACATCTTGGCGTGCGAATAGACAAATTTTGGAAATATTTTGTTATACAGTTCAAAAATCATGGGAATCCCAATGTTTTGATTTAAAACTCAACATCGCTAAACCCCTAAAAGGCAAATATTCTCCCTTATAGAACAATCATCAACTTTTAGTGTATGGACAGAAATCATTACCTTGGAGAAACGTCTCATTGTGCGAAGACAACACGAAAAAAATTGTTTTGACCTTGTGGCAAATCAAATTTTGATGAATTTACATCGTTATAACCTCTACTAATATTTTGATGCTAGAAAAACATCTTGGAAAATGTGAATGGACAAATTTTGGAAAATATTTTGTTATCAATCAAAAAATCATTTGAATCCCAATTTTTTCATGTAAAAACCAACTTTATCAAACCTCCAAAAACCCCTAGAACAATCAAAAACCTTTGATTTAAGGAGGGGCATAATTAAATTGGAAATCTTCGTTGTATACATTTTGTTGTATGGTGAAACAGTCATAGGAAACCTAAAAACTGTTATGATCTACGAACCAATATCTTTAAACCCCCAAAACACCCCCACGATGGTAATCAACTTTTCGCTTATGGGCAGGAATCATTAATTGGGAAAAATGTTGCGTTGTGCAGATTTATAGTCACTTTTCATACACCAACATCTTTACACCATAGAAAATATCTTTTTCTATCCCTTAAATGAGAGAAGGATATTTCGGTTGATTACTGGAGATTTATGTAACTTGGCACCTCTATATAGTGGAATAGTTTTCAAAAATATTGCAATGTCGGATTGAAGAAAATCTGAATATTTTTGAAAGTATGTCTTTTTCCCAATGACAGTTAACGAGGAAATTAGATCGAACAGTCCGTTTGGAAGATTTGAGAAAAATTAGGAATTCTACGGCATTAACAAAACTGAACATTATTCAAATATATCGATCGATACAAATGTAAATAAATGTATAAAGCAAATTTGTAAAAATTGTAAATTGAATGTTTATTTTTTACATTTTATAATTTTCTGTAATCACCAAACTCGTTTTCTTTTAGAAAATTGAAAAAATTCAAATTGTATCTCGATTTTGTGGAAAAAATACTCATTTTTCATTGAGACTTTCGCGTTTGGTTTGATTACAGAAACATCAATTACAATTTTTTTTAAAATACAATTTTGTTATATAGATATAATATACGAGGTGTGATTAAAAAATATAGTGAATGAATTTGTATTTAAAGCATATTTTTTAACTAGTACGTTTCATACAATCACGATTTGAGACAAATAGTAACACATTTTCCGGCTCTTAAATCTACTACTACAGATTTTGGTTTCTGTGTTGATGTAGTAACCTAACCAAAAATGACAAACTAGATGAAAATGTAGAAAAAGTGAACTGACAATGTCGTTCAAACTGATTTTTTTGTTTGTGAACACACCTGAAGAAACTGCAAATATGGAAACTTGTTATTCCATAAGTCTGTTTCGATTCAGAATATTTTGAGTTTTATTATGTTTTACTTTGCACAAAGAAAATTGACTGAAAAGATGCTTATTAAGGGAAAAATGAGCGAAAAGGCAAGTGTAAGGAAAAAATTGATAAAAACAAGTAGAGAAAAATTAAAATATGAATAGAGAACTGGCTTCAAGCAGTCACGAACACAAAAATAAATGGAGGAAAGCAATAGAGCGACACCAAGTCTTTGACCTGTAAGACTTGTTGAGATGTTTTCTAAATAAAAAGTCTTATGCACAGATTCACATTTATGCCTCTTATGATATAAAGAATCTACTAGAAAATTAACGTTTTGACACCATTCCTGATAGTGAAAATTCCACGACTGATAAAAACTTCCAGTCAAGGATGCAACATTAGAATTGTTATTCAAGGGTAGAAATATGGAAGATTGATTCCAATTTTATTGAATAATTCAACGTATTTTTTGGTAACACCTCATACAGTATGGATACCAATGTCGGTATAAAAAAATTGGTGATTAAGAGTACTAAGTTGGAATTGTGATATTTATACTGAACACACTGTTAACTCACAATTCTACTGCATGACGCGAACCAAGTTATCGTCTACAGAGACTGAAGGTAGACTAAAACGTAATAACTTGACTGACCAGTTTTATACTAAATTTTTCCATCAATAAACCTTCTTTCGCGAAAATTAATTCCAGCGGGAATCTTTACATTTATTCCTTGGCTATTAAACTATAGAGTGGAATGTAAGGAATTGGCCTTTCTCTTTATTCAATCTACTCTTACATCTAACAATTGCAATGCTTTCAAATTCATACAACAATTGATTATTGGATATATTTTAAATATGTGCTCTTTAAACCAGACAATAACGGATCTTTTAGTCTGTCCTATAAACTTTGCGTCACCAGCATTACAGCTAATCCTAAGGATAAAATACCGAATTTAGAAAAGAGTGGTATATGTTAAATTAAGCTGTTGTGATTGTGATGGAAAGTATAATGGACAGACAAAGAGATCCGTTATTGTCCAGTTTAAATAGCATATAGCTCATTTAAAATATAGACCGACCGAAAAATCAAGTATTACCGATCATGCTGCTTGTCATAATCATGATTTTTGAAAGCATTGGCATTATTCAATGTAAAAATAGTTTAAATAGGGACAAAGGGCTAATTCCTTTCAGCCAATTCTAGTTTGTAGTAAAGGAATTATTGTGAAGATTCCCGCCAAGCAGGTTTTTTCGCTGGAGAGGGTTTATTAGTGGGAAAATTTAGTATAAAACAGGTGCGTCGAGTTATTACGTTTTAGTTTACCTTCGGTTTCAGAAGACTATAACTTTGTTATTGAAATGCTTGTCATACAGCGTAATTGTGAGTGATGTGTAAACAGTGTGCTCAGATTAGAGGATAAGTCATAATAAAAGGGATCATCACAATTTGAGACTAATTTCCATTTCAAAGCTCATAATTTTGAAATGTTTTTCGGTTTCCAAACTGTATATATGACATTAATTTGTATATGTAAGTGAACCAAATTTCTGTATTCTACTTTGAGGTTTCAAAGATTATTATCGCAACTTCTAACCGTCGATTTTTGTAACATACTAAACATTTAGGTCATTCAGGACATTCTGTAATTGCGTAATCATATAGATAACAGACGGAAAGAACGTTTAAAAACTGCGACAAATAATTTTGGGAATATGCGAAAAATGATCCACTTTAATTTTGTGGTACAGTAGAGCGTCAAGTATCTGAATTAATCCTCGGTATGGGTGTTGAGAAAATATATTCATTTAGAAACAGAAACTAATTACTACATACAGTAACCCCTCCAAGGTCATGCCCTTTTCTAAGAGCAGGCTTTTTGATACTAGTTACCTTCTTGTGTTCCGAAATAACAATATATAACCAAGTTTTCGTAATGAATTTAAAATCTATTGAACAAATTTTCATACCAACTTCATTAATAGTTGGAATACTTCATAAAGACGGCTTAAGTATGTTGAGGCTTTTCCTGTTGATTGAGGAAAAGAAACGCCACTCTTGAATATTTAAATAACACATAGATTTTTTTTTTAATATAAAAATGAATGATTACAGTAATGTAAGAACAAATGATGTTCGAAAGCGAGTTTCGAACCTTCTCTCTCGTTTTTTATGATCAATAGTCAACGAAGACAAAAATGCGACGTTGCCGTTGTTGAGAAAATAATTTCCAAAATACCGAAACTTCAACAAACTACAGTACATTTCATCAAGTGTTTGTGTAAGTCGGTCGAAATATGATGTCGAGCTACATGGAAACTTTCTTAATTTCTTTAACATTACATGGAGGGATATGTGAATCTATTCAGTACACTTATCCATATTATTATTTACTTAATTCAAATGTTATAGCAAAAAATTAACCCGCGGCGAAATCAACTCGAAGGAAATAAGAGAACGTGTGGGAGCGAGGAATAGAGCATAGTTTAGTCTCCCAGCCACCACTAAAATCACGTTTAATGGCTTGGAGAACGAAAAAGCTGATCTATCGCACATATCTATGCCCGGCAAGACCTGGGTGTCTGAACAGCCGTGAGAGAATGAAGGCCGTTTACAGCCTGGACGACCGAGCAAACGATGGCTGGATGATGTCGAAGAGGATCTTCGGGAACTAAGGGGGTGGATCGTGATGATTGAAGGAATGTAATGGTCAAAGCTCTTTGAAAGCCGTAGTACCAGTGGTAGTAGTAGTAGAAAATCGATTGATTCGCGTTTCTCGCGTAGTTGATTCGCCTTACTTACCCTCTGAACAAAATGTTGACGGGTAGTTATCAATGTTCTATTTAATACTTTTCACCCTATGGTGTATTAAACATGTACAGGGGTGCTAGTTTTGTATGAAGTGATATCCGTTCGGATAATTGACGCTACACTGTCTTTTTAAAATAGTTTTTAGTATTGTGCGGCTTCGACGTAGGTTAAGATTTATGGCATTAGAGGGTGAGAGTGTATTTTTATAACGTAAGTATTTTAATTGTAAAATCCAATCTAGAGAGTGGAAATTTTTTGTTGAATTCTCTAAATTTGCTTTAATATTGTTTGAACCATGTTAACTTTTGGAAAAAAAATCTCGAAAATTTGGCACAATTTTAAAAGTTCGATCAAAGAGATTTGCACCAAAATATTATTTTAGTGGTTTTCAAACTTTGTTTCCACTTGATGGCTCTTTATGGATTCTTTAACTGGAAAACTAACAAAAATTATGAAAACTATACAAAAAATTCCTCATATCCACAATTCATTATTAAATCAGCTTGAACATGAATTTGAGGGATGTTTGATCAATAAGTACCCAGTTTAAAAGACAGGGATCGCCATAAATGTTTCCTAACAGCGAACAAAAATAAATGGAACCATTTAAGTTCTGTCAACCTAGTGGATGTCTGAAGCAAAACTTGATAATACACTAAAAAAGTCTTTGAATATACACTTCATATTCCATACACAGGAAAACGCGAAGGCACAAGATATGCAAAGAATTGCTTTAGCGCCGGACATTTTCTCCAGATCTGGTCTCTTGTCAAAAAATTCTCTAAAGAAAATCTACGAAGCCGAATCGGAAGAGTGTCGAACTAGGATAACAAGAAAGCACAAAGAAACTGCTCCTCATATACAGAGAAACAAACCTCGTTTACCAAAATTTCAATGACACAAGACTTTCGAATAATTGCTTTAGCATCCAACATTTTCTCCAGATTTGGTCCCGTGACAAAAAATTCTTAAAGAAAATCTATGAAACTGAGTATAAAAATGGCATAAAAGGTTGGAACTGCTGGGTTAGTTTCAAAGCAGGAAACATTTTGATTTTTGATTAAAAAATTTAGTTATGACTTTTTGATTTGATAGAACTTTTAAATTTCATATTTAGGTATTGGACAATATATTTTGGGGTAAATTGAACGAATAGATGGAGGGTTACAAAAAAACAGTTGTGTCTTCTAATTTTATTATATTTATTAATTAAATTAGCTCAATTGTTTTGAGTTGTGTATACGTTATCCTTTAGAAAATATTGAAATATAAATAAAAATCGGCGACTATGAGCGTTTAATTTGATAAAATGAATTGTTTCGTTTAAAAACAATCGAGCGTGAAGTGAAAAATGTTAAATTTATGTCATATTGAACTTTAATAGAATTATTTCTTTTATTTATCGAATAATTAAAAAAAATCGATTAATATTGTGAAATATTATTAAAAACAAATATTCGTAATTTTATTCTCCTGAAAATCACTTCCATATCTTTGATAATAGTAGATTTCGTTATTTTTAATCTTAACAAAAGTATATATTGATTTTTTTATATTTCAGATGGAAAAAACTGAATTGGAAGAAAACTACACCAAAAATTTAAATGAAAATGATATGCTTCTAAAAGAATTGGCTGCTAAAAACGATTCTTTGAATCAATTAGAAAGTATGGTCGAACAATTAAGGGGCAATCAACCGGATAGCGTTAAACTGTTGGCAACAATGGAAAGCGATAAAGTAGCTGCCGCCAGGGCCGTACAACAAAACAAAGAACTGAAAGAACAATTGGAAAGTTTAACCGAAGTATTTGCTAAAATGGTATGCGTGATTTTTAATTTAAAAAAGTAGATAATACATAATTTCATTAAAAACAAGTTAGATATATAAAAATAACTAGATGAAAGTGATTACTCATCTTGATTAAACATATGGAATACGTGGGGGGTCACCAATATCTAGTTTTAGTAAATTAAATTTTTTATGTGATATAATATCGTATTTTTTTAATTTTCAGGACAATGACAAAGTGGAATTAACAGAAAAACTTGGTACCGAGCAATCGAGCAACAAAGATTTGCTAGAAAAATTACAAAAAACCGAATTGCAGTTACAAAGATTAACGGATGCTATAGAAATCAAAGATCGCGAATTGTTCCATTTACGAGAAACCGCTTTGGAAATGAATAAGCAAACTTTACAGCACGAACAGCTAACGGATAGGCTAAGACATTATGAAGCTCAAGACAATGCCTCTCATTATATTCAAAATGAGCTCCAAGAAGCTAAAAAGACAATAACGAGGCTTACAAACGAATTAAACGATAGGAAAAATCGAGATTGTGATATACATGAAGAAATAACAAATAGTGATGAAGTTAGCACTTTAAGAAAGCAACTAGAAGAATTGAAAATAAGAAATCGGGAATTGGAAGATAAAAACGATATCGTTGACAATAACAACGATTGCGCGTTGAATAATGAACATATTAGAAAAGAAGAAGCTATGAAACGTTTAGAAGATAAGGTGAAAAGGACGATGCAAGATATCGCCGATTTGACTGAAGAAAAACAAAGATTGGAACATTTAGTTTTACAATTACAAGGTGAAACTGAAACTATAGGAGAATATGTTGCGTTATATCAACACCAAAGGATGATACTTAAACAAAAAGTAAGTTTTTCTTTGATTTGTTACTTTTTATTGTTATACTAATTTTATTTAATTTAAGGCTTTAGAAAAAGATCAACAGTTGAAGCAGCTCGCATCCGACAGGGAACAAATAAAATTGAAGCTTGAAAAATTGAATAGACTAGTACAACAGTTGTTAGACGAACGAGGCGATTCGAATATTTTAAAAGAATACAAAAAACTCGAAGAAATCGTCGATAGGAAAGAAAGTGAAGAAAACGTTACAGCAGCTAAAGAAATTCTCACGTTATTGTCCGAAATAAAAAGCAGCAATTTAGTTGAACCTAAAGAAGCAACTCATCATTGTCCTTATTGTTCGGGACAGTTGATTACGGTGTAGACAATCATTTACGAAATTTGGGTATATATACTTTTTCAAAATTTTCCAAAACTATTCGGCGTATCGAAGATATTTATTTAATAGATCTGTAGATATAATATTGATTGTAAAATTGCTCCAAAGTTGCTTAAATATCGAAAAACGATATTCCAATTTTTGGTATTTGATTTACTTGTTTGATAATACTAATTTGATCGTAACCAAAGTCGAATAACGTTTTTCGAGCGCAACTTTGAAGTAATTATTTTCATTTTTAACATAATTTCATTACATTCACGTTCAAGTGAATAAATTCACCACTTTTACTCATTCTTTCGTTAATATTGGCGTTTTTTTAAATTTTATTTTAGTATAAACTATCGTGGTATTAGTGTACCGGTAAAAATGTGATTTTTGTATATAAATAAAACTTTCTATATAGAAATGATTCTTTTTAACAACACAATGACCGATAACAAATCGTTAATGGACACAATTA
This sequence comes from Diorhabda carinulata, assembly GCF_026250575.1. Lineage (NCBI taxonomy): Eukaryota > Metazoa > Arthropoda > Insecta > Coleoptera > Chrysomelidae > Diorhabda > Diorhabda carinulata. The sequence continues at coordinate 13,601,773 of NC_079466.1, read as the reverse complement.
ACGAAGCCGTGAAATAAAAAGTTTTAGAATAATTCGAGTTAAAATAATCGATTACTACTTCCTGTAAATAATAATCAGAGAATGTTTCTGTTATTTTTTAATAACTGAAATGCGAAAGAATTGTAATCGAAAATTGTCGCCGGTTGGTAGGTATTTTGCATGTTTCCTTTTCCCGGAGAAAAAAAAATTATAATTCACATAACTATATGGTTATAAGGTCCCTACCTCACTGGGACGCCATAACTACCAATGGTCGTCAAATGAAAAAGCAAGAGACTGCTATCTGTCGGTCAGTTTTCTCGATCCTCGTATCGAGAATAGACGCGTGGTGCATAGAGGAAATATTTATTATTTGCATCGTAAAAAGTTGAAAAAGTAACTTAATGGCCAATCCACACTCACGCGTTTCACGACGTGAATAGCAGTACGAATCGCGGATAAGATTACAGACAGTCTACACTCGCGGGTTCGCTCCGGGCTCACAGTAGGGCGCTCTTGACGCGTATGCACGTCTTTTATTTTTCTCAATCAAAGTTTATTTGTAGGAGACATGGACAGTGAAAAGACTACAGCAGGTACTTTACTGCTTTCGCTAGTTATGGCCGATCCACACTCGCACAAGCAAACCAAGTAAGCTGATATATCTCCCGATTGAGCAGACTTCTTAACTTTCCCCTTGCAGCTTCTATAACAACCTATGAAAATTAACTAACGAAGGAAAAGTTTCGCATTTCAAAGTTATGTTTATGTTAGCAATGGTGGAAATTTTAAATTCTACATTTTCAAAAATTATGTGCATGTAATATTAATATTTTAATCTTTTACCTTTTCATTTTTTGTACTTTGAATGCTGAGGAACCGTTGGTGATATTCATACTGTTTGTTTTGCATGTGGTATTCCGAACCTCCGTTTGTGCAAATATTAGGTTAAGAGGCGGTCAGGAACTTCAATTTAAACTACCAAAAGCCGATGTCCTTTGAAAATATAATCAACACCTCGTTCTGCACCTATTAACGTCACCAGACAAATAGTAAGGTTTGTTCAAGTGTTTGAACCTGTGCTGGACACTCACTGATAACTTTCTTTGCAATTTGTTCCTATGTACATCATCTTGTAATAGAGGTTAGTAAGCAATCCAGAATACTCGGAGATGTAATAAGTTTCACCAAGAATTGATTTTGGTCTCTTTGATGGTATATGTCCTTGGATAATTAAACACCTTACCTTACCTTAAACACCTTGGTCCGGATATTTCTGGGATCATACTCATATTTGAACCTTGTACGATTGAATGTTGTGCGCTTACCGATGACTTCTTCTGCAGTTTGTTACTCCTGAATGTCTCAGTGGTATACAGGAACGTCTGTAATACTGATTGTTCTCGTAGGAAAGGGTGTGAACAAAATAAAATCACTTTTTTTAAAGAATTTATTAAAGAATAAAATATAACAGATGTATCCCTAAAAAGCGAAGCTTTCGATGCTTTATAACAACAAATGTTTATAACATTCCCAATAGGTTACAAGCACAAAAATTAAACTGTACACGGTAATTGTTAATTTTTTTTATAAATTATTAATAATGTAAGATGAAGCCATTATATATATATATATATATATATATATATATATATATATATATATATATATATATATATATATATAATTGAATCGGAAGTTGGATTTTTACAACTACCGATTGAAAATTAATTGAATATTCTAATCTACTTAAATAGCACCAAAATTGCTCTTCCTTTATATATTGGTAAATGCCAATAAAGCAATATACATAAATATTTATCTACAACAAACGTTTCAAAATAAAATATATCGAAAAATTACTAACAATTTAAATAGAAAAAAATCCTTTGGATTTTTTCTCTCGAATTATAGCAAATTTCCTAACACTTAATAATAAAGGATATTAGAATAAGGCATTTTTCTTTTCAAGTTATTTAGAATATGTGTCTACATCGAATCGATTTATTGCTCAACCAACGTACATAATACATTAATAATTTAAAGCCTAAAGCGATTTTTTAAAAAATTAATTCGTTAAAGTAAAAAAAATAAAAATAAATAAGCCTCTATAATTAAATAGATTTCTAATAAACTTAAAACAACACAAAATGGAAAATTAACTTTTTTTTTAATTTTTTTGTTAAGTGTCTGTGTGTGTATATGTGTGCGTTGAAATACTTTCGTATCTGCCCTGTTCGGAATCCTAGTTTAGCGTTTTCAAAATCGTAGAATCCATTTATCATACCAGATATATGAAATTTCCAGGTTCACTAGTTATAGATCAGATTTTTTAATTGAATATATGAATTAAATAAAATGTTCTTTTTTTAGGGGGGGAGGGAATTATTTTTAGAAGATACATACTTAGAAGAAGAAAAAAATGTACAGCAAGAGAAAGTCAAAAATTCACGTTTTTATTTGTTGAATTTTAATTTATATGCCTATAGATGATATTTAGCAGAAAAAGGAGCGAATTCACTTTCTGGTTACTTCATCTTATCTCAGGTTATCTTGATTGGGAGAAAAGATATTTTCCTATAAAATTTTTATATTCAATAAGTCAAGTTGAAAATGCCGAACTAGAAGTCGACAAATTCATTTATCGAAAAAATAATTTTTGACATCAGGACTTGGATAAATGGATTCTGCGATTTCGAAAACGCCAAATGAACGTGTTTATATCGTGATTCTAAGCTAGATACAAAAAAGTATTTCCAAATAAAATATTTTTTGGAGGATTGTTTGACTAATAAATATATAACATCCTCCGATGTAAGTGAATAACTGTTCTTTCAAATTATATTTGACAAAACTGAACTAACAGATAAACTTTGTTTTGACAGAACCACAATAAAAAATTATTCATTTTACTATCTACATCTAAGGCTCTAAACACTTGATAAATACTTTTGATTTGATTTTTTTTTGGTTAAAAACCTCTATTTGTGAAAAACAACTGGAATCATAGATAAACTTTATATATATTGTAAGAACCCAGTAACCACCCCATTTGAAAGTTCTGTTTTAGACATAATATTATCTTCATCATTTTTACGGTAGTTCCTATATGTTTTGACATCAGATAAGTCCTAATCATATCGTCCACTTCAATTTTAGTTGTTCTTCATCATTTTGAAGGTTGTTCCTGTACTTTTTGCTAATTTCAGTATTCTAAGGTAAGTTTTTGACATTATTTAAGTCCTAATCATATTTTATATTACAGTTTTAGTTTGTTCTTTACCATTTTGGAGGATTTTCCAATACTTTTGCTATTTTTTACATTCCAAAGTTATATTTTGACATCAGATAAGTCCTAATCATATCGTCCGCTTCAATTTTAGTTGTTCTCCATCATTTTGAAGGTTGTTCCTGTACTTTTTGCTAATTTCAGTATTCTAAGGTAAGTTTTTGACATTATTTAAGTCCTAATCATATTTTATATTACAGTTTTAGTTTGTTCTTTACCATTTTGGAGGATTTTTCAATACTTTTGCTATTTTTACATTCCAAAGTTATATTTTGACATCAGATAAGTCCTAATCATATCGTCCACTTCAATTTTAGTTGTTCTTCATCAATTTTGAAAGTTGTTCCTGTACTTTTTGCTAATTTCAAAATTCTAAGGTGTATTTTTGACATTATATAAGTCCTAATCATATTTTATATTACAGTTTTAGTTTGTTCTTTACCATTTTGGAGGATTTTCCAATACTTTTGCTATTTTTACATTCCAAAGTTATATTTTGACATCAGATAAGTCTTAATCATATCGTCCACTTCAATTTTTCCTATAGTTTTCGCTGTTCTCACATTCCAAAGTTATAATTTTAACATCGCGTAAGTTCTAATCATATCGTCCATTTCAACTTTGGACATTCTTTATCATTTTGGTGGTAATTCACATATTTCGCCCTTCTTTTCGATATTTTTAAACCTGCTTCGTAACTCAGTGATTCTGTCAAAACTTTTTCTAAATTTTTTCAATGTTTCTAAAATATTTACGGCTTTCGAACAGTCAACAACAAAACATTGATAATTTAAACCCTAAAGCAGTTTATATAGAAAATTAATTCATAAAAGTAAAAAAAAATAAATAAGCCTCTATTAATTAATTGACTTCTAATGAACATAAATCAACACAAAACGAAAACGTTTTTTTTTTAAATATTTTTATGTCATATGTGTACGTGTGCGTGTGAAATTTTGTATCATAATCCTGTCAAGTATGAGATTTTTTTTTCAAAAATCAATCGCTAGGTTAACATTTATATTTCTGATATGTTCCCTCGAACCATATTTTCAAGCTCAAAATTGTACCGATTAGTTAACCCATGACGATTGTTTTTACCACCTCCTCGAATTACATCAATTTGGCTTTGGCGCAATCAGGACATATGATATCTTCCTGATCGGTGATAAATCCGCGACCGACCAAACTTGTCCTGCAGGAGGCGCAGAAGAAACAATCGTTGTGCCAATGACGGTCTTCGAATGATATGAACTTGGTGCCTCCGATACCGGTTATAGGTTTGCTGCAAGCGGTACAACGTTTCGCGAATAATTCGCCGAAACATTCCGCGCAGTAGGGTTTGTCGTCGCGAGATGTAAAACGTTCACCGGCTAAACTACGTTGACAATGCGTACAGGTGAAGCATTCTCTGTGCCATGGTTCGTTCTTATATGTCACTCCGCCGCTGGTTATAACCTAAAAATATATAAAAATACATCGTTTTCAACAAGTAGTTGGCTTTTGTTTACGGTCTCTAAGCTACTGAATAGTGTCATTGGCTTTTTTCATCTCAATAAAACGAACAGGTGGTCGGAGAAAACATTGATGTATCAACAGCAGAATAGAAGAAGACGAGGAAGACCTGGAAGGAAGGGATTGAACAAAATGTGAAAGACAACTACCCAAAGAGATTCCCACAATTAATTTCAGTCAATTTGAACGCTAAGTTTCTGTTCGACAATCTTTGTTAAGATTTTTTTGAAAATATTCGTTTTTGAAAGGCGATACGCCTACAGAAACGGAAAGGGAGTTAAATATTGGTTCGAGGAGACTCTGCACCATAATTCACTACTATAAAATTTTGGGCAATTGAATTGAAACGTGCTTGTATCAGAGTGACTCCTTCTAAAAGAACCGTTGGACTTCGAAGTTAATAAGTAATTTTTTTCGCGCGTACCTACGTAGGCATGACGAGAAGGACCATTTTTATGAACTTAATCCAAGTCTGCAATCGTGCCGATGATACCCGATACTCGAATCAGGTGTCGCAAACAATGCCTGCAGAAAACCTGAAGAAATTCAAAAAGCCCTGCAAGAGAAATGTCAATGACAAATCCTCGTCTTTCCTCCGAGGGCTTCGAGCTAACACCACGGAACCTACTACCTCCAAAGCATCGGTTTCTACGTCAAAACTCTTCACGATGTCTGAGACAAATGAGGGCTTAATATTAAGGTTTCCTCGACTTCCAATCCTCCTGTATCCAAAGCTTCCGACTCCTAGGTCCAAGTAAAGCCTGTTAAAAGGCTAAGGACCCCATCGAACAAAGAGTTAGCTACAAAAGTCGTAAAACTACACCAGGAGTAAGAGAGTTGGTACGTAAAATCGGGAAGAAGATCGAGTTTGCAGCTGGTCGTGAGTCGAGCGGAACAAAACCCGACACAGGCTCCAAAAAACATCCACTTAACCACCTCAAAATATGTTGTAAAACCTATGGAAGGTTTTACTTATAAACTTTGTTTCATGCAACTTTACCAATTTCAGATGTTAAACTAGAAGAAGAATTTAAGATCATAAAAAATGGTCTGCACAAAACGTTTCATAGAAAAAAGATGTGAAAGTAATAATAAAAGACCATATTCAGCTCACAAAAATCTATAAAAACCAATTATCAGATTGAAAAAACTTATTAATCCCTAATTTGAATCATTATTTTGAAAAATAAACATAAAAAACTTCTATTTCCATTTATCTCCGAAATAAATCTAAATATGGTAAAACTGCGTATATAAATTCACAAAAACTTGTCGTGTCTATTATTAGCAAAGTAAGTTAAATTGTTGTCGAATGTTTTATGAAAAAAATTTGGTTTAACATGAACTAACTACTGATTCAACTTTTTTTTAATAGTACCTTGTTGCACTTGATGCAGCGCGTAGCAAACTTCTCCTCATAGCACTTGGCGCAGTAGATTTCTTGTTCTCGAGGAATAAAGCTTTGGGTACCGATGGGTACTTTACATACACAGCAACAGAAGCACTTCTCGTGCCATTGTCTGGTCTTGTATTCCATCTTCTTGGTACCTGAAAAAAAAAACATAAAATATGATTGTTGGAAATCCGGAAACAGTGACCAAAATCAACTAAATTGTGCGTGCAGATCGTCGAATCAGCATCCGGATGATTTTCGAGGTTGTAAACGCCGATAAAGAAAAGCTCTTGCGTCAACGAGTCTGCTCAGATTTCCTTGAAAGGTTAGAAAAAGATCTGTCTTGAAAGAGACCCGATTCGAGTCGATGGAAGCGGTAAAGCAAAAAACGGCAAAGCTCCTACTAAAGGCCCTCACCAAAGAAGACTTCCAGCACTGCTTGGATCAATGGAAAAAACATATGGAAAGGTTTGTGGCGAGGGACGAAAATGTAGAATAATTTTTATGATAAAACCTTTTTTCGTAACCAGTATTGTTATTTAATACCTCGTATATCTCTACATAACTAAATTGACGCAAACTTAGTTTCATTTGGGCCATAATTGTTGAAACGTTAGATGAAAATTGTAATTTGCATTCTGTTTTTTGCGAGATGAAAACATTTTTATGATCAAAACCAAATATCCACAAAATCTGCGTAATTTAAAGATATTGAAAGATAATTATAAACATGATCTTATTACAAACTATTTTTCATATACTGGTTATTTGACCTTGACCTTTTTGTATAAAAGAAAATATCCAATTTTGGTAATATCGTTGTTTCATATGTCACATGAAACAAAATGTTTTATTCACAATAAAAAAAATATTATAAAATCTGAGTCACGTATTAAAATCCGATATTATTTAGGAACTTGATCTCATAAACCGCGGACATTTCTAGAATAGGAATTTTATTACATTTGCTATTTAAGTTTTCAGATAAAACATATAAAAACAAATATTTATAATTGGATATGTCTTTATCCTTTTTCAAAATATTCTCCATTAAGATCAATACACTTTTGCGTGCGTTTGAGCCAATTTCCATTCCGATTGAGGACTTTGACTGTTCAAAAACTGATGTGTTAGTGCTCGTATTGTCGTGGTGGAGAATGATTCGTCTTCTGCGAATGGTTTCCCTGTTGTTTTAGAACATTTCCGGCAAACAAATGCTGATGTACCATTCAAAATTGACTATTTTACGTTGCTCTAATGGAACGGTGGCGATATGTCCAATAACCATTTGCTTCGAATTGCTACGTGCGCGAAAAACTTTTGTTGGACTTGGCTCGTCTTGAAAGACCCATACAATCGATTGTTTCGTGCTTCGTTCTTTTATGACATCATCGACAAAACTGAAGTTTAAGTCTTTATGTAGGATTAGATTCGACAATACCATAGTAAATCAGCTATCATTCCAAGTATTTTGGACTCGCTTCTTCCTATGATTGCAACCCCAGAGCTCGATATCATACATCCAGCCTACCATAACCTAATTCTTTCACTTGCAATTTTCTTTCTTTCCATGTGAGCCTTGTGTCTAGATGCATGCCTAAGTATTTCCTGGTATTTCTACATTGTTCATATAAACAAAAGGGCTTTTCTTAGAGTGACGGTCACTTGTGCTGATTTTTGATTTTCTTTCGTTTTCCTTTATTTTTTATTTGCTCAGTCATGTTTGGATGTCATTTAAATATGTCTGCAGAATCCTGGAAGCATCATCTGGACTTTAGTTGCATGCTAATACAACTGTGTCGTCGGCGAAGGTGCCCATAGTAATTTAATTACTTGCTGGTAGATCTGCCGCGTAAACAGATATAATAATGACCCCAAGACGCTCCCCTGTGGTACACCTGCTTTTATTGGATGATAATCTGAAGTGCTTTCAATCATTTTTGTTATGAACTCTCTATCGGAAATATGTAATCGGCTGGCAAACGTCTTGTTGTGTAATTGAATGTTCCTTCCCAAGTGTTTGGTTGGGTACCTTAAAATTTTTGATTGGTTGTCAAATCGGTTAAAGCTAGTGATGTAATCCGTCAAAGATTTCGTTTTGCTTCTTAAATGTGTGTTTTCACTTGGTTACTTATTCTATCAAAGTGTATATTTACGATAAATAACAATACGAAAATTTTTCCAAATGGCGCTGTTGTAAACGTTACCCTGATGCTAATGTGGCGCCACCCTAATTTAGCACATTTTGACAGGTATTTTTCCATATAGACAGTTTGTTTTTCTCACCTCAGTAGGTATTTAAATGACAGACTGAGTGTCATTTTCCTCTTTGAACTCTCGTTTATTTGGTTAATAAAGAAAAAATTTTGTATTAACGTTTTATATGTCAATAAAAAGTATATTATGAAGTGAAATTTTACAGAATTCAAATAAGTGATGCAATACAAAGAAATAAATTGATGACAACAAATGTTTTATCAACATGAACGAAAGTCAATATTTAGTGAAATAAATCTTGGAATGATTTCTGAAAATCATGTTCTGGGTGTACCTGGTACAAACTTTCATGATTATTGTAATAATTTTTCAAATTTTAGTCTACAATTTTCAGACAAATTTATTTTTTTATAGTTATTTCTTTCAAGTTTAAGTGACCTTAATTTGAAAATTGTATTTATCATTGCACAATACGTTACAACGTTGCCGAGTTTAATGGCGTAGTGAATTCTTAAATAATTTATGATACTGACTGCGTAACTGAAATGTCATCCTTTGATAAATATATCTGACAATTAAAAATCTGAAAATGACTGCAAATTATTTGATTTATTTGTTATACTAACAATCTAAACGTCAAACTGAAATGTGGCTTTTCTAACTTCAAACTAGCTGAAAAATGACCGTTTCGAGGTAATTTTGGTCGACAATCGCTTTTTCCAGTTTCAGTTTGGTGAAAAATTAATTATTTTGAGCTTATTTTAGTCATAACTGAAATTATTCTTTTCTATCTTCGAACTGTTTGGAAATTAACCGATTTTCGTAAATTTTGATAGATAAGAGCCATTATTCAGGTTCAGTTTGATGAAATTGGAATTTTTTAACTAAAATTTCAATTGTCTAACTTCAAACTAGCTGAAAATTGACCGTTTTGAGTAAGTTTTAATCGACAATTGCCTTTTCTAAATTCAATTTGGCCAAAAATTACGTATTTTGAGCTTATTTTGTTCAAATTTATTTTTTTTAACTGAAATTTCAGTTTTCCCACTTCAAATTAGGTTAAAATTGACTATTTTGAGGTAATTTTGGCCGACAATTGCTTTTTCTAGGTTCAGTTTGGTAAAAAATTAGTTATTTTCAAGCTCATTTTTTTTTCAAACTATTTGAAAACGGATCGAATTTAGTAAATTTTAATCGAAAAGAGCGTTTTCCAGGTTCAATTTCGCAAAATTGAAATTTTCTTAATTGTAATTTCGCTTCTCTATCTACAAACTAGCTGGAAATGGGCCGTTTAGAAGTTGAATTCTGCTCGAAAATTGACCTTATTTGTTTTCGAACTAGCTGAAAATTAACAGTTTTAAGTTGGTTTTTTTAATTTTTGTTGGCAATTGCCCTTTCTAGATTTAGTTTGGTCAAACATTAACTATTTTCGCGTTAAAGTTGGTCAAATCATTTTTTTTTACTGATTATATCTTGTTTAACTTCAAACTAGCTGAAAATTGACAGTTTTGAGTTGGTTTTTTAATTATTGTTGGCAATTGCCCTTTTTAGTTTCAGTTTTGTCAAATATCAACTATTTACGCTTTTAAATTGGTCAAATCGTTGTTTTTTTAATGATTATATCTTGTTTAACTTCAAACTAGCTGAAAATTGACAGTTTTGAGTTGGTTTTTTAATTTTTGTTGGCAATTGCCCTTTTTAGTTTCAGTTTTGTCAAATATCAACTATTTACGCTTTTAAATTGGTCAAATCGTTATTTTTTTAATGATTATATCTTGTTTAACTTCAAACTAGCTGAAAATTGACAGTTTTAAGTTGGTTTTTTAATTTTTGTTGGCAATTGCCCTTTTTAGTTTCAGTTTTGTCAAATATCAACTATTTACGCTTTTAAATTGGTCAAATCGTTATTTTTTTAATGATTATATCTTGTTTAACTTCAAACTAGCACAAAATTGACAGTTTTAAATTGGTTTTTTTAATTTTTGTTGGCAATTGCCCTTTCTAGATTTAGTTTGGTCAAACATTAACTATTTTCACGTTAAAGTTGGTCAAATCATTTTTTTTACTGATTATATCTTGTTTAACTTCAAACTTGCTGAAAATTGACAGTTTTGAGTTGGTTTTTTAATTATTGTTGGCAATTGCCCTTTTTAGTTTCAGTTTTGTCAAATATCAACTATTTACGCTTTTAAATTGGTCAAATCGTTGTTTTTTTAATGATTATATCTTGTTTAACTTCAAACTAGCTGAAAATTGACAGTTTTAAGTTGGTTTTTTAATTTTTGTTGGCAATTGCCCTTTTTAGTTTCAGTTTTGTCAAATATCAACTATTTACGCTTTTAAATTGGTCAAATCGTTATTTTTTTAATGATTATATCTTGTTTAACTTCAAACTAGCACAAAATTGACAGTTTTAAATTGGTTTTTTTAATTTTTGTTGGCAATTGCCCTTTCTAGATTTAGTTTGGTCAAACATTAACTATTTTCACGTTAAAGTTGGTCAAATCATTTTTTTTACTGATTATATCTTGTTTAACTTCAAACTAGCTGAAAATTGACAGTTTTGAGTTGGTTTTTTAATTTTTGTTGGCAATTGCCCTTTTTAGTTTCAGTTTTGTCAAATATCAACTATTTACGCTTTTAAATTGGTCAAATCGTTATTTTTTTAATGATTATATCTTGTTTAACTTCAAACTAGCACAAAATTGACAGTTTTAAGTTGGTTTTTTAATTTTTGTTGGCAATTGCCCTCTTTAGTTTCAGTTTTGTCAAATATCAACTATTTACGCTTTTAAATTGGTCAAATCGTTATTTTTTTACTGATTATATCTTGTTTAACTTCAAACTAGCACAAAATTGACAGTTTTAAATTGGTTTTTTTAATTTTTGTTGGCAATTGCCCTTTTTAGTTTCAGTTTTGTCAAATATCAACTATTTACGCTTTTAAATTGGTCAAATCGTTATTTTTTTAATGATTATATCTTGTTTAACTTCAAACTAGCTGAAAATTGACAGTTTTAAGTTGGTTTTTTAATTTTTGTTGGCAATTGCCCTTTTTAGTTTCAGTTTTGTCAAATATCAACTATTTACGCTTTTAAATTGGTCAAATCGTTATTTTTTTAATGATTATATCTTGTTTAACTTCAAACTAGCACAAAATTGACAGTTTTAAATTGGTTTTTTTAATTTTTGTTGGCAATTGCCCTTTCTAGATTTAGTTTGGTCAAACATTAACTATTTTCACGTTAAAGTTGGTCAAATCATTTTTTTTACTGATTATATCTTGTTTAACTTCAAACTTGCTGAAAATTGACAGTTTTGAGTTGGTTTTTTAATTATTGTTGGCAATTGCCCTTTTTAGTTTCAGTTTTGTCAAATATCAACTATTTACGCTTTTAAATTGGTCAAATCGTTGTTTTTTTAATGATTATATCTTGTTTAACTTCAAACTAGCTGAAAATTGACAGTTTTAAGTTGGTTTTTTAATTTTTGTTGGCAATTGCCCTTTTTAGTTTCAGTTTTGTCAAATATCAACTATTTACGCTTTTAAATTGGTCAAATCGTTATTTTTTTAATGATTATATCTTGTTTAACTTCAAACTAGCACAAAATTGACAGTTTTAAATTGGTTTTTTTAATTTTTGTTGGCAATTGCCCTTTCTAGATTTAGTTTGGTCAAACATTAACTATTTTCACGTTAAAGTTGGTCAAATCATTTTTTTTACTGATTATATCTTGTTTAACTTCAAACTAGCTGAAAATTGACAGTTTTGAGTTGGTTTTTTAATTTTTGTTGGCAATTGCCCTTTTTAGTTTCAGTTTTGTCAAATATCAACTATTTACGCTTTTAAATTGGTCAAATCGTTATTTTTTTAATGATTATATCTTGTTTAACTTCAAACTAGCTGAAAATTGACAGTTTTGAGTTGGTTTTTTAATTTTTGTTGGCAGTTGCCCTCTTTAGTTTCAGTTTTGTCAAATATCAACTATTTACGCTTTTAAATTGGTCAAATCGTTATTTTTTTACTGATTATATCTTGTTTAACTTCACACTAGCTGAAAATTGACAGTTTTGAGTTAGTTTTTTAATTTTTGTTCGCAATTGTCCTTTTTAGTTTCAGTTTGGTCAAGTATTAACTATTTTCGCGTTTAAATTGGTCAAATCGTTATTTTTTTAATGATTATATCTTGTTTAACTTCAAACTAGCACAAAATTGACAGTTTTAAATTGGTTTTTTTAATTTTTGTTGGCAATTGCCCTTTCTAGATTTAGTTTGGTCAAACATTAACTATTTTCACGTTAAAGTTGGTCAAATCATTTTTTTTACTGATTATATCTTGTTTAACTTCAAACTTGCTGAAAATTGACAGTTTTGAGTTGGTTTTTTAATTATTGTTGGCAATTGCCCTTTTTAGTTTCAGTTTTGTCAAATATCAACTATTTACGCTTTTAAATTGGTCAAATCGTTGTTTTTTTAATGATTATATCTTGTTTAACTTCAAACTAGCTGAAAATTGACAGTTTTAAGTTGGTTTTTTAATTTTTGTTGGCAATTGCCCTTTTTAGTTTCAGTTTTGTCAAATATCAACTATTTACGCTTTTAAATTGGTCAAATCGTTATTTTTTTAATGATTATATCTTGTTTAACTTCAAACTAGCACAAAATTGACAGTTTTAAATTGGTTTTTTTAATTTTTGTTGGCAATTGCCCTTTCTAGATTTAGTTTGGTCAAACATTAACTATTTTCACGTTAAAGTTGGTCAAATCATTTTTTTTACTGATTATATCTTGTTTAACTTCAAACTAGCTGAAAATTGACAGTTTTGAGTTGGTTTTTTAATTTTTGTTGGCAATTGCCCTTTTTAGTTTCAGTTTTGTCAAATATCAACTATTTACGCTTTTAAATTGGTCAAATCGTTATTTTTTTAATGATTATATCTTGTTTAACTTCAAACTAGCTGAAAATTGACAGTTTTGAGTTGGTTTTTTAATTTTTGTTCGCAATTGTCCTTTTTAGTTTCAGTTTGGTCAAGTATTAACTATTTTCGCGTTTAAATTGGTCAAATCGTTATTTTTTTAATGATTATATCTTGTTTAACTTCAAACTAGCACAAAATTGACAGTTTTAAATTGGTTTTTTTAATTTTTGTTGGCAATTGCCCTTTCTAGATTTAGTTTGGTCAAACATTAACTATTTTCACGTTAAAGTTGGTCAAATCATTTTTTTTACTGATTATATCTTGTTTAACTTCAAACTAGCTGAAAATTGACAGTTTTGAGTTGGTTTTTTAATTTTTGTTGGCAATTGCCCTTTTTAGTTTCAGTTTTGTCAAATATCAACTATTTACGCTTTTAAATTGGTCAAATCGTTATTTTTTTAATGATTATATCTTGTTTAACTTCAAACTAGCTGAAAATTGACAGTTTTGAGTTGGTTTTTTAATTTTTGTTGGCAATTGCCCTTTTTAGTTTCAGTTTTGTCAAATATCAACTATTTACGCTTTTAAATTGGTCAAATCGTTATTTTTTTACTGATTATATCTTGTTTAACTTCACACTAGCTGAAAATTGACAGTTTTGAGTTAGTTTTTTAATTTTTGTTCGCAATTGTCCTTTTTAGTTTCAGTTTGGTCAAGTATTAACTATTTTCGCGTTTAAATTGGTCAAATCGTTATTTTTTTAATGATTATATCTTGTTTAACTTCAAACTAGCACAAAATTGACAGTTTTAAATTGGTTTTTTTAATTTTTGTTGGCAATTGCCCTTTCTAGATTTAGTTTGGTCAAACATTAACTATTTTCACGTTAAAGTTGGTCAAATCATTTTTTTTACTGATTATATCTTGTTTAACTTCAAACTAGCTGAAAATTGACAGTTTTGAGTTGGTTTTTATATTTTTGTTGGCAATTGCCCTTTTTAGTTTCAGTTTTGTCAAATATCAACTATTTACGCTTTTAAATTGGTCAAATCGTTATTTTTTTAATGATTATATCTTGTTTAACTTCAAACTAGCTGAAAATTGACAGTTTTGAGTTGGTTTTTTAATTTTTGTTGGCAATTGCCCTCTTTAGTTTCAGTTTTGTCAAATATCAACTATTTACGCTTTTAAATTGGTCAAATCGTTATTTTTTTAATGATTATATCTTGTTTAACTTCAAACTAGCTGAAAATTGACAGTTTTAAGTTGGTTTTTTAATTTTTGTTGGCAATTGCCCTTTTTAGTTTCAGTTTTGTCAAATATCAACTATTTACGCTTTTAAATTGGTCAAATCGTTATTTTTTTAATGATTATATCTTGTTTAACTTCAAACTAGCACAAAATTGACAGTTTTAAATTGGTTTTTTTAATTTTTGTTGGCAATTGCCCTTTCTAGATTTAGTTTGGTCAAACATTAACTATTTTCACGTTAAAGTTGGTCAAATCATTTTTTTTACTGATTATATCTTGTTTAACTTCAAACTTGCTGAAAATTGACAGTTTTGAGTTGGTTTTTTAATTATTGTTGGCAATTGCCCTTTTTAGTTTCAGTTTTGTCAAATATCAACTATTTACGCTTTTAAATTGGTCAAATCGTTGTTTTTTTAATGATTATATCTTGTTTAACTTCAAACTAGCTGAAAATTGACAGTTTTAAGTTGGTTTTTTAATTTTTGTTGGCAATTGCCCTTTTTAGTTTCAGTTTTGTCAAATATCAACTATTTACGCTTTTAAATTGGTCAAATCGTTATTTTTTTACTGATTATATCTTGTTTAACTTCAAACTAGCACAAAATTGACAGTTTTAAATTGGTTTTTTTAATTTTTGTTGGCAATTGCCCTTTCTAGATTTAGTTTGGTCAAACATTAACTATTTTCACGTTAAAGTTGGTCAAATCATTTTTTTTACTGATTATATCTTGTTTAACTTCAAACTTGCTGAAAATTGACAGTTTTGAGTTGGTTTTTTAATTATTGTTGGCAATTGCCCTTTTTAGTTTCAGTTTTGTCAAATATCAACTATTTACGCTTTTAAATTGGTCAAATCGTTATTTTTTTAATGATTATATCTTGTTTAACTTCAAACTAGCTGAAAATTGACAGTTTTGAGTTGGTTTTTTAATTTTTGTTCGCAATTGTCCTTTTTAGTTTCAGTTTGGTCAAGTATTAACTATTTTCGCGTTTAAATTGGTCAAATCGTTATTTTTTTAATGATTATATCTTGTTTAACTTCAAACTAGCACAAAATTGACAGTTTTAAATTGGTTTTTTTAATTTTTGTTGGCAATTGCCCTTTCTAGATTTAGTTTGGTCAAACATTAACTATTTTCACGTTAAAGTTGGTCAAATCATTTTTTTTACTGATTATATCTTGTTTAACTTCAAACTAGCTGAAAATTGACAGTTTTGAGTTGGTTTTTTAATTTTTGTTGGCAATTGCCCTTTTTAGTTTCAGTTTTGTCAAATATCAACTATTTACGCTTTTAAATTGGTCAAATCGTTATTTTTTTAATGATTATATCTTGTTTAACTTCAAACTAGCTGAAAATTGACAGTTTTGAGTTGGTTTTTTAATTTTTGTTGGCAATTGCCCTTTTTAGTTTCAGTTTTGTCAAATATCAACTATTTACGCTTTTAAATTGGTCAAATCGTTATTTTTTTACTGATTATATCTTGTTTAACTTCAAACTAGCACAAAATTGACAGTTTTAAATTGGTTTTTTTAATTTTTGTTGGCAATTGCCCTTTCTAGATTTAGTTTGGTCAAACATTAACTATTTTCACGTTAAAGTTGGTCAAATCATTTTTTTTACTGATTATATCTTGTTTAACTTCAAACTTGCTGAAAATTGACAGTTTTGAGTTGGTTTTTTAATTATTGTTGGCAATTGCCCTTTTTAGTTTCAGTTTTGTCAAATATCAACTATTTACGCTTTTAAATTGGTCAAATCGTTATTTTTTTAATGATTATATCTTGTTTAACTTCAAACTAGCTGAAAATTGACAGTTTTGAGTTGGTTTTTTAATTTTTGTTCGCAATTGTCCTTTTTAGTTTCAGTTTGGTCAAGTATTAACTATTTTCGCGTTTAAATTGGTCAAATCGTTATTTTTTTAATGATTATATCTTGTTTAACTTCAAACTAGCACAAAATTGACAGTTTTAAATTGGTTTTTTTAATTTTTGTTGGCAATTGCCCTTTCTAGATTTAGTTTGGTCAAACATTAACTATTTTCACGTTAAAGTTGGTCAAATCATTTTTTTTACTGATTATATCTTGTTTAACTTCAAACTAGCTGAAAATTGACAGTTTTGAGTTGGTTTTTTAATTTTTGTTGGCAATTGCCCTTTTTAGTTTCAGTTTTGTCAAATATCAACTATTTACGCTTTTAAATTGGTCAAATCGTTATTTTTTTAATGATTATATCTTGTTTAACTTCAAACTAGCTGAAAATTGACAGTTTTGAGTTGGTTTTTTAATTTTTGTTGGCAATTGCCCTTTTTAGTTTCAGTTTTGTCAAATATCAACTATTTACGCTTTTAAATTGGTCAAATCGTTATTTTTTTAATGATTATATCTTGTTTAACTTCAAACTAGCTGAAAATTGACAGTTTTGAGTTGGTTTTTTAATTTTTGTTGGCAGTTGCCCTCTTTAGTTTCAGTTTTGTCAAATATCAACTATTTACGCTTTTAAATTGGTCAAATCGTTATTTTTTTACTGATTATATCTTGTTTAACTTCACACTAGCTGAAAATTGACAGTTTTGAGTTAGTTTTTTAATTTTTGTTCGCAATTGTCCTTTTTAGTTTCAGTTTGGTCAAGTATTAACTATTTTCGCGTTTAAATTGGTCAAATCGTTATTTTTTTAATGATTATATCTTGTTTAACTTCAAACTAGCACAAAATTGACAGTTTTAAATTGGTTTTTTTAATTTTTGTTGGCAATTGCCCTTTCTAGATTTAGTTTGGTCAAACATTAACTATTTTCACGTTAAAGTTGGTCAAATCATTTTTTTTACTGATTATATCTTGTTTAACTTCAAACTTGCTGAAAATTGACAGTTTTGAGTTGGTTTTTTAATTATTGTTGGCAATTGCCCTTTTTAGTTTCAGTTTTGTCAAATATCAACTATTTACGCTTTTAAATTGGTCAAATCGTTGTTTTTTTAATGATTATATCTTGTTTAACTTCAAACTAGCTGAAAATTGACAGTTTTAAGTTGGTTTTTTAATTTTTGTTGGCAATTGCCCTTTTTAGTTTCAGTTTTGTCAAATATCAACTATTTACGCTTTTAAATTGGTCAAATCGTTATTTTTTTAATGATTATATCTTGTTTAACTTCAAACTAGCACAAAATTGACAGTTTTAAATTGGTTTTTTTAATTTTTGTTGGCAATTGCCCTTTCTAGATTTAGTTTGGTCAAACATTAACTATTTTCACGTTAAAGTTGGTCAAATCATTTTTTTTACTGATTATATCTTGTTTAACTTCAAACTAGCTGAAAATTGACAGTTTTGAGTTGGTTTTTTAATTTTTGTTGGCAATTGCCCTTTTTAGTTTCAGTTTTGTCAAATATCAACTATTTACGCTTTTAAATTGGTCAAATCGTTATTTTTTTAATGATTATATCTTGTTTAACTTCAAACTAGCTGAAAATTGACAGTTTTGAGTTGGTTTTTTAATTTTTGTTCGCAATTGTCCTTTTTAGTTTCAGTTTGGTCAAGTATTAACTATTTTCGCGTTTAAATTGGTCAAATCGTTATTTTTTTAATGATTATATCTTGTTTAACTTCAAACTAGCACAAAATTGACAGTTTTAAATTGGTTTTTTTAATTTTTGTTGGCAATTGCCCTTTCTAGATTTAGTTTGGTCAAACATTAACTATTTTCACGTTAAAGTTGGTCAAATCATTTTTTTTACTGATTATATCTTGTTTAACTTCAAACTAGCTGAAAATTGACAGTTTTGAGTTGGTTTTTTAATTTTTGTTGGCAATTGCCCTTTTTAGTTTCAGTTTTGTCAAATATCAACTATTTACGCTTTTAAATTGGTCAAATCGTTATTTTTTTAATGATTATATCTTGTTTAACTTCAAACTAGCTGAAAATTGACAGTTTTGAGTTGGTTTTTTAATTTTTGTTGGCAATTGCCCTTTTTAGTTTCAGTTTTGTCAAATATCAACTATTTACGCTTTTAAATTGGTCAAATCGTTATTTTTTTACTGATTATATCTTGTTTAACTTCACACTAGCTGAAAATTGACAGTTTTGAGTTAGTTTTTTAATTTTTGTTCGCAATTGTCCTTTTTAGTTTCAGTTTGGTCAAGTATTAACTATTTTCGCGTTTAAATTGGTCAAATCGTTATTTTTTTAATGATTATATCTTGTTTAACTTCAAACTAGCACAAAATTGACAGTTTTAAATTGGTTTTTTTAATTTTTGTTGGCAATTGCCCTTTCTAGATTTAGTTTGGTCAAACATTAACTATTTTCACGTTAAAGTTGGTCAAATCATTTTTTTTACTGATTATATCTTGTTTAACTTCAAACTAGCTGAAAATTGACAGTTTTGAGTTGGTTTTTATATTTTTGTTGGCAATTGCCCTTTTTAGTTTCAGTTTTGTCAAATATCAACTATTTACGCTTTTAAATTGGTCAAATCGTTATTTTTTTAATGATTATATCTTGTTTAACTTCAAACTAGCTGAAAATTGACAGTTTTGAGTTGGTTTTTTAATTTTTGTTGGCAATTGCCCTCTTTAGTTTCAGTTTTGTCAAATATCAACTATTTACGCTTTTAAATTGGTCAAATCGTTATTTTTTTAATGATTATATCTTGTTTAACTTCAAACTAGCTGAAAATTGACAGTTTTAAGTTGGTTTTTTAATTTTTGTTGGCAATTGCCCTTTTTAGTTTCAGTTTTGTCAAATATCAACTATTTACGCTTTTAAATTGGTCAAATCGTTATTTTTTTAATGATTATATCTTGTTTAACTTCAAACTAGCACAAAATTGACAGTTTTAAATTGGTTTTTTTAATTTTTGTTGGCAATTGCCCTTTCTAGATTTAGTTTGGTCAAACATTAACTATTTTCACGTTAAAGTTGGTCAAATCATTTTTTTTACTGATTATATCTTGTTTAACTTCAAACTTGCTGAAAATTGACAGTTTTGAGTTGGTTTTTTAATTATTGTTGGCAATTGCCCTTTTTAGTTTCAGTTTTGTCAAATATCAACTATTTACGCTTTTAAATTGGTCAAATCGTTGTTTTTTTAATGATTATATCTTGTTTAACTTCAAACTAGCTGAAAATTGACAGTTTTAAGTTGGTTTTTTAATTTTTGTTGGCAATTGCCCTTTTTAGTTTCAGTTTTGTCAAATATCAACTATTTACGCTTTTAAATTGGTCAAATCGTTATTTTTTTACTGATTATATCTTGTTTAACTTCAAACTAGCACAAAATTGACAGTTTTAAATTGGTTTTTTTAATTTTTGTTGGCAATTGCCCTTTCTAGATTTAGTTTGGTCAAACATTAACTATTTTCACGTTAAAGTTGGTCAAATCATTTTTTTTACTGATTATATCTTGTTTAACTTCAAACTTGCTGAAAATTGACAGTTTTGAGTTGGTTTTTTAATTATTGTTGGCAATTGCCCTTTTTAGTTTCAGTTTTGTCAAATATCAACTATTTACGCTTTTAAATTGGTCAAATCGTTGTTTTTTTAATGATTATATCTTGTTTAACTTCAAACTAGCTGAAAATTGACAGTTTTAAGTTGGTTTTTTAATTTTTGTTGGCAATTGCCCTTTTTGGTTTCAGTTTTGTCAAATATCAACTATTTACGCTTTTAAATTGGTCAAATCGTTATTTTTTTAATGATTATATCTTGTTTAACTTCAAACTAGCTGAAAATTGACAGTTTTAAGTTGGTTTTTTAATTTTTGTTGGCAATTGCCCTTTTTAGTTTCAGTTTTGTCAAATATCAACTATTTACGCTTTTAAATTGGTCAAATCGTTATTTTTTTAATGATTATATCTTGTTTAACTTCAAACTAGCTGAAAATTGACAGTTTTAAGTTGGTTTTTTAATTTTTGTTGGCAATTGCCCTCTTTAGTTTCAGTTTTGTCAAATATCAACTATTTACGCTTTTAAATTGGTCAAATCGTTATTTTTTTAATGATTATATCTTGTTTAACTTCAAACTAGCTGAAAATTGACAGTTTTAAGTTGGTTTTTTAATTTTTGTTGGCAATTGCCCTCTTTAGTTTCAGTTTTGTCAAATATCAACTATTTACGCTTTTAAATTGGTCAAATCGTTATTTTTTTAATGATTATATCTTGTTTAACTTCAAACTAGCACAAAATTGACAGTTTTAAATTGGTTTTTTTAATTTTTGTTGGCAATTGCCCTTTCTAGATTTAGTTTGGTCAAACATTAACTATTTTCACGTTAAAGTTGGTCAAATCATTTTTTTTACTGATTATATCTTGTTTAACTTCAAACTTGCTGAAAATTGACAGTTTTGAGTTGGTTTTTTAATTATTGTTGGCAATTGCCCTTTTTAGTTTCAGTTTTGTCAAATATCAACTATTTACGCTTTTAAATTGGTCAAATCGTTGTTTTTTTAATGATTATATCTTGTTTAACTTCAAACTAGCTGAAAATTGACAGTTTTGAGTTGGTTTTTTAATTTTTGTTGGCAATTGCCCTTTTTAGTTTCAGTTTTGTCAAATATCAACTATTTACGCTTTTAAATTGGTCAAATCGTTATTTTTTTAATGATTATATCTTGTTTAACTTCAAACTAGCTGAAAATTGACAGTTTTGAGTTGGTTTTTTAATTTTTGTTGGCAATTGCCCTCTTTAGTTTCAGTTTTGTCAAATATCAACTATTTACGCTTTTAAATTGGTCAAATCGTTATTTTTTTACTGATTATATCTTGTTTAACTTCACACTAGCTGAAAATTGACAGTTTTGAGTTAGTTTTTTAATTTTTGTTCGCAATTGTCCTTTTTAGTTTCAGTTTGGTCAAGTATTAACTATTTTCGCGTTTAAATTGGTCAAATCGTTATTTTTTTAATGATTATATCTTGTTTAACTTCAAACTAGCACAAAATTGACAGTTTCAAATTGGTTTTTTTAATTTTTGTTGGCAATTGCCCTTTCTAGATTTAGTTTGGTCAAACATTAACTATTTTCACGTTAAAGTTGGTCAAATCATTTTTTTTACTGATTATATCTTGTTTAACTTCAAACTTGCTGAAAATTGACAGTTTTGAGTTAGTTTTTTAATTTTTGTTTGCAATTGTCCTTTTTAGTTTCAGTTTTGTCAAGTATTAACTATTTTCGCGTTTAAATTGGTCAAATCGTTATTTTTTCGACTGACTATAACTTGTTTAACTTCAAACTAGCTGAAAATTGACAATTTTGAGTTACTTTTTATTGGAAATTGCTCTTTCTAGATCCAGTTTGGTCAAATACAAACTAATTTAGCGTAAAAATTGGTCAAATGGTTTTTATTCTAACTGAAAATCGTTTTCTTAAACTTAAAACTAATTGAAAATTCACCATTTTGAGTTAATTTTGCTCAACAATTGCCCTTTCCATGTTTGATTGAATAAAAAATTAATTATTTTTCAATTTAATGTGGTCAAATAAATTTTTCAACTGATTTTGCGTTTTTTTTTTAACTCAAACTAGTTGAAAATTAATCATTTTGAGTTAATTTTGGTGGATATTGGTCAAAAATTGGCTTTTGTATTTATTTTTCAGTTCAAAAATGGATTTTCCTGAAATCAAAATAACCAAAAATTGCCTTTTCTAAGTTTAAGTTAGTTTTTCTCCCTTTTTAGCTGGATTTGGTTAATTGGATTTTCTAAGTATAAACCAGTTGAAAATTGATTATTTTGAAATATTATTTTCCAAAAACTCAGAAATATCTTTAATAACTTTTCGAAACTTCTAGTGCAAAAATTGACAATTCTGAATAAATTTTTTTCAAAAATTAACTTTTCCAAGTTTAAATTAGTCATGAGATTGTTTATCGTAAATCTAAAAACTGCTATCAGTCGATGCTTGGCTTTTAAAATTTTGTCAATAATTCTAACAAAATATTTAATTTCGTTAAATATTCTCATCCTATAAACTTATAGTTTAATAAAGGCATTTAACGTCTCAATAAAAAAAACAAATATAGTTAATCAAAACGATATAATTTGCGTTTTATAAATGTGGGTATATATGTGAAGAAATAGAAATGTCAATGGCAACATCAATATAAAACCACCTACCAAAACTGTCAGTTAACTGAGGAATTTGTTACAAAAATAGTCATGACCTAAATTTACCTATAAATACCTTTCGCGTGTTGAACGATATAAAAATTCTAAAAACCAGTAGGCACCAGTCCCTCAACAATTCAAATTTCACCATACAATGTGACCCAGAATATTGATTTAATATTTAAAAAGATAATACATCAGAAGTTAGTACGACTGTTCTTCATAATCATAAAATACCGTTTGCCCCACTCTAATACGATAATAATAAAATTGGTGATACTTACGAACGTATTCACTACGATTATACCCTGTATAATAATCGATAAACAATAAAATCGATTATATCGATTAAATATACCTCCATTTTGTCAACAATAATGTCATGTCATCATGTTTATAGAGCAATTAACGAAACGGAAAAATAGATTTTCATGGTTTGCACATCTAATTATACAACGATTCAATTTATAATTCAATTACATACAATTGAATCGATATATCGAAAGTTTTTTAATTCAAAACAGTCCGGAATATCATTGTTTCGATTTTTATCAACATAGTTGCTATTTCGAAACATAACCTGAAAAAGTCCTAACAGTGAGAGAGCAATTTTGTTTATTTTCGAGTGATCTTTTGAAGCGTTTATTTGTGTTTTGTATTTGTACTTTTGAGTCTCTAATATGAATAATTATCTTAAGAATTTAGGGGTAGAGGGTAGATAAAAACAAAAGATAGCACTCGTATGACAACACGTTGTCTTTCACCATTAGAAATGTCAAATCAAACTTGACATATCAGTGTTGCCATTTCAAAACTCCTCGTACTTACCAGCAATAGAAGACATAAAAGTTTAATCGTTTTTTAGTACTTTAAGACTTCAAAACAATTATAAAGCCGTATTGAAAACATTCAGATTTATATTAAATACTATATAAAATATATATTCAATGTTATTTTAAAAAATGCAGGTCCGTATTTGAAAAAATTATGTCTATGATGAATATGACAATTCGAAACATTATAAGAATATCTAGACGACATAATATTAAAGACAAAATCATTCATTCTTTTAATTTTGATTCCACCGTACATTTTTCGACTAATTTGAAACATCCGATACACACGTTCGTATATTGACCTTTTGAAAAAATGTTAATGTGTTTACTTTCAGTTTTAAAACAGGATATTTATGTACTAAATATGTTTATGCTTCCTATTTTGTTTTTTATACGAATCAAATTAATTTTCAATAGATATGCACTGAACTTTTAAAAAGCTGAAATATTTTTTACAAATATATTCACATTCGAATTGCGGCTATTAAATAACGTGACTGGTATATTTTTCGAAACAGTTCTTTCAGGATGCGCGACGCTTTTTCTCTCACAGTTTCATCAAACCCAAATCTTGGTTTTCTTAATGCAGATTTGATTCGTCACAGGTTATCACCTTGTCTAATAAGTTTGAATCATTTTCAATCGCATTCAAGGTGCCAAAACAAATATTTTCGCGAGCGAAACAAACCGTTTCTTTTTTACATCAAAATAAAAAACAGCTCCTTTACAAACGAAGGCAGCGGCTACACTGATTTGTCTACAGATACGGTAGATATCGCGTTGGAAAGAGTAGGCTTCAGGCTAAACAGCTGTAAATAGTCTCATTACTTAATAGCCACACCTCGTTTTACCCAAAGTTTTTAGTTCTTCGAGCTTTTTATATTTTTTTCTTGATAAATCGTCTTGATTTTAGGTCTTTTTCGATAGAAAATTTATACACATATTCCTATATAAAAGTTGTCTCGAAATTAACGTTTGTGCACACAAAAATCATTTTATTCTAAGCCTGTTTTAGGCTAAATCCCTGGCACCTGAATAGATTTTCGCTTTGCTGCTTTTTCAATTTGTTTTGTAATTTTTGTTTTAATATGAAAAATAAATTTCTGCTTTGTTGCTTTTCCAATTTGTTTTGTAACTTTTGTCTTAGAATGAAAACTAGATTTTTGCTTTGTTGCTTTTTCAATTTGTTTTGTAACTTTTGTTTTAATGTGAAAAATCAATTTTTGCTCTTTCAATTTGTTTTGTAACTTTTGTTTTATAATGAAAACTAGGTTTTTGCTTTATTGCTTTTTCAATTTGTTTAGCAACTTTTGTTTTAATATGAAAAATCAATTTTTGCTCTTTCAATTAAGTTTTGTAACTTTTGTTTTATAATGAAAACTAGATTTTTGCTTTTTTGCTTTTCCAATTTGTTTTGTAACTTTTGTTTTGGAATGAAAACTAGATTTTTGCTTTATTGCTTTTTCAATTTGTTTAGCAACTTTTGTTTTAATATGAAAAATCAATTTTTGCTCTTTCAATTTGTTTTGTAACTTTTGTTTTATAATGAAAACTAGATTTTTGCTTTGTTGCTTTTCCAATTTGTTTTGTAATTTTTTGTTCCAATATGAAAACTAGATTTTTGCTTTGTTGCTTTTCCAATTTGTTTTGTAACTTTTGTTTTAGAATGAAAACTAGATTTTTGCTTTATTGCTTTTTTCAATTTGCTTAGCAACTTTTGTTTTAATATGAAAAATCAATTTTTGCTCTTTCAATTAAGTTTTGTAACTTTTGTTTTATAATGAAAACTAGATTTTTGCTTTTTTGCTTTTCCAATTTGTTTTGTAACTTTTGTTTTGGAATGAAAACTAGATTTTTGCTTTATTGCTTTTTCAATTTGTTTAGCAACTTTTGTTTTAATATGAAAAATCAATTTTTGCTCTTTCAATTTGTTTTGGAACTTTTGTTTTATAATGAAAACTAGATTTTTGCTTTGTTGCTTTTCCAATTTGTTTTGTAATTTTTTGTTCTAATATGAAAACTAGATTTTTGCTTTGTTGCTTTTCCAATTTGTTTTGGAACTTTTGTTTTAGAATGAAAACTAGATTTTTGCTTTGTTGCTTTTCCAATTTGTTTCGTAATTTTTTGTTCTAATATGAAAACTAGATTTTTGCTTTGTTGCTTTTCCAATTTGTTTTGAAACTTTTGTTTTAGAATGAAAACTAGATTTTTGCTTTGTTGCTTTTTCAATTTGTTTTGTAACTTTTGTTTTAGAATGAAAACTAGATTTTTGCTTTGTTGCTTTTTCAATTTGTTTAGCAACTTTTGTTTTAATATGAAAAATCAATTTTTGCTCTTTCAATTTGTTTTGTAACTTTTGTTTTTTAATGAAAACTAGATTTTTGCTTTGTTGCTTTTCCAATTTGTTTTGTAATTTTTTGTTCTAATATGAAAACTAGATTTTTGCTTTGTTGCTTTTCCAATTTGTTTTGGAACTTTTGTTTTAGAATGAAAACTAGATTTTTGCTTTGTTGCTTTTCCAATTTGTTTTGGAACTTTTGTTTTAGAATGAAAACTAGATTTTTGCTTTGTTGCTTTTTCAATTTGTTTTGTAACTTTTGTTTTAGAATGAAAACTAGATTTTTGCTTTATTGCTTTTTCAATTTGTTTAGCAACTTTTGTTTTAATATGAAAAATCAATTTTTGCTCTTTCAATTAAGTTTTGTAACTTTTGTTTTATAATGAAAACTAGATTTTTGCTTTTCCAATTTGTTTTGTAACTTTTGTTTTAGAATGAAAACTAGATTTTTGCTTTATTGCTTTTTCAATTTGTTTAGCAACTTTTGTTTTAATATGAAAAATCAATTTTTGCTCTTTCAATTTGTTTTGTAACTTTTGTTTTATAATGAAAACTAGATTTTTGCTTTGTTGCTTTTCCAATTTGTTTTGTAATTTTTTGTTCCAATATGAAAAATAGATTTTTGCTTTGTTGCTTTTCCAATTTGTTTTGGAACTTTTGTTTTAGAATGAAAACTAGATTTTTGCTTTGTTGCTTTTCCAATTTGTTTTGTAATTTTTTGTTCTAATATGAAAACTAGATTTTTGCTTTGTTGCTTTTCCAATTTGTTTTGTAACTTTTGTTTTAGAATGAAAACTAGATTTTTGCTTTGTTGCTTTTTCAATTTGTTTTAATATGAAAAATAAATTTCTGTTTCATTCCTTTTTCAATTTGTTTAGCAACTTTTGTTTTAATATGAAAAATCAATTTTTGCTTTTCCAATTTGTTTTGTAATTTTTGTTTAAATATGAAAAATAGTGACTTTCAAAAACCAATATATTCAAACAATTTGAAAACATACCGTTTGAGGTTCACTACTGTTGGTTAAAGGAAATTTTATTGAAAAGGATACTCGAACAGTTTAGTTCAAGGCGTTTTCCCAATAGTTAATGACAGCTCAACAGTAAATTTTTATCATTATCATAAAAATTCTCACTTATACGGTTGTCAAACTAAAACTAAGCGTTGAAAATCGCTGAAATTTTAGTAAGAATCCTAATTTTTTATATAGCCTTAGCATACTGAAACAATCCAGAAAACCTTATAAGCATATTGAAAGTGTTGTAGCCTTCTAGATCAACAGATATAAATCCTTTAGATTCATTTTGACCGATTCCCGAAAGAAAAAATTGTTTTTTAGATCTACAAGGTTCTTCCAAAGTTATTTTGTACATTCAAGTAACAAGCAAATACTTTTGGTAATATTGATTGACGGTCCCAGCCATACCTACCTAATGGTAAACTTGTGGGATTTCCTTGTAAGCAAGCGACACCTAGGCAACATTTAAACCGAGTTTTTTCGCCTGGTATTTGCATAGATAAAATGGCCACGTCTTCATTTCTCTCTTTAGCTCTTCTTATTCGGTCTTCTCCTACCGTTTTAGTTTGCAGATTCATTCTTTTCAACTGATCACTCAATACGTCCGCCATTTTCAAATGTCACATTAATTTTTTTCTTCAATCCGAACACTTCACTTAGTTTAGATTTGGTATTGATCGATCAATTAGTTTCACCATACTACGAGGACATATCACGATAAAATTAAGTGTAAAAAAATTGGGTCATGAATCAAACCACATTTTCTGAGCCTCAATATAATAAAAAATAATTATCGAATGTTGATTATTTTAAATTATTATTAGGGTTGGTTCTGGTATAGAGCTTTTCTCCTCTATTATTTCACAAAATTCAACCCTCCAACTTCATGGAATCCAATCTGATGTAGAGGGAAATGAAAGAGGAAAAGTAGGGGCGAAAAAATCCTTCTGTTTGATAAAACAAGACAATAAAGATCATACTAAAAAAGAGGTGGATAATCTACTGGGGTTAGGATAGACAAAGGTCCTCTTGGGAGCCTCTAAGCAAAGAAGATCAATCGAATGTACCAACTTTAGTATAGTAGAGGATGCAACGTGCAGATTCTGTTACACAGAATTGAAGACGAAGATTTTTAGTAGATAGTGGAAACTTGAACCTTGAAAGCTCAAATGATCGGAAAACTTGAGGCATGGACGCATCCTGAAGATACCCCGGACTGACAGAATCGCCAACGACGAAGTACTAAGACGCATTGGTCGAAAAAGAAAGCTGTTGACAAAACATCTTACATACGCAACTACAAATACCTACTGGTTCAGAAGAAGAAATCCTGGCCCCGTAAAATAAGATAATGGACAAATCTCAGTGTCGGAGAATTGATTCATGTTGCGAGGGACAGAGACGAATTTAAAAACGTGGTCGGGGACCTTTAATGAGAAGATAACAAGAGAAGAAGGATCATCGCATATTTTTAACTTTCTGAAAGGAGTGATATTTATAGATCAGCCTTAAACACTGATCATTCCCAGTTGACACAAACTACATGTAGGAAAAGTTTAATCATATTAAACGATATTGAAATCGGCTCCAAATGGATAGCAGTACTTAAAAATTGAATAAAACTTGGAAATTGACGATTAAATTTGTCAAATTATAGAAATAGACAATTAAATTTGACCAAAACTTGATAATTGGCAATAAAATTTGAACAAAACGTAGATGTTAACAATTAAATTTGTTTAATACATAGGAATTTATATTTAAAATGGATAAAACGTCAAAACAACAATTAAAATTGATCAAATTATAGGAATTGACAATTAAATTTGAACAAAACTTAGAAATTGACGATTAAATTTGTTAAAATATGGAAATTGACAATTAAATTTGACCGAAACTTGATAATTGGCAATAAACTTTGAACAAAACGTGGTTATTGACAATTAAATTTGTTTAATACATAGAAGTTTATAATAAAAATGAATAATACCTGGAGAAGACAGTTGAATTTGATCAAATTATAGACATTGACAATTAAAATTCAAGAAAACTTGGAAATTGACGATTAAATTTGTTAAAATATAGAAATTGACAATTAAATTTGACCAAAACTTGATAATTGGCAATAAACTTTGAACAAAACGTGATTAATGACAATTAAATTTGTTTAATACATAGAAGTTTATAATAAAAATGAATAATACCTGGAGAAGACAGTTGAATTTGATCAAATTATAGACATTGACAATTAAAATTCAAGAAAACTTGGAAATTGACGATTAAATTTGTTAAAATATAGAAATTGACAATTAAATTTGACCAAAACTTGATAATTGGCAATAAACTTTGAACAAAACGTGGTTATTGACAATTAAATTTGTTTAATACATGGAAATTTATAATAAAAATGAATAATAACTGGAAATGACAGTTGAATTTGATCAAATTATAGGAATTGACAATTAAAATTCAACAAAACTTGGAAATTGCGATTAAATTTGACAAAATATAAAAATTGACAATTAAATTTGACCGAAACTTTATAATTGGCAATAGAATTTGAACGAAACGTGCATATTGACAATTAAATTTGTTTAATACATAGGAATTTATAATAAAAATGAATAATACCTGGTAGTGACAATTGAATTTTATCAAATTATAGGAATTGGCAATTAAATTTCAACAAAACTTGGAAATTGACGATTAAATTTGTTAAAATATAGAAATTGACAATTAAATTTGACCAAAACTTGATAATTGGCAATAAACTTTGAACAAAACGTGGTTATTGACAATTAAATTTGTTTAATACATAGAAGTTTATAATAAAAATGAATAATACCTGGAGAAGACAGTTGAATTTGATCAAATTATAGACATTGACAATTAAAATTCAAGAAAACTTGGAAATTGACGATTAAATTTGTTAAAATATAGAAATTCACAATTAAATTTGACCAAAACTTGATAATTGGCAATAAACTTTGAACAAAACGTGATTAATGACAATTAAATTTGTTTAATACATAGAAGTTTATAATAAAAATGAATAATACCTGGAGAAGACAGTTGAATTTGATCAAATTATAGACATTGACAATTAAAATTCAAGAAAACTTGGAAATTGACGATTAAATTTGTTAAAATATAGAAATTGACAATTAAATTTGACCAAAACTTGATAATTGGCAATAAACTTTGAACAAAACGTGGTTATTGACAATTAAATTTGTTTAATACATGGAAATTTATAATAAAAATGAATAATAACTGGAAATGACAGTTGAATTTGATCAAATTATAGGAATTGACAATTAAAATTCAACAAAACTTGGAAATTGCGATTAAATTTGACAAAATATAAAAATTGACAATTAAATTTGACCGAAACTTTATAATTGGCAATAGAATTTGAACGAAACGTGCATATTGACAATTAAATTTGTTTAATACATAGGAATTTATAATAAAAATGAATAATACCTGGTAGTGACAATTGAATTTTATCAAATTATAGGAATTGGCAATTAAATTTCAACAAAACTTGGAAATTGACGATTAAATTTGTCAAAATATAGAAATTGACAACTAAATTTGATCGAAACAAGACAATAAAGATCATACTAAAAAAGAGGTGGATAATCATGTTATACGATATTGAAATCGGCTCCAAATGGATAGCAGTGCTTAAAATTACTGTCCTTTCAAGTGCCCATCAAGGTAACGAGTTATTGTCAAGTATTCTAACCATTGATTTATCCAATTTACATTATCTTTAGAACCAGAATACGTGATTTTATTCATGTCCTGTATTGTTTCTACACCCCGATTTATTCTTCAATTAATTAGTTTGCAAATAATCTGAAATATTGATGTGACTTTTTAACATCCGCATTAATATTTAACGCGATGATTATTGTAATTGTTTTGTATATTTTGCAATGTTTTAAATGATCTTGTAGATTACAATCAAAATACAAAGTAACCAGAAAGAAAATTGTTGATATTAAAAACCAAAAAACGATTTATTCATCAATTTTTCAAATTGTTTTGGTTGTCTTCTGGTAATTTTTTCAATAAATATGTAAAAATGTGTTAATAAATCATTTTTGACAAAAAAACACTATCGAGACCAAGGATCGACGTGATATTAGGACTTTTCCCAAGAAAAATCCACCATTGAGAAGTGGTTGCTAAGTTTAAACGATGCGAAATGGGCACCGAAAACGCTGCATGCAGTAGACGCCCCAAAGGGACTGTCAAAAACATACCAGAAAATAATTTCGATTAACAACGACGTCAATCTCGAAATTTCCACTGGAGGCTTTGGGAGAAGAGGCTAGAAATCCAAGAACGCCGTTTATGTGGAAGTGATCTCTCAGTTGATCGGCCGATCTGAAAGACACTTTTGACAGACACATTCAGGCACTCGTGGGCGAAAATTCGGGCGAACTCACCCCTTTACCTTTATAAGTACAAAATTTATTTTTTTTCCCATAATCAAATATAGAGCAAACGTTGCCCGATTACCTAGTGGAAAAACTTTTGTCCATACTTAGGTACTACCAATTCAAGAGCTGATTCAGTACCAGTAATAACTTATGACATAACATCTTCTCCAAATCGTCTAAACGGCCTCCAAGCTCTCTATGCGATTCGTATAATCGAATTCCATTACTAAAGATACTCTTCTCACCCCTTGGAGATCCCCATACCTCAAAGTTCAAGAGGA
This sequence comes from Diorhabda carinulata, assembly GCF_026250575.1. Lineage (NCBI taxonomy): Eukaryota > Metazoa > Arthropoda > Insecta > Coleoptera > Chrysomelidae > Diorhabda > Diorhabda carinulata. The sequence continues at coordinate 13,570,181 of NC_079466.1, read as the reverse complement.
AACTCCCTTATACGTCCTTTCGTCTACTAGTAACTAGAACTCCCAGAGAATTACCTCAACTTCTTCCATAAGGTGAAACTCTGTCTTCAATCACACCTTTTCAATAGTTTCTCTATAACCCGGTGAACAAAATGGCCGACGATAGGGAATAAAGCAGCTGCAGTTGTATCTGCTTAAAAAAATAAAACTCCTCGATATCTGGGGATAATCTTTTTTATTTGTCTTCTAATATTTGTTCGATTTGTTTTTTTTTCGGTCTGAAGCAGTGAACATCATAAAAACCAACCACCAGACCTCCAGCATTGCAGAGGAGCAGTTCCTACATCAGGGTCAAATCCCTCTTTGACATAAAAATTTCCTCAATGCATCCAAAAAATAAAAAACGACAAACTTCTCTTTCTCAACATGTTATTTGATGAAAAAACAATTTAAATATACGTGAAAGAAGTGAAAATTATCAATTTGAAAAATGATACGATCGATTTAGGTCCTAATTACCAAAACACAACGTTCATTATATAGTAATTAAGAAAAGATGATATCCGTCACATAGGCACTACAATAACCTCATTATAATTTTTATTTGATCGTATACAAACAACGCGAGTTTTGTTCGAGATCCCGACACCGTACGTCTCGGAATGTTTAAATTGAACTAAAAGTTTTAAAGGCAGAAGTTTGTAAGATCAGCGGCAGTTAGTAGGTTGTACCTTTATAGTATAGAAGAGGAGCGGTATCTACCCACTTTATTATACGAGTGTCTCTGTCTCATCATCACTAATGTATGTACAGGTTGTTTTTTTTTTCATATTACCGCAAGGTTAACACAGTTGATGATACATAATTTGATTTATTAATTATCATTTAGATATTTTTTCATACGAGAAATATTTGTTTCTTAGATATATAGGGTCATATAGTAAAACACATCAGTTTTAGTACGTATTTTTGGACGTAAGTCAAAGAAATAAAACGTCAAATTTTTTAAATAGTTAGTAAAATTCAATATATAACATAAACCGAAACGGTTTGCAGAACATCGGTGGAGTTATAACTATAATTTGAAGAAAATTTGGAAATTGACGATTAAATTTGTCAAAATATAGAAATTGACAATTAACTTTGAAGAAAACTTGATAATTGGTGATAAAATTCGAACAAAACGTAGATATTGACAATTAAATTTGTTTAATACATAGAAATTTATAATAAAAATGAATAATAACTGGAAATGACAGTTGAATTTGATCAAATTATAGACATTGACAATTAAAATTCAACAAAACTTGGAAATTGACAATTAAATTTGTTGAAAACATACGAATTTATAATTAATATGAATAAAACCCGGAAATGACAATTGAAATTGATCAAATCATAGAAATTTGGAAATTGACGATTAAATTTGTCAAAATATAGAAATAGACAATTAAATTTGACCAAAACTTGATACTTGGTAATAAACTTTGATTAAAACGTGGATATTGACATTTAAATTTGTTTAATACATAGGAATTTATATTAAAAATGGATAAAACGTCGAAGTGACAATTGAAATTGATCAAATTATACAAATTGACAATTAAATTTGATCAACAATTGATAATTGGCGATAAAATTTGAACAAAACGCGGATATTGACAATTAAATTTGTTGAAAACATACGAATTTATAATTAAAATGAATAAAACCCGGAATGACAATTGAAATTGATCAAATCATAGAAATTGACAATTAAATTTGCACAAAACTTGGAAATTGACGATTAAATTTGTCAAATTATAGAAATAGACAATTAAATTTGACCAAAACTTTATAATTGGTAATAAACTTTGAACAAAACGAGAATATTGACAATTAAATTTGTTTAATACATACGAATTTATAATAAAAATGGATAAATTGTCGAAGTGACAATTGAATTTGATCAAATTATAGGAATTGACAATTAAATTTCAACAAAACTTGGAAATTGACGATTAAATTTGTCAAATTATAGAAATTGACAATTAAATTTCAATAAAACTTGGAAATTGACGATTAAATTTGTCAAATTATAGAAATAGACAATTAAATTTAACCAAAACTTGATAATTGGCAATAAACTTTGAACGAAACAAGAATATTGACAATTAAATTTGTTTAATACATATGAATTTATAATAAAAATGGATAAAACGTCGAGGTGACAATTGAATTTGATAAAATTATAGGAATTGACAATTAAATTTGAATAAAACTTGGAAATTTACTATTCAATTTGTCAAAATATAGAAATTGACAATTAAATTTGACCAAAACTTTATAATTGGCAATAAACTTTGAACAAAACTTGGAAATTTTTAATAAACTTTGAACAAAACGTAGATATTGACAATTAAATTTGTTTAATACATAGCAATTTATATTAAAAACGAATGAAACGTCGAAATGACAATTGAAATTGATCAAATTATTGGAATTGACAATTAAAATTGATCAACACTTGATAATTCGCGATAAAATTTGACAAAATGTGGATATTGACAATTAAATTTGTTTAATACATACGAATTTATAATAAAAATGGATAAAACGTCAAGGGGACAATTGAATTAGATCAAATTAAAGAATTGACAATTAAATTTGCACAAAACTTGGAAATTGACCATTAAATTTGTCGAAATATAGAAATAGACAATTAAATTTGATCAAAACTTGATAATTGGCGATAAAATTTGAACAAAACGTGGATATTGACAATTAAATTTGTTTAATACATACGAATTTATAATAAAAATGGATAAAACGTCAAGGTGACAATTGAATTTGATCAAATTATTGGAATTGACAATTAAATTTGCACAAAACTTGGAAATTGACTATTAAATTTGTCGAAATATAGAAATTGACAATTAAATTTGATCAAAACTTGATAATTGGCGATAAAATTTGAACAAAACGTGAGAATGTTGATAATTGAATTTGATCAAATTATAGGAATTGACAATTGAATTTGAACAAAACTTGGAAATTCACAATTAAATCTCCCTTGTCTATGAGAAAATTGAAAAAAATATGAACCAAAAGTAAGAATTTTTCAATCAAATATAAAATTTGACGATTTCATTTGACTATTCCAACTAAAAGTAGAAATTGACGATTAAAAATAAACAGAATGTGAAACCATTCGATTTGGAGAAAATGTAGGAATTGATTATTAGATTGCCAATTTTCTCTAAATTTCACTAAATCTAGAAATAGACGTTTGACTTTAAAAAAATTGACAATTAATATTCAAAAAAATGTAGAAATTGAGAATTTTTTTCAACAATTCCAGCTGAATGTAGGAATTGACGATTTAAATTGAACAAAAAGTAGAAATTGATCATAAAATTCGAAGAGAGTGGAATTTAAGAAAATTCATTGTTTGTAATGTTGGTATTTAGTTAGAAGAGGGTATTGGAAAGGAAAAAAACTATGTCTATCTACAGAATAAAATGAGATGCCATCAAGAACAAAACTTGTATTGCATTGAATATCATAGTGAAAAAGATTGTTTAGTGACATTGCAAAATTGCGTTGACTGAGTTGCCAGACATTTTTTTTACAAGTTTTTGATGGCATCTAAACTTAGATGATACCAGCAGGCGTTTCAACCTTCGATATAATTAAGTTGAGAAAATATGATGTAATCTAAAGGATTTTCGTTATTTTTTCAATTTTGATAGAAAAAAGTAAAATATTGAACGAATTATATCATGATTTGACCTCTAGTAGCTTTGCCATACGTTAGTACGAACAACTTGAACGGAGGCTTTCAAAGAATTTAATTCCATTTAGGGAAACCGGTCGTGGCATACTTTTTAATCATGGAATAAATTCCAATAAAACGCTATATTTATGCTATGTCGTATAACTAAGGGTACGTGAAATCAAATATTTTATATACGAGGTATGGGCAAGCGAAAAACCCCCAAAAAGACACTTAGAAACAAGAAAAAGTTACATGTTTTCGAGAAGTTTGTTTTTGAAAATTGGTAAAAAAAATTTCGAAATTGACAATTAAATTTGTCGAAATATAGAAATTGACAATTAAATTTGAACAAAATTTGATAATTGGCAACATACTTTGAACAAAACGTGAATATTGACAATTAAATTTGTTTAATACATAGGAATTCATATTAAAAATTGATGAAACGTCAAAGTGACAATTGAAATTGATCAAATTATAGGAATTGACAATTAAATTTGAACAAAATTTGATAATTGGCAACATACTTTGAACAAAACGTGAATATTGACAATTAAATTTGTTTAATACATAGGAATTCATATTAAAAATTGATGAAACGTCAAAGTAACAATTGAAATTGATCAAATTATAGCAATTGACAATTAAATTTTAAAAAAATCGAAATTGACAATTAAATTTGTCGAAATATAGAAATTGACAATTAAATTTCAATAAAACTTGATAATTGGCAACATACTTTGAACAAAACGTGAATATTGACAATTAAATTTGTTTAATACATAGGAATTCATATTAAAAATGGATAAAACGTAGAAGTGACAACTGAAATTGATCAAATTATAAGAATGATTAATAATGGTCGATCTACATGTTTTCGATAAGTTTGTTTTTAATTAAATTTGGGGGAATTTTCAATAAAAAATACATCGATTCATCATTTTTTGCGTTAAACTCGTGACAAGTCAACGAAAAATCAATATTTCTTTATGAAAATTTAATAGAGGATTAAAAGCTGTCCGTACGAGCAGGAAATTTTCCTCTACTTTGAGCAAACTCTAGGTGAGTACATCCACCCCCAAAAATGCATAGTAGTGACCAGATTCGTACTAATACCTAATAATGGTCGATCTATATGTTTTCGAAGTTGCTGATTCCGTGAAGTAAAATTTGTAGGATAAATAATAACTAATTCGGTAGTCAAAAGTCGTTAAAGATAAAATTAAAAGTATTTACATTTCTAAATGTTTTTGATTTTTGGTCACTTCTGTTTCAAAATTAGTTTTTTTTAATAATTCTTTAAAGATAGATAAAACTTTTCTTTAAGTCTTTCTCATATTTTGATAAAGACTTAAAGAAAAGTCGAAACGTCAATTTTTATCTATTTTCCAAAAATTATTAAAAAAAAACTAATTTTGAAACAGAAGAGACCTAAAATCAAGAACATTTAGAAACATAAACATATCAAAAGATTTAAAAAATGAAAGAAATTTATATCGAATAATCTTAAATTAAAAATTGGTTTAGTAACCTCAGTTTTTTTAACCTAACTGTATATTTTTTCCGACTATTCCATTTTGGGTTACTCTACATTCGAACATGTTGAACTTCTTATACAGATTATTAATACTCCTAAGTCTTGTAAATGAATAAGTTTTTTCTTCTGTTAATTGTATTACACGTTTCAACACCTACATCAATATTTGAATCATAATTTTACCCACACTATTTTTAACAAGGTAAACGTCTACCGAAAATAAGTGATGACATCATTATTAAATAAATATAATAATTATCGTTTAATATTTCAAAAGTCTGGTACGCAATAAAACTATAAGCGAACTCGGCGGTATATATTTGGTAGAGTTTTTTTGTTAGTTTTAGTAATATTTTTCCATAATCTTGTAGAATATTTATTAGGCCCTTATTAGACGAGGCAGCAAGTTGCGCAACCCATCGCCAGTCTGATTGTCGAAGAGAGCAACCAGAAAATTGGCAACATCGAAAGAAGACAAAGAAGGAAGACCATTCATAGCTCAAATCAGGTTCAGTATAGACGAGAACGTTCGGTGAATATGATAGTCGGAAAGAATGAAATGAATATTTGCTTCTTCTGTCATTGTGCATGAAAAAAACGAGACTGAAAAGAAGAATAATGCATTTAAAAAAAAATACGATCGATTTTGGATGGATGGACAATTAAATTCGACAAAAACTTGGAAATTGACGATTAAATTTGTCAAATTATAGAAATAGACAATTAAATTTGACCAAAACTTTATAATTGGTAATAAACTTTGAACAAAACGAGAATATTGACAATTAAATTTGTTTAATACATACGAATTTATAATAAAAATGGATAAATTGTCGAAGTGACAATTGAATTTGATCAAATTATAGGAATTGACAATTAAATTTCAACAAAACTTGGAAATTGACGATTAAATTTGTCAAATTATAGAAATTGACAATTAAATTTCAATAAAACTTGGAAATTGACGATTAAATTTGTCAAATTATAGAAATAGACAATTAAATTTAACCAAAACTTGATAATTGGCAATAAACTTTGAACGTAACAAGAATATTGACAATTAAATTTGTTTAATACATATGAATTTATAATAAAAATGGATAAAACGTCGAGGTGACAATTGAATTTGATAAAATTATAGGAATTGACAATTAAATTTGAATAAAACTTGGAAATTTACTATTCAATTTGTCAAAATATAGAAATTGACAATTAAATTTGACCAAAACTTTATAATTGGCAATAAACTTTGAACAAAACTTGGAAATTTTTAATAAACTTTGAACAAAACGTAGATATTGACAATTAAATTTGTTTAATACATAAGAATTTATAATAAAAATGAATAATACCTGGAAATGACAATTGAATTTGATCAAATTATAGGAATTGACAATTAAATTTCAACAAAATTTGGAAATTGACGATTAAATTTGTCAAAATATAGAAATAGACAATTAAATTTGACCGAAACTTGATAATTGGCAATAAACTTTGAAGAAAACGTGGTTATTGACAATTAAATTTGGGTAATATATACGAATTTATAATTAAAATGAATAATACCTGGAAATGACAATTGAATTTGATCAAATTATAGGAATTGACAATTAAATTTCAACAAAAATTGGAAATTGACGATTAAATTTGTGAAAATATAGAAATAGACAATTAAATTTGACCGAAACTTGATAATTGGCAATAAACTTTGAAGAAAACGTGGTTATTGACAATTAAATTTGTTTAATACATACGAATTTATAATTAAAATGAATAATACCTGGAAATGACAATTGAATTTGATCAAATTATATGAATTGACAATTAAATTTCAACAAAAATTGGAAATTGACGATTAAATTTGTGAAAATATAGAAATAGACAATTAAATTTGACCGAAACTTGATAATTGGCAATAAACTTTGAAGAAAACGTGGTTATTGACAATTAAATTTGTTTAATACATACGAATTTATAATTAAAATGAATAATACCTGGAGATGACAGTTGAATTTGATCAAATTATAGAAATTGACAATTAAAATTTAACAAAACTTGGAAATTGCCGATTATATTTGTTAAAATATAGAAATTGACAATTAAATTTGACCAAAGCTTGATAATTGGCGATAAAATTGTGTCAAAATATGATAGTCGCGAAGAAAGAAATGAATATTTACTTCTTCTGTCAATATTCTGAAAAAAACAAGACGAAAAAGAAAGATTTACACTACCGGTTAAAAAAAATACGATCGATTTTGATTAACTGTCGACTTCACCTTTTCGTTGTTGCAAAATCTTCTACCACCGAGTCATATTTTCAAGTATGGGAACAGAAAATAATCCGAGGGGGCTGAATCTGGTGAATAGGGTGCATGAGGTAGCAATTCAAACTTTAATTAATTGATTTTGTCCCTTGCAATATCGGATGTGTGACCTGGTGCATTGTCTTGATGAAACAACAAGTTTTTGCTTGAGTTCTTCGCTAAAACGTTGCAATAAGTTCGCATAATGATGGTTTTTTCTTTTTAAAGTTAGTCAGAGAAAATTATCTCATAAAACCGACACCACTACCTTGCCTTACGATGGAACGGTCTTCGTCTCCTTTGGAGCCTGTTCTCCCTTTTCAGTTCATTGTTTTGATTGTTTTTTGGTTTCGTTTCATCTATTATTATGAAACGGCGTAAGAACTCGGCTCTATTTCTGTGAAACATTGCCAAACACTCTACGGAAACAACTTCATCTTCCATCAACATCAACAACTTGAACCATACAGCGGCATATTTCAAACAACTACCGCCATCTCTAGTTCAGGCCAGGTACTTCTGGGACCATCTTCGTATGAAGCCTTGCTCGAGTTTTACTTCTTTGGTTCTACTTATTACAATATTAAAATGGTTGTGTACAATTTTAAAAACTTACTTATTTTATTTATGCAACAAGGGAAAAGACTTTCTTTTCATAATAAACGAGTAAGAAAATTATTTTAATTAATACACACAGGAATAAACGAGAAAGAATTGTTCGAAATCAACACTTAATAGACTACTAGAAGATAATTCTAAATCCCATTTTAGGGTGTTGAGAAGTACTATGGATCAATAGGTAAACACCCTTTAACAGGTTGCCCAGAATTGTTAGAAAACTACTTTAAGGTTAGGTCAACACATATTTCGCGCTCCACATTCAAGCAACAAATCAAATGTGCTGGTCAAAACATGGCTGCCAACTTCGGGACTGGTTGCGCTGCTTTACTGCCTCGTCTATTATAGGCATTTAATCCACAAAACTATATATTTGCAATGAACATCATTGAATAAAAAATTTAAAATTATTTCGGGATAATTCCATATCTTTATTGTTAATTTTTTTAATATTTAATTAATGAACGTACTGTATAATACATTTATTTACTTCTGTGTCTTCTATTTTGTAGTAGTGAGTGTATTAATTTTTTAATCACTTATCACTAATCACAATAAATTGCTATAGTGAAAATCCTGATAAGGATAATCGAATGAATTTATTAAATTATTGTGTTGTCATTATTCTTTGTCAACTTTGCAAAGTTTTAGGTCGATCTACTTTTTCGAAATCGCTTTTAAAGATGATGTAACATGGATATATTGAAAAAACTTACCAGCTCTGAAAATTTCGTGGCACCCATCGCACCTCGAAGCAAATTGTTGATCGTAACAGTTTCCGCAATAGATCCTGTCACCTTTAGATCCAAATTGCTTGTCGACCAAAGATTCCCCGCAAGTGGTGCAAAGGAAACAAGCCTCATGCCAATGTTTGTCTTTGTAAGATAAATCCTAAGGAAACAGAACAAAAAAAATACATTTCAAATAAACGTGTAACTAAAGATTGAGAATTGAATGGAAATCAAACATGATTCCAACGAAAAAATTAATTTAGAAACCAAAGAAAAAGCGGAAATTCTAACTACAGATGGCGGTGATGAAGTACCAACTTTCAAAAGACTATGTGTCAAATTTAATGACATTTCGATTTGTCAGAAAAAAATGGCAGCCATTTAAGTGAAGCTATTGTTATTTTCAAAATAATTTCGTGTGTTAATTTATCATTGCTCCATCGAAAATAACTATTTGTTGTTGGTTTTCTGGATTTAAACGATGATGTTGAACGTTCTGGTTGACCAAATAAGGTGGTTACTCAAGAAAACCTCAAAAAGTCCACAAATTGGTTATATCTAAACGTAGATTGAAATCGCGTGAGATAGTTGATGCCGTGAAGATATCAAAAGGCAGTGTGTTCACAATTATGCATCAACATTCAACTATAAGAAAGCTTTTTGACAATAGATCCATCACTCCACTCCAGAATCAAAACCAATATCATCTGAGTGGACTACAGCCGGTGAACCAGGTTCTAAGTGTCCAAAGACACAACAGTCAACTAGGAAGGTTATGGTTTCAATATTTTGGAATGCGCATGGATTATTATTCATCGACTATCTCCAAAAAGGAGAGAAAATCAATAGCGAATACTACATAAAGTTGTTGAATGCAAAAATCAAGGAAAAACGGTCTCATATGTCGAAGAAAAAACCAAGGCAGTGCACCTATTCACAAGTCGATGGCAACGGTGGTTAAATTGAACTAATTGCTTCCCCATCCACCGTATAGTTCAGATCTAGCCCCCAGTGACTACTGGCTATTCGCTGATTTCAAAAATTGTCGCCGGTAAAGAATTCAGCTCAATTGTTGAAACGATTTATTGAGTGATGTGAAACGTTCGCGTTTCTTCAGAATAATCAGAAATCATACACGACTAAATCAGGCGAATAGTTTGGTATTCAACACCGAACTAGTAACAATTTTTCTCGCAATAACATAATTTACTGATGCTGATCCAATAGAGTTGACTCAATAGCTGGAAATGCTGGCAGAATTCACTATTTAAGCATGGCGGTATTAAAAAATGCAGTGTTGCCAGCTCTAACTACTCTAGTTTCTTCGCTTCTCAAAATATATTATATAGAGTGCAACGTTCATCAAAGACAATCTAGAATTGTAATGGAATCGAAAACAATTGAATTTGTCAAATTATAGAAATTGTAAATTAAATTTGACCAAAACTAGATAATCGGCAATAAACTTTGACAAAACTTAGATATTGACAATTAAATTTGTTGAACACATAGGAATTTATATTAAAAATGGATAAAATGTCAAAGTGACAATTGAAATTCATCAAATTATAGGAATTGACAATTAAATTTGAACAAAACTTGGAAATTGACGATTAAATTTGTCAAAATATCCAAATTGACAATTAAATTGACCAAAACTTGATAATTGGCAATAAAATTTGAACAAAACGTAGATGTTGACAATTAAATTTGTTTAATACATAGGAATTTATATTAAAAATGGATAAAACGTCAAAGCAACAATTGAAATTGATCAAATTATAGGAATTTACAATTAAATTCGAACAAAACGTAGATGTTGACAATTAAATTTGTTTAATACATAGGAAATTATATTAAAAATGGATAAAACGTCAAAGCAACAATTAAAATTGATCAAATTATAGGAATTGACAATTAAATTTGAACAAAACTTGATAATTGGCAATAAACTTTGAACAAAACGTAGATGTTGACAATTAAATTTGTTTAATACATAGGAATTTATATTAAAAATGGATAAAACGTCAAAGCAACAATTGAAATTGATCAAATTGTAGGAATTCACGATTAAATTTGAACAAAACTTAGGAATTATAAGAATCGAAAACAATAAAAATGATCGATTTCAAAAAAAAGCAAGGAGGCAATTGAACTGGGGGTGTATAAGATAGAATATCTTACCTTGGAGTCAATACCAATAATTCTACTGCATTTTTCGCAAGCATTGGCGAAGACGTTTTCATAGCAGGAGACGCAGTAAGGATGGTCGTCGCGAAGGACGTAACGTTGTCCTGTAAGGCTCTCGTCACATTGCCAACAACAGAAATGTTGACCATGCCAATCTTTGTTCATTGCCTTCGTGTACTCGCCACTGAAAATCAACTAAAATAAAATGTATTATTAATTTTTTCGAAAAAAAAAAAAATTAACACGAATTTAATAGCATTTAGATATTTTTTTGATTCGGAACGTGTACTAAAAACTGTTTATTCAATTCAAAAATGAAAAATTGACGCTCGAACATTGTCTAGTTGATGTAAATTAGCCGCACTGAAGATGTTCATAGTTCATTCAAAACAGAGGATTCCCCCTATCCCTGATCTTATAATTAGCTGTTTCCGAGAATGTATGTAATTCCAAAACGTTCTTTCTGAATAGTCCTCGTATCATGGATAATATTTTTTATGACGAAAATTTTGAATTTGAATTGCATCGCCGATTTATGCATAAAACAAAATTACATACGGATCGAATTTTGGCAAGCGGTCTGTTTGTTAAATCTATAAATAATTTTGTACGTGATTTAAATGTTTCTCGCTCATTTTATACCTCATGAAATAGATTGTGGTATAAACTACCAACTTTACTAATAAATTAACAAAAATTCTAAACGAAAATAATTTTTTCCGATCAATTTCGGAGAAAATTTTCATTTTACATTCGATAACCTCAAAATTCACATAATTTTCAAACTCGATCGTTAACGAAAGGGATCTAGTATGTCAATCATTTATTTTGACACTTAATTAAGTCAGTAGCGGATGTAGATCTCGCTTTCAAAGTTCTCCACCAGGTGCAATATGGACGAACATCCGCCATCTTTCAATCATCCGCCGTCTTAGTCGCACCGTTCAAATTGACATAATGCAATACAACGTGCAAGAAATTGCATGCAAATCTCTGTAAACAGTAAAAGTAAGCAAATACCTAACCTCAAATTTTATCTAATATTTTGTACCTAGTTTAACAATGAAAATAACAAAATTTTACGAAAGTCATCTAATCTGTTAAGCCAAAGTAACTAAAATTCAACTTGCGTGCAATAAAAATGGCACAAAACCGATAATGTCAATGCCTTTATTCATTCAGTTCTTGTTATAAAATAAAAAGATTGTCGTAGTCTTGGTTTAGATACTTCGAGTAACTTCATCCTTAGTTCGCAAACTCCGAGCAAACTTCTCAGCTTGTAGGAGCAAATACGATACAGGGTATTGAAGAAAACAGTACTGACACCTTCAAGGCGTTTTTTAACAATGCAGTTAACAAATTTCTTGACAAAACAATCGATCTAATGTTCATGCAGAGTCAGCTGATAACTACTATCGTATCATAGTGTAAATCCCGTTTCTTCTTTTTTATTATGAATGAACTGATGGCAAGAATGCCCCAGAAAGAAGCGAAATGCGGAAGAAAACATACATCTTTGAAATTCAAACAAGAAGAAATCAAATTTAAAAAGAATCTTTCTTGTTTTTCTGTCTTGTTGAACTACCAGTACAACAGGGTGAACTTGTTTTGCTTTGCGTCGCTTAAAAACGTATCTACGTAGTACAACGGTTGAAGAAAGATTAATTGGCTTCCTCCATCAAGATATTTCTAGTATAATGAAGGTCTTGGATGTTTAATTCAAAAGCATAAGAGAAAATTCGACCTCAAATTGCTGTCAAGAATGTACATGTACAAAGTATTATGTACTTTGTAATTCATTGTTCATGTATCGATGAAAAGATAGGGAATCTTGAGGATTGAAATTATTTACCAGACTGAACTTTAAAAACAAAAATTTCTGGCATTAAGTTTTGAAAATAAAACGTTCATTTAATTACTAAAATTTTCATTGAAATTTCGACCTCCTGTGGTGCCCTCCGAATGTAAATCGTGGATCCGCCCCTGATTTTTTTCATCAGAATAATGTACGAGGCGTGACTATTAAATAACGGGACTGGTGATATAAAATATTTTATTAATTTCTTATTTATTAGATATTTTGACATGTTAATGTTTCTAAATCGTCTTGATTTTAAATCTTTTCTAATTAAAATTACGTTTTTATAACGATCTTTATTATTGACACCGAAAATTTGCGGATTTACCTGTCCTCAAAAAAAAAATTTAGTTCGAAGCACTGCAGGAAAAGTCTGTTTCTTCTAGGCCGTCTTAAACCGCCCAAAAACACGTGGACACGACAAACATTCATTATCATAAACTTGTTTCAATAAATGATAAGTATAATTTCATACCAAGCCGTTTCTTTTTTACAGCAAAACAAAAAACAAACCCTATATAAACGAAGGCATAGAGTAGGCTTGAAGCTAAACAGCTGACAGTCGTTAATTTTTGGCGCGTGCGTACTTTTTTTATAGCAGCGATAGATAGCTACACCTCGTATAAATAATCTGATTGTAATTTAAGCAATATTAGTATTATTTGTGAATAAACAAACAAAACGAAAATATTAGTAAAAATATGAATGTACCTTTTGTGAGATGGGGGTATGTGATGGCATAATATTGACAGACGTCAAGTGTTGTCGAAATTGGTAGTGTTTGTAATTCAGCGATTTCAATGTTGAAAAACGTTTTAAACATGTTTCAAAAACTAATTATATACTTCAATTACTAAATAAAAGATTTTTTATAGTCGAAAGTTGTTAACGATTTCTAATTATTTGCGATTAAAGTTTTATTTGTCGATGATCAAATGTCATTTATTCTAACTTAAAAAAGAAGAATTTTTAGGTTGAAGGTTAGATAAGATAGATAGAATAAAAATGTCAGAAAAATGTTTCTTCAGTATATTATTTTCAATACGGTCTACTTCATTCGAAAAGTTTAATTTATTAGATCAGTGAATACACTGCGAAAAAGTGTGTGTCATATCCATAAAGATAATAAAAGGCCTTTTCGGAAACTATGAGCTGAAGTCAGGTAGATCTGATTGTTTCCGAACTTTTTATTTTATTGGTAGCGCCTCAAAAAGTTGACTTTTTGATGATTTTCTCGAAGATACATTTGGAAGTTAGTTGACAGCTGATTCGTGTATAATGTCATACAAATGTGTTAATTTTCCCGACCTTCAAGTGCTATGTTGCATATTTCAACCTGCTCTATCTCATGTTATAGAAATTTGACCGGTTGGTTTGATGGACGACTGTTATTTCTGCAAAGGTTTTTCGAGGAAATCAAGCATACGGGAAAAAACGCGGAGGTGTCTTCTGTAACAAAAACAAACTCTCGGAAGAAGTTCCTGTGCCTTTTCCAGTTTATGGTGTTCAAGAACTTCTGGAAATGAAGAAATTGGAACAGAATCTACAGCTTCTGCCAGTCCTCAAGCGCCGCATTTTATTATTAACCAATTGGAGCTTAATGATTTCATTTGTCCAAAGAAAAAGATGTTCACGTGTTGATTTGTTTTCAGAAGAGAACGATTTTGTGTACCCTAATGACATCGACGGATTATGGATTATGAAGATAAGTCAGAAGACTGAAGACTCTTCATTGATTCCTCAAAGTCAAGTCCAAAGACTGTACTGCTCCATAAAGGAAATAAATTTCCTTCACTACCAAATTGGCCTTTAGTTGACCCCGTTAAGATAATATGCACATCGAATTAGGGATAATCAAAAATTTTTGTAAAAGCCATGGACAAAGATGGAATTGGTCTAAAATTGTTGGACCCGACGTCAAAAAATTAATGAAAGATTCAGGATTCATTAGCACCTTAAATTAAAAAGGACGAGAAGTTTGGATGGCGTTTGTCAAAGTAACTATAAACTTTTCGCGTAACTCCTCAATACACCTCAATATTCTGACCTCATTAAAAAAAATGCTCAATGCATATTATAAATTTGAATGTAACTTGACATTGTTTTTGGAGCGTTTTAATTGACGAGCATGTAGACCGCTTTAATCGACGAACTTGTAAAGCGTTTTAATTGACGTGTATGTAGAGCGCTTTAATTGATGAGCTTGTAGAACGTTTTAATTGACGAGCATGTAGAGCGCTTCAATTGACGAGCATGTAGAGCGCTTCAATTGACGAGCATGTAGAGCGCTTCAATTGACGAGAATGTAGAGCATTTTAAATGACGAGCATATAGAGCGTTTTAACTGACTAGCATGTAGAGCGCTTCAATTGACGAGTATGTAGAGCGCTTCAATTGACGAGAATGTAGAGCATTTTAATTGACGAGCATATAGAGCGTTTTAATTGACGAGAATGTAGAACGCAGACTACTCTTGGTAGATTAATTAAAGACACTCTGGACTCCGAATATGAGAAATATGTGAAACAGTCTAAGGAAACATGTTTTTTAGTGCTGACAATGAATACTTGAGATTTTTCATACCAGTAAATTTATTTTTAATAAAAATGTGACGAAACTCAAATTTTTCCCCATCTTTCTTATTTTTTTTTTTATAGGAATTACGAATGGTTTTTTTGTAGTCTAGTGTAATCGTCATTGATCTGAGCTGCTATTTGCTTTGCGCAAAAGTGTGCCAAAAACACGGTTTTTAAAATTTCAGCAGCAGTCTTTGTTTTTTGAAGTATTGAAATGTAACTACATACCGACAGATATTGAAATAATATTTATTGAATCTTTCATATCAATTTAGCTATTATACAAATCAATTCTCGATTTTTTATCAGTTGAATGTTGTTGCTAAAATAACTATGCTTGTGATCTTATGGAAACCGATCTAAGGGTGTTTTATTCCCGAACTCGTTAGGGTGCAAATCTTTCTCGGCTAGCAAATATTACGAGGGTTATTACTTAAGTTTTGAGATACGGCAACACTGATGTGATAATGTTAAAGTTGACATTTCCATCATTAAGTTTGACATTTTTAATGGTGAACGTACTCAAAACGTGTTGTCATTTGAGTACTATTTGAGTTGTTTGATGATTTTCTATGACTTTCGACGTGGACTAAACCAACCAGTGTATTTATTAACTCGCTTCGACTTTTGGTAATGAAGCGCCATCTCGGGTCACTTGATCCGCTAGTCGAACTTCGCTACAGGATGAATTTCATGGAGGTCATCCAAAATCAGCTGTCGTGCCAGAAAACATCGATGCTGTACGAAAACTGATATCCCAAGATCGTCATGTGATATACCAAGGGATTGGGGCGTACTTGGACATTAATTCTATTCGCATACATTCAATTTTGCATGTACATTTGGCAATCAAACGATTTGTTCGATCTATAAGATCATGATAGGCGACGAATTATGGATCTCTGCATATGAAACTGAAGCTAAACAACAATCGACTGTATTGGTCCTTCAAGACGAGCCAAATCTAGCAAAAGTTGCGCACGAAGCGCTTCGCAGCAAATGGGTTTCATTAGAGCAAAGTAGAACGGTTAATTCTGAATGGTACATCAGGATTTGTTTGCCAGAAGTGTTCGAGAAAATCAGGAAAACCAATCGCAGAATAAGAATTATTGGCCACCACGACAAGGCGAGCTCCCACGCGTCAGTTCAAACAAAAACTGTTTTGAAGAGTTAAAACATTGACGGGTCATCCGCCGTACACTCCTTATTTGGCACTCAATGATTTCTTCATATTCTTGTAGATGAAAACCTCAATCGGAATGGAAAAAATTATTCAAACAAATGCAAACGTGTGAATATTTTGAAAAACAATGAAGATAAATTTTTATTTTATTTTTCTATCTCAAAGCTTTAGTAACAACCCTCGCACTTACATCCCCTATTACCATTTTATAGTGAAATACTAGAAAAAAATTAATTTAAATATGATGTTATATAGGGTGTTACGAAAATTGAATGAATTCCATGTGATGTGCGTACGTTTTGTGTTTAAATAAATTCCAAAATATCGTATTAAAAAAAGGGGGTAAAACAAAAACTGGTAATAAAACTGAATTAGTTTTGACACATTTCAAACACTACCACTTTGTCACTCGTATTTCTTTCCGTGGAAAAAAGTAACAGGTGGGGTGTTTCTCTGCATTTTTTTTTGAAATTCCCTCAACGTTTTATGCCAACACATACCCCTCGTTTCCATTCTTAAGTTCCTGAATGGTAATTTCGGTTTGTTCGTTGCTTCCTCTGCGTTGTTTCGTCGTCGTCTTTTTCACTTTTTTCGTCTTCTTTTCGGTAATCGTGAAATTAGAACTCACTTCTACGTCTCCCATTTTTCGATGTGATTTACGAAAAAAGAAATAAAGAATAAAAACGAAAAGCACACAAACGCGATGTGCGGGGTTGAAGTCGCGACTGAATTCTTACTTAAAATTGTAAAACGACTTTTAGAAGTCCCGGTTTTCATTTTGGTGTATTTTTAGAAAATCAAAACGTGTTGTGGTGTCGGGTGCAACCGGCAGACCACTCTTCAGTGAAATGTGCGCTTTTCTCATCCGACAACGAAAAGTGGGCAGATTACATCCAGTGGTAGCGTACAGAAACAATTTAAAAATGATTTACTTGAAAAAAAAACAACAATTGATTCCACAATAGGAATAAGCACTTCACGAAACCCCCCAAAGAAGCCACAACCCATCTAAAGGAGAACAGATCAC
This sequence comes from Diorhabda carinulata, assembly GCF_026250575.1. Taxonomy (NCBI): domain Eukaryota; kingdom Metazoa; phylum Arthropoda; class Insecta; order Coleoptera; family Chrysomelidae; genus Diorhabda; species Diorhabda carinulata. Next base: position 13,552,419 of record NC_079466.1, on the reverse strand, counting down.
ATTAAAACATACTAACGTTCATGATCAAGGTAGCTGGAGGTGTCTTTGGAACCCTCCGAAGAAGCCACAACACCCATCTAAAGGAGAATAGAACAGCAGACACAAGATGGGGATGAAAGAAAATGATTCGATCGTCTCAAACAAGGGAGTATTCACGTTTCAACTTATCTAACAATCGCATCGAAATTATCTTGAGATTTACTTTCATATCCCATTGAAACATACCAACGTCCGTAATCAAGGTACCTGGAGGTGTCTTTGGAACCCTCCGAAGAAGCCACAACACCCATCTAAAGGAGAATAGAACAGCAGACACAAGATGGGGATGAAAGAAAATGATTCGATCGTCTCAAACTAGGGAGTATTCACGTTTCAACTTATCTAACAATCGCATCGAAATTATCTTGAGATTTACTTTCATATCCCATTGAAACATACCAACGTTCATGATCAAGGTACCTGGAGGTGTCTTTGGAACCCTCTGAAGAAGCCACAACACCCATCTAAAGGAGAATAGAACAGCAGACACAAGATGGGGATGAAAGAAAATGATTCGATCGTCTCAAACAAGGGAGTATTCACGTTTCAACTTATCTAACAATCGCATCGAAATTATCTTGAGATTTACTTTCATATCCCATTGAAACATACCAACGTTCATGATCAAGGTACCTGGAGGTGTCTTTGGAACCCTCTGAAGAAGCCACAACACCCATCTAAAGGAGAATAGAACAGCAGACACAAGATGGGGATGAAAGAAAATGATTCGATCGTTTCAAATCAGGGAGTATTTGCGTTTCAACTTATTTAACAATTGGATCGGTAATATCTTATGATTTATTTTCATATCCCATTGAAACATACCAACGTCCGTGATCCAGGTAGCTGGAGATGTCTTTGGAACCGAATTTTAGCCAAAAAGTTGTTTCCTTTTGCAGCTACCATCGCATCGCAATCTCCTTTCGTAATAGACAAGTTTTTTTATATAAAACCACGGAAAATTTTGGGAAAATAAACGGCTTGTAAGCACAGTTTAGGTTATCCCAAATATTATATAGAAAATCGTAAGAAATTTCACACCCCATAACAAGATTTATTACGCACCCCATGATTTTATAATTTTCCGATCAGTAATTTTATTCTTAAGACAAGAATTATTTTTAGAAATTAAATTATGTCAAATTTCTAGTTTCGTTCCTTTTTGACTTGGTTTTCTCTCATCTCTATTCCTTTAGCTAACTACCCAGCGTAATGTATGAACACTTAGTGGGTTCTTATTTTTAAGGGGATCATATAATAATTAAACGTAGTCGGTTGCTTATAAGACGTCAACATTGACATTTTAAGAGATTCTGTAAATTCTGAAACACACATATTTTATTTAAATACGTAAAGACGACGGATCGTTTAAGCCTGAGTCTTAGTTATGTGGATAAACTAATATTTCATTAAGTTTAGATTTCCATTGTTTTTTTTTTCGTTTCAAACTCATATTTTTACTTTTTAATTTGATTATCGCTCAAAGCGTGTTTTTGAGTTTTTTTATTAAGCTATAAAGGTCGACATAAGTCCGGCAACGCTGAAAAAGATTAAAACGAAGCATGTTCGTGGTTAGTTGAGTAGACGAATTTTCAAAATGAATAACCGATACAAGCGCACACTCCAGGAAAGTTTTTTTTGTTACAAAAGAATTTCAACATTTTCGTAAGGAAGACGTACCGCGAAATTCTTAAAAACGGGCTCTGTTACCGACGCGATCTAGAGACGACGAAACGCGGTTATCGGGAGAACTTCAAATATTGAATTTTGTGGTCGGATGAAGCAACTTTTAACCTGAACGGTATACGACATAACTGCATGTACTGGAACGACCAGAATCCTGACGTCTTCACTGAAGAATAAGTAAACCAGACTGGAGCGTGTGTGTGGGCAGGTATCTTTGCGGAAGGTCTGGATTATCCGTACTTTTTTGAGGATCAAAGTTATCTAGAAACGCTCGAAGATTTACGTGGGGATTTAGACAACGATCCAACATTCGCGAAAATCCGTCATTTCATGCAAGATGGAGCTTCGCCGCACTACACGTTATGTATGCGGTTTACCTGTTCGTTTTTGAGAAAGGCTAGGACGTTTATGTGACCCGACCCTGTGATTTCTTCCTGTGGAGTCTTATCAAGGATCAGGCACCCTTCCCGACCTCCTTGACATGCTTCCCAGGACCTGACTCTCCGTTGAAAAACGTTGCCGTGAATGCATTGGTCAAGATGGACACCAATTTTCGAATCTCTTGATCTATATAATAAAATTAGAGGAGGATCAAAATATTAACGCTACGCTACTGACCTAATATATCAAATTTTGCCAGTTGTTGCTGTTACGAAACTTATTTTTACTAGTACCAGTATAAATGAAAAATAATGATCTGCTCAGTTTAACTGCATATTCTAATAAGTTGTCAGTACAATTTATAAATAATTTTTATGCTTTTTCTATTTAACAAATTTAATTGTTAACGATAAATGACACATCTAGGAATGCGAATCAGAAATCTTTCCATTATTGAAATGTATAAAAATAAATTGAATTTTAGAAAAAAGTTATAAAGTTTAATATTTCTCCGTCATTTATTGATAGTTATGATCCGGTCAAACTAGACCAAAAAATAAGAGTGAAGCTACATATATTCCCATCAAGCTTAAAATCAATGAAATTGTTTAAAATATAATAAAAAATGAAATTTTAAAATTCGCAATCAATCCCTTGTGTGGAAAAAAATGTTATTCAAGGTCAAAGGTCAAAAAAATGAGTTTTTCGCGATTTTAAGCAAAACGGTAAGTTTTATCAAAAAAATACCATAGACCAAAATTGTAGATCATAAAATTATCTACAAAAAACGTATGAATACTTTTTTTCCTACGAGGAATCGTTTCTGAGATATAACGATTCGAAAAATTTTAATAGTCAAAAAATGCAACTCCAACTGAAAAAACTATTTTCTTCTTAAAACCAGGAAAAGCTCAACATCAAAAAGTTTATCTACTTCTGCAAAGGGTCAAAATCATATAATATTTTTACACGCAGTAACTGGATGTGACACGACATCTGCATTTTACAGGAAGGTTAAAATAACAATTTCCAAATTGTTTGAAAAACAAGTTTTTAAAAACAATAATTCAACTCGACAAGCAGTTATTACCAACGTTCAAAGTATTGCCTATCTGAAGCTATGACCTTTACCCATCTTTCTGGCAATTTGTGGATCCCATCCCAAAGTAACTGCGCCAGCTTGGCAGCCGAGAATGAATCAAGCAAATTTTTGATATCTTGCTCTGATGTAAACCGTTTTCCAGTGAGAGCGTTCTGAATCGACCGGAACAAATGGTAGTCAGAAGGGGCAAGGTCTGGGCTATAAGGCGGGTGAGGTAAAACTTCCCATCCACTGTTTTCCAAACAGTTCGAAATAGCAACGTGGTGCCGAGCGTTGTCATGATGGAAAATGATTGCCTCGTGTCTGGGCGTTTTTCTGCTGTCTTCAAACGGATTAATTGTGTACGGTAGCGTTCTCCATTGATGGTTTCGCCCGGATTTAGCAGCTCATAATACAGCACACCCCTCTGATCCCACCAAATAGAGAACATTATTTTCGCGCCATGGATATTCGGCTTTGCCGTTGAATTGGCTGGTTGGCTGGTTGGCCGGATTTCACATATGATTTTTTGTGCTTGGGGCTGTCGTAATGGATCCATTTTTCATCACCAGTAACAATCCGATGCAAAAATGTGGCGTTCCAGCAGCATTTCGGACATGCAAAACTGCCTTTCGACGTCTCTCGGCTTGAGCCCATGTGGAACCCAATTTCCTTGCTTTTGAATATATCCAGCTGCTTTTAAACGTTTTGAAATGGCTACTTGAGTGACACCCAAAGATTTTGTGTTTGGCAACAATCTTCATCGAGTAATGCTTCCAGTTCATCATCTTCAAACCTAACTATTACGTTCTATTTGATCTTCTTGAGAGGTCCATTTCTGTGACTTCTATTTTTTTCATTAGCTGCTCTTTCTCCACGTTTCTGATCCATATACCAACAAAAGTCTAATCATTGCATTGTAGATCTTCATGTTTTCATAGTTTTTCTATTTCACTATTCCATTTAGTTACAGTTCTTGCTCGGTTTATTCTACATTCTATATCTGTATCGTTTGTCCATTTTTTGTCAAAAATAATTCCTAGATATTTATAATTCTCACATTGCGTGTCATCTCTGTCGTCTTTCTGCACATATTACCTAATCATCTGAAAACTGGACGGTGTTTAACCAGGCGTCACCGTCGATATGGATTCTCAACACTTTGCTTGTCTTATGTCTTTGTTGACTATATTTTATTGCAGACTTTTTATAAGTTCTGGTTGTCTAATAAAGAAGTACTCCAAGTTGTGATCCCTTTCATGATGAAGACGCCACGTTGTTTAGTATTTGTTTGGCAGCCATCGATAGTAAACAAAGTTTAGACGAGACCGTACGACCTGCGAACACCAGCATCGTAATGGTTGACCAAATGAGGTGACGACTCCAGAAATGATGAAGAGAATCCACAAAGTGGAACTGGATGATAGTCGACTGCAAGGGCGTGAGTTAGCAGACATAGTAGGCATTTCAAAAAGTGCGGTACATCGCATATTAACTGAAAATTTGGACATGAGAAAGCTGTAGATGCGGCATTAGCTCAGAATGGAACAAAAACAGAGTCGTGAAGATGTTATCATGGAGTGCATGGCAATGTTTCACAGAATTAGGCCGTTTTATAACCATGGATGAAACGTGGGTTCATCACTTCACACCCTAGACAAAAGAACAATCAAATCAATGGACTGAAAAGGAGAAACCGGCTCCAAAGAAGGCAAAGACCTTTCCATCTGCAGGCATGATCATAGCGTCGGTTTTTTGGAATGCGCGTGGGATAATTTTTATTGAATATCTTGAAAAAGGGAAAACCATCATTATGCGAACTTATTGCAACGTTTAAGCGAAGACATCAAGCAAAAACGTCTTGTTTCATCAAGACAATGCACCAACTCACACATCCGTAATTGCAATGGCTAAAATTAATTAATTAAAGTTTGAATTGGTAGATCATGCACCCTTTCCGCCAGATTTAACCTCCTCTGATTATTTTCTGTTTCCAGATATGAAAAAATGACCCAGTGGCTGAAGATTTTCCAACAATGAAGAAGTTAATGACTATCTTGAAGAGCTTAACGAAAAATTTTGTGCTGGCAGTTAATTTTCCGATAAGTATTGTTTTACAATGTCACTATTACGAAATTATTGAAAAGACAAACAAACAAATATTGTGCATCGCTAAAAATAGTGATCAGGCACCGGACTTGACACAAATATTAGATAGAGGTCTTTGTATATGGGACAAATGCCAATACAAATCACCATAACTATGTAAGTTTTTTCGGACTATTTCTTAAATATATTAACCATATAACTCTTATGTTTATCTACAGGAATCATATTTTATCATCAATTTTGTATATGTACAGGGTAATTCATTATAAATGACCCATATAAACGGTGCAGGTGTTTTTCAATATTGTAAAAACTAAAGTTTATTTTCCATAGTTTACACCTTGTATATTTTGAGTTAACTTTTACCTGATATAAAGTGTATAAAATTACGAGATGTAAACAAAAAATCCAATATTTAATTTTCAAAGCAGCTATTATTATTAAAACCAGCATGTTACATAACCTTATATGTTGATGAAAAGAGATTGTTAAAAAAGAAGAAGCAACAGTGCCAAATGAAAAAGAAGAACGGACTAAAATAGATAAAAAAATAACAAAATGAAGGAATTAACTTAGACAGCCCATTAAAATATACCATGAACAGTAACATGGGTTTTAACAGAGGCAAAAAAAATAAAATTGGTTATACAAGAGTTGATACTTTCGAGGCTTTTTCAGGTGTAGAAAAAGGTTGACCTCGAAATTTATTTTTGACCAGCTAGAATAAGGACAAATCATTGGGTGCTAAATGAGGACTGTACGGCGGATGAACCATCAATTCGATGTTTTAACTGTTCAAAAACGTTTTTGATTGAACTGATGTGTTACAGCTTGCATTGTCGTATTCTGCGATTGGTTTCTGTGAATTTTTCGAACACTCCTGGCAAACAAATGTAGATTTGCCTGTTCTACGTCGCTCTAATGGAACCAACACGGGCCTTTTTTGAGTGGTTGTCAAATTACGCGGTATCCAAAGCGAACAAAATTCATGTTTTGACCAATTAAAAATGTCGACCTTTATGATGGCAACGTTAAATTTGAAATATTGACATCGGTGTTGCCATATCTTAAACTTTAAGTAGCAAAAAGCAAAAAGGAAGGTGTTGAAACAGTTCGAAAAAGAAGAACTAAGAAAGAACTGAAGGATCTTTACAAATACCAATAATTAACAAGTTTCATAAAACCTTAAAAAGTGAGATGTTGGGGCATATTAAAAAAATACCGAAAACTAGATATGAAAATAGAATCGATGAAGAAAGGGAAGTAGGAAAAAGAAGAAGAGATTGAATGCAGTGTTGGAAGATATCGGAGTCGTAAAAAAAAATTTGAAGTACTTAAGTCCAGAATTGCAACCTGTGGAGAAGACTGGGTTGTCTTGAAGGCATTTTTATAATTCAAATAAAATTTAAAAAAAAATTTCTTTACACACGAAGGACGATTAGAATATTTTTGATGAATTTAAGGGACTAACCATAAAATTGTGGCTATGGTACAGCCGTTAATCCCTTCCTCGTTTCTTCTTTTTCACACTATTCAGTTTATACGAGTGTTCAAAATTTGTGGTCGGCTTCAAAAGATGCAAACCAATAACAAACTGAAAAAACGAGGTATATCCACAAATTAAGTTCCATTTGGTTATAAAAAAAACGTGTACAGATACAAGATAAACAAGTATTGTACAAAAATCTACAACTGTTTAACTAATTTTGTAACTAGCTTTAGAAATTCTTTGGGCACAAGTTTTGTGTGTCTTCTTCTTAGATTGTGCGTTTTAAACCATGTTCATCATCATTTTTGAAATATTAACCACCGAGGAAATATTTAAGGTGTTAGAAGAGATGAAAATCGCCAGGAAATAAATCCGGGTTGTACGGAGGATAATCAATCACATTTCATGCAAACTCCCGTAGGAATTTCGCTGTATTAGTATGGAAGAAACAACCTAATCATTTCAAAGTAATCCTCGGTGCTTGTTTTGTATTGTGGATATACCCCGTATATTAATTTCTACCATTGGGCAATCAAAGCAAATAAAATGAAAAACAGGGTGGGTTGTAGCAGAGCAGTTTAGTGAAATTGAAATGATTGTAATGATAAGGAATTTCAAATCAATAATCTAAGGCATTATTAGAAAGGGTTGAAGACGTGTGTATCTTTGTTACGAATCAAAGCAAACCCTGATGAAGAAGTGGAAGTACGCCCCGAATCTCCTCCGATTAAAGTTTCACACCCAGAGAAGTCCAGCGAAAAAATAAATAAACTCAAAGTACGAAAGGTACAAACAACTTTCTCTCAAGGTGATAATTATATTCAACCGTATGTTAAGCTTGTCCTACTTCACATTCCCAAACCAAGTAACATCTTGACGACCCACCAGCACTATCAAGTAACCAATTGCCTTCTAGTTAAGTCCTACCTATCCAATAGTCACTTTTATGTCATATTAAACCACCAACAGTCAAATTACTACACACCATCTTTAGTGTTCCACAAGGTAGTGTTCTTGGGTCTCTGCTCTTCCTATTCTACACAACAATTGCGTCATTTGCTAACGACGTAGCGAGACTGGAGACCTTAAAGAAGCTTCTATGCAACATTACCTTGATATAACTCAAATAACATTTACCAATCTTGTAAACACTTGTAACAAGGTATGTATAGCAACAGTAAAAGACGTTATATATTCTCAGACTACTTGGATGAAGCAAAGTCAGACAGTTTGACTTAAGATGTAGTGAACCTTAGACGGAAATCAAAGTTGGGACCAGGGAATACACCTAAAGGGATAAGCAAAATCAACATCTCTGAATATCATCCAAAGATTGTACGTTAGTAGTCAGACACTTCATCATCATCTTCTTCCTCTTTCAATACCAGGACCAGGTCTTGTTCAATCCAGTACGTTTGGCCCTCTTCTTGGATCTTCCTGAGAAGCTGAACTCCAGCTCCCGCAGCACCTATTTGGTGGTCTGCCTACAGGTCTGCGGGTGTGAGTTTTAGCCCACTTTGCCCATCTATCTTCTGGAATTCTTTCTACGTGATCCCTCCAGAATCTTTTTCGTGCCCTGACCCATCCTGTACGCCCAAATCACTCCTTAATCGGTCCCTGTGGGTGACTCCCTTGATGGTTCTCAGTATTTTCATCTGTGTGGTTTTTATTATTCTTTTTGTTGTTGATGTCTCGGATCTAAATTCTGAGGTATATGTGAGAATAAGTCTCACACAAGTTTTATAGATTCTGGTCTTGCTCTGTGAGCTCATCGCTTTGTTTCTCCACACTATAACTCTCAGTTAGCCGCTGACTTTTGATGCTTTCATCGCTTGTGTTCGTACCTCTTCTGTTTGGTTCTTTACGCCCAGGCAATTGAATCTTGATACCTGTTGATCATGATTTGAACAATCCTTTCATCAAGGACGAAATCCACGACGTCACATGATGAACACACCATTCAAAACAATTTACAACAATGGTCCCACCACAACAAGACTTTCTGGAACCTAGTTCCAAGACCTACTTCAAAATTAAGACAATATTAAGATAGATGATGATGGGATCTTGGTAGATACGTAGATGATGATTCCCTTTCATGCCCAAAACTTTTATATACATTTACTCAATATTCTGTATTGTTGTAAATTGTAAATAAAGCTAAATGTCACGCAAAAAATGCCAAATTAGTAATAGATCCAAAGCGTGTACTTGGGTTCGTGGTAGATACGTAGTTGTTCAATAAATTATGTCATTCAATGATTTTATGGTTTGATAAACTCTCATTGAAACTCAAATCACTTGCTTTCTGTAATGGATTCCATGTCTGAAATGATAGAATGTGGAATATAGAAAAAAATCAAAGGAAGACAAGTCATTTTATTGAACGACAGACCTTAGGCGTCGATCTCCTATTAAATGCTGTATGCGGCGTCCGACTTGAGCGTAAACCTTTCCGATCGACGTCTGAACGCCAGGTACAGCGTCAACGGTCATAGGCGAACGACGACGTCTCGTTTACAAAGTATAGTCGTGTGATATAAAATTGATATAAATTTTATAATTTTGGTGGCGTTGGTGCGTTTGAAGATACTCAGATTTTCTTTATCAAATTTTAACATTTAATACTAACGCCAGATACGACGTTTAAGATGCAATTGTTCGAAATAACTAGAGACGTCAACGTGACGCGGCGTACGGCGTGACGCTGTACGCAGCCGACGGCGTTTATAGGAGATCGTAGCCTTATTAAACAGCTGGTTGAATAATTCGTTCGCTAAAGATAAAAATATAATTATTGTAGGTAATTTTGTCATTTAAAATTGTTCTGAAACTTTCTGTCGATCTAGAAAGTCGAGAATCAAACCATTTCTTGTGGTTTTTATGTAATATACGGTAAATATTAACCGCTGGGCTACTACCCACCTCAAAAAAGGCAAAAAAAACACACTCCACAATATTATTAAAGTAAATATATTGAAACAAATCAATTAACACGAAATTTAAAAGCGTAAAATAACAAATTTCTAACAAAATCTCAGTCTCTTCACTCTACACATCAATGATTTACCCAAAACGGTTCTCCGGGTTTACTAGATGACGGTTCTTCTCCGCCGGATACTTTCTCTAATTCTTCAGCTGCGTGTTTTAAAACTGACGTAGTGTCCAATGTATTTTTCGTTTCTGTAGATCTTTTTTGATCTATAAAATATTCTATTTTGGAAATTACGCTTATTCAACGCGCAGAAAAATCACAAACAAAGCTATAAATGAGAGGTTATGATCACATAAAGATGGTACGGACACCACAAGAATGATTTATGAAGAAATGCAGACGGGAATGATTTCATCAGACGTACCTGTAATCTTCTTCTTAAAGGATTTCCTGTTAGTCCCATATTTATTAATAGTTTTAGCTTTACTAACGCCATCTAGATCGTTCAAATATTTTTCGTCGTATTTTATACTATCTTTCACGTCATCAGATACCGATTTAGATATTTTACTAGGCGCTACTAGGATTTTATTCGTCCAATACTCGGTGGTATTGTGGTGGGTCTTTTCTAAAATCACGTCTACTTTTTCGCTACATTGCGAAGGGATATACTTCAAAGGTTCTTCTTCCCTTAGATTCGCTTCGAGTTCTTTACAAATACTATTTCTGGGTATATGAGGTTCTTTTTCTACGTTTAAAAACTCGTCACGATTTTCTGGTACTTCGAAATCTACGTCTTCGAACACTACCGTGTTCAGACTTTCTTCGGAGACTATGAATTGTCTGGGTATTGGCGAAGATGATGAAACTTCGTTCGGTTTTTCTTTTAGAACGTACCTGAGGTTTGTAGAAAGTAAATTATTTTAGGAAGTTTTGTGTTAAGAAGGTATCATTACTAAATAAAGTTGAATTGACAGAATGACACGACGACGACATACTTAGATTTGAATTGTTGAGATAAATACTAAAATAGGAATGCCGGATGTCCTAAGATATGAGAAGATGTAGAAATTGAAGAAATTTTAAGTCTAAATTGCAGCGAATTCTAGTATATCTCAACGAATTATGAAAAACGAAAAGTACTAACTAGTATCAAATTCAATTCCATCAAGAATTTAACGATGATAATCTCGATAGCCTTAAGGTTTTGTATCATTATTAAAAATCTTTTTGACAACCAAATATTCATGCAGTACGATCTTGCAATATCATTTTACGCACAGCATCGATGTTTTCTGGCACTACAACCGAGTTTTAGGAAATTAATCATGTAGCGAAGTGCGACTACGATTGAATTCAGAAAACCAGCGAAATACGACGGCTCGAGATGATGTTGGTTTAATACACGTCGAAAGTCATAAAAAATTATTTTTTAATCGAAAAAAATGTTTCGAGTATCTGTAAACAACTCGAATAACACTCGTATGACAACACGCTCTGAGTACGTTCACTATTAAAAATGTCAATGTCAACAATGTCAGATTTGACATATTCGTATCAGTGTTGCCATCGTCGTATCAAATACGACGGCTCGAGATGGCGCTGTTGGTTTAAAACTTTTAACATATTTAGGGATTGTACTTTAATACTTGAATAGCTTTTTGACCAGAATCAGAAACAGTTGAAGATAAGTTTGGTACATTATACATAAATTAAGTCTAGAATTTTCTGAAGAATCCAAACAAAGAATAATATTCATCGACAGAAGATACACCCTTTATATTATATCGACGCGTCTCAGCATTTCACCCGAGTTCTCATTTTTTTATCAACGAATTTATTCCAATTGGATGTTCCACAACATATACTTTGATGCTATTTACATAGGACAGACATCTCAGTATTTAGAAAATGGAATAAAAAATCAATACGATAAAAAATTGCAATAACGAACCACGAAATATCAAGAATTCAATTATAAAGATTCAGAAATTCTTGGAACGGAATCTAATACACGAAAAAGATAATTCTTACCGACAGTTCAAATAAATGGGAAATTTTTACATGTTATTTTCAACTGATTTTCGTAGACAAGATACCTAAATCAAGAAAAATCGTCACGAAAAACATAAAAAGAAATAAATTTCATTATTATTTATATTCACTTTACTGATTTGCTAATACTTACGCACACGTCGACGTAACAGTAACCACTCTATAGTTGCGTACATATAAATGTAAATTTTTGACTTTTAACTATACGAGGGGGTATCCAAAAGTAACCGGAATAGCATTGCCTCGGGTGGAGCTTTTGTAGTACTGATTTCTGCCGTTAGGACCTGCATAGCGCAATTCCAGTTTAGTGCCGCGTGGGCCGTTGACCTGCCACGTTCTGTTCGTCACTAGTGACCGCTTTTGCTAGTGCTGTTTCACTGCTGCTTCGTTGTTTTATGATGACAAATTCAAGTGAACAACGTGCCGCTGTGAAATTTTGTTTTCTACTCGGTAAAAACGCTGCTGAAACTGTTTTAATGTTGAAAACTGCTTACAAAGATGATGCTATGGGGAAAACTAAAGTGTATGAGTGGCTTTATCGATTTAAAAATGGTGACATGTCGATTGATGACAAACCTCGCTTTGGACGTCCATCGACGGGCTGAATCGATGAAAATGTTGAAAGAATTCGAGAGCTTCTGACAGACAATTGATCAACTGTCTTAAATCAGTGGAATATCTTGGAGCTCGGTTCAGCCAACAGGTGTCTGGTTCTTCCACCATGAGAACGCACCTGCACACTCAGCCATCACTGTTAGCCAGTTTTTGGTTAAAAATAACATGGTTCCGCTGCCCCACGCACCTTACTCGCCTGACCTGGCTCCGTGCGACTTTTTGGACGGCTATATGAAAACATTGAGGACATCAAGAGAAGAACGAGACAGGAACTTGCAGTCGTCTCTAAAGTTGAGTATTTTTAAGGGGATAAGGTTGTTTTGTAAATATTTGTAAATATATAACATTTAAAAAATAATTGAGGTTATTTTTGTGTACCCCCTCGTATATGTTTTTTTTGGTTAATTATTCATCAGATCAAAAAAATGTAGTTTGGAAGATAATTTATAATGTTTTAAACAAATTAACTTTTGTTTCTTGTGGAATGTTAATCGACTCTTCTTCTATTCCACTAGCTGTGGAATCGGGGAATTCTATGAGATTTAGGTCAGGACTGTATGCTGGTAATTCCATAACCCAAAAACCGATTTCTGCGATGTTATATTGCACGATTTGTCTCCAATTTAGTCGACGTAAGGTACCACATGAATTGCTAAAATCTCGATCTATCTATAAGCCGTTAAGCTTCTTCTTCTGTGAACACGATCGACCTTACCAATGAACACGTCCTCCTATAGAAACTGCAACATAGATCAAGCAGGAACCACTTCAATATGCATTCCGCTCTTCGAAGCAGTAATCTGCAAATCGCTCTCTAGGTATGTGGGTTGTTACCAAGGAGGCACATTCTGGTCTCACACCAATTATTTCAACGTCCAATTATCAATGAACTGGAGTAAATACGGAAGGTGTTTCAGGGGTCAGATTATTTTCCTGCAGGCTTCTTCTTCTTACTGTCTTCTCACTAATAATCAATCCTCGCACTTCGCGGAGCTGTTGTTGCACTTAAACGGCATCACGAAGGGATGTAGATCAGTTTTTGCCTGTTAAAGGTTATCTAAGAAAGGATCCAGTCTCCTCGTAACGCTGGTAAACTCTTCGAACTGCTGCGCGACTCATGTCCAATTGTCTACCAACAGGTAGTTGACCAAGACCATTTTCGATTAAAGCAATAAATTGGACGGCTTTATGTGGTGCAGAACTAACTCATTTGAACACTATTGAGGTTATAAGAAACGAATAATGTGCTAATTTTTGATACAAACGCGATAATTTGTTATTTTCTTTATCAGCATCTAAACACGTTTCATTTGTTTACCGATTGCTACGCATATAAACTCATATTAAAGCATTTTGAATTGTATTTGAAGCAGCATATTTCTTTTTTTGATTTGATGAATCATTCCTCTAATTTATTTATGTGAAGAAATGGTATTTCTTTGGTTTTAATATGGTTTACTTTATTTATCTGTGGGTTAAGATGTCTATGATAGATCTGTCATGGATGTCACAAATGTCACTGTCACAAGTGTCATTTATTATCGATTAGAATAATAGAGGTTTATTAATGTAGGTTAAGAAATATTGCTTATTTAAGAAAGAATTGAAGAAATAATCATTAAAAGTCGTTTTTTTGTTTTTTAGAGCAACACATTATTTCTTCAACTCTTTCTTCAATAAGCAATATTTCTTAATCTACATTAATTAACCTCTATTATTATAATCGATAAAAAATGACACTTGTGACAGTGACATTCATGACAGATCTATCATAGACATCATAACTCACAGATAAATAAAGTAAACCGTATTAAAACTAACGAAATATCATTTCTTTACATATATTTATATAAAAGACTTAGACACAAAACGAGAATGCTTCAAAAAGTCATATAAATACCTAGGTTTATGTAAAGATTTGTCGTAATTCCGTTCTTGTTGTATCAAAAATTCCGGTATGGAGGTGTGGGATTTACTTTTTTTCAAACCGCCATCAGGTTCTTCAGAAACTATAAATTTCCTATTAGACCCAACGTTTTTTTCGTCTTTTTCCGTAACTAAAAACCTTCTCGGACTAGGCGATCTGGAATTCTGTAAATCTTGGCTATATTCAATTTCTATATCTTCGTGATGATTAAAACTAATTATCGGCTGTGGGGTATTTTGATATCGTTGCAAATCTTCGGCGATGCGTTTTCTAATACCTCCGAGTTCTTGTACGTACCTATCGGATATTGTGGTGAGATCTCCTCGTCTCGGGGGTTCCCTTAAATGTCTCGTAATCTTCTGACAGAACGTTATTAGTTCGACGACACCCACACAAGTCACTAGCACCGATAGCATAACACCCATGATGGTAGGTACGTAATTTTTTTTTGGTTACGTCATTTTTGGCAAAATAATTCTAATATGCAGTAAATATCGTGGATAAAATACGCGGGAATACTGCCAATAATTTTTAGTCCGCTAGTACTAAGTAGTTCGCGTGATATAAAAAAAATGAAATTTGTTATTTTACGATAAACGGACAAGATGTCACTGAATCGAAATTTTTGTTTGGTTTTAATTATAAAGTTCGACTAATTAACGGCACATAGACGCCCTTGATATTTCGCGTTCTATTTGTATTGGCTACTAGATTTTTGTGACGACGCGACTCTTTAGTTACGTCACATGATTGCAAATTATTTCTAATTTTAAAACAACATTTTCAATTCTTACATTACGAGGTCGTAAATAAAACAAGCTGTGATTATTTGTCAATATATTTTCCCTTCATTTCCACACATTTTTCTCTTCTGAAGCTTCTATGCCACTATAGATACAGATCAAAAATAGGCCGGTCAAATTAGATCAAAAAATAAGAGTGACGCTACATAAATTCCCATCGTGCTGAAAATTAATAAAATTGTTTAAAATACAATTGAAAATGAAATTTGATTGTTTCCCATCATTTCCGTGTATGGAAAAAATTTTATTCAAGGTCAAAGGTCAAAAAAATGAGTTTTTCGCGATTATCAGCAAAACGGTGAGTTTTATCATAAAAATACCTTAGACGAAAATTGTAGATCATAAAATTATCTACATGAAACGTATGAATACTTTTTTTCTTACGATTCACCGTTTCTGAGATATAACGATTCGAAAAGTTGTAAAAGTTATGTTTCAGATTTACTGTCATATTTAATGGCTAAAATGATTGTACGAGAAATGCCAAAGCTGCAAAACAACATTTTCATCAATTCATAATTTATAACTTATGAGTGTTCCCACCAGTCAACAGAAATTTATTATAAATACTCACAACAAGTCTCACAACAATTTTTACAACTTTTTGAAACATTATATCTCAGAAACGGTGACTCGTAGAAAAAAAAGTATTGATACGATTTCTGTAGATAATTTTATGATCTACAATTTTTGTCTGAAGTATTTTCATGATAAAACTCACTATTTTGCTGAAAATTGCGAAAAACTCATTTTTTGACCTTTGACCTTGAATAAAATTTTTTCCATACACGGAAATGATGGGAAACATTCAAATTTTATTTTCAATTGTATTTTAAACAGTTTTACTAATTTTCAGCTTCATGAGAATTTCTGTAACTTCGAATGTCTAAATTGACCGTATTAAAAACAGTCATCGTTCGATTCTGTTTTGTGTTCCAATAATTTGTGAATCGTTTTCGGGACTGTCTTTTCGATATTTGGTTGATAGCAAATACTATTACAAGACCAGTTCATAGGCTGAGTCGAATCTAACTTATTCAAATTGTTTTTTATTAGGGGTTCTGGCAGAACTATTGAAGATTTGTATTTTATATTTGATGAAATCGACGATGATGACGAAGAAATTATTAACATTGTCGACGCGTCAAGAAAACTAAAAGTGATTCGTTCTATAGCGAATCTTTAGATTGTCCCACATTTTTTAAATTTGTTGTTTGACCGTTTTTGTTATTTTCGTCATTAATTTCCTTGCCCGCTCCTCCCAATTTTTCCCTTTTCCTCCAAAGTTACCGTATCACTTTTTTTGAACAGACTGTCTTTGTATTTAGTCACAAGGTTTTATTCTTTGTACATTTTTGTTTATAAAACTTTCTTGAACAATTCAACCTTCAATTTTATTTATTCTTGACTTAAACTAGAGTTAAAACCATAGTTTAAACTTCAGTTTAATCTCCAGTTCTACCCCAGGTTCTAAACTAGGCCCCAAGTGCTTATTGCATAATATATCTCCTTTTTGACAACATGTTTTTTTCTATTTCCATAAAGTTTTGAAGAAAATTATTTTTTAAAATTAATTTTTTGAAATTCATCACGTCGACTGGTGTTTTCTCTATTGAGAAAAAAAAAATAGCGTGTAAGTATGCGAAATACTTTGAAATAACCGAAATTTTGCGCACGTCTCTCACGTTTTAGACATCAAATTATATATAATATCCTCCAACTACTCACGATAGATAGAGGCGAGATGTTTTCATATACCAGACACATTTCAAAAACATTTTATGTAGCCAAAAATGGCGCGCGTCATCTCAAATTGCATTTCACAGCAAATCAAAATGTCTAACGAATTAAAAAATAATTCAAATATCGATTCGTGATTTTCAAATTTTTCTTCTATCTATCGAGCAATGATGTAACAGCAAATCAAAACATCTACTTCTACATATTTTTAGATAACCATATTTACTTTATGATAAAAATTGGTAAATGGTTTAAAACACGTACAATAACAGCTGTGGAATTTAAGTTTATAGCCGTATAGTGAGACAACGCTGAACATAACCGATTCAGGTGACAGCGGCGTTTCGAAAGAACTTAAAACGGAGATGTATCTATAGTATTTAATATAGATCAGTGTTTTCCAACTTTTTTTTAGCCATACCCTACTCAAGCGCTTCTAAAATCCTCCCTCCGGATAACCGGAGTTGCCTCAGCTTACCTACTTCATTAATTAAAGTTTTGTAATTCAAATGCGAACAACTGCGAGATTTTGAAGCTTCTGGGGGTTCACTCGGAGCCCGACGTCTACCACAGGAAAGTTGACTTGACAACACAAAAAAAACCAGATGATACTTTAGTCTCGTCGAATTTATAATATTTATTAACCGCAATTGTGTCACCGAATTCTAGCGTTGCATTTAAATGGCCCAGAGCTATATGTTTAAACTCGTGTCGAGTCCATTTTCGAATTGCGTCCTGGGCCCCACGTTGGGAAACACGGATCTATACATAAATCTAGGCTAAAACCGGCAACAGTGCCTACTACGTCATTTAGTGTAAGAAAACTTTTGGCGACCCCACGTCAATCTTCAAACACAGGAGCTTTGGAAGAAATTTTCGTGGACTGTTAAGCCTCATCCGACTAAATTCATTTCCATACGTTTGTTTCAATTTTCACAGTTTTTCCAAGTTTCATGTGAAATTCTACAACAATCCGTTGCTTTATTTTTACAGAAAAACAGCCCCTATACAAACGAAGACTACGGCTACACCGGTTTGTCTACAGACATGGTAGACATCGCATTAGAAAGAGTAGGCTTCAGTCTAAACAGCTGACAGTCATTTAGCGCATGCGTAATTTTTCTGTAGCAGCGCTTGTCTCGTTAGAAACTCACGACGTGATTAAAGAAACCTTCGGCGATGCTGCCATGGCTAATTGGGTTATTTTTAAGTGGCACAAGTTGTTTCCGAGAAAGTAGGGGTAGAATGGAAGACGACGATCGCTCTGGACGCTCTTCGATCAACAAAACCCACGAAAATGTGTCCCGAGTGATTAATTCTACGAGTGTTATTATGGAAGCCTTCTTCGACTTAAATTCATTGCCACACACTTGTATAACCTATACAAACGAAGACAACGGCTACACTGGTTTGTTGATAGACATGGTAGACATCGTAATAGAAAGAATAGGCACGTTAAACAGCTGTCAGTAATTTGGCGCATGCGTAATTTTTCTGTAGCAACTTTAGTCTCGTTACTTAATAGCCACACGTCGTACAAAATGGAGACTAAGTTGAATCATAGTCAAAAGTATAAGGTTTTCAACGATGTATAAATTTGTAACAATAAACAATATTTTCTATTTAAAGGAAAATATTTCTTGATAAAAAGCATGAGCAGAAGAAGATTGTTTCATGCAAGATGTCGCACTTTATCGATTTGGTGCCATTTTCATTGCGTGCAAGCTGCAATTCTAGGGAGAAATCTAGTTACTTTTGGTTTTACAACCAACCTGTCCATGAAGCTACTAAGGCAAGGCAACAACAGATTATTGTCGGTGAAATATTAAATGAAATTTGAGGTTAGGAATTTATTTACTTTAATTTATGTCATTTTTGTTATTGTTGCAATATAACCTCGCGGGAAATTGAAAGCTTTTTTGCAAATTGATATCAAAACGTTCCGAATAGTTGAAAATGTAAAATGAAAGATTTTATACGTTTCTCAAAACTCGAACGGAGATTCCAACATAAAAACACTTAATCTAAATCTCTGTTAAATGTAACCGATCAATTGATATTTCAAATACTTCGATATTTTTAAATGGTGATTCATCCGAATATTTATAATAACATGTATATATATGTTAGGGAAATTTTTTGTAATGCTTGATTGTAAACGAGATTCAAAAGTACACTGTATGCAGCAACTTTTTCATTTCTCTCGTAATTAATTCAAGCAACCACATTTTTTCATATTAATAGACATTTTTTATGAATGAATTCGGTTTATTACATATTTCATGGCAAAGTAAAAACAAAAAGCATTAGCGTACTACAAATTTTTTCAGAACAATTCTAATAATTTGGATTTAATCTTAAAGATGATGAAAGAAAATTCTGAATCTTATCAACATCTTGTCGTTGGTTTTTCGAGAAGCCAAAACCGACCAGGAAACACTTATTCAAATTGATTCTAGTAAACGAGTGCAATTTCTATGAAGAAGATCTCCTGGCAACATGGCATTACAGTCCACGCAGAAGATGCTTTGGAGGAAAAACTTGTATATTGTATCCAATCAAAATATTGAAGTCTGAAGCTCTTATAGAAACCTTGAGGTCTTGTTACATCATATTATGTTCAATTAGAAGTTTGTCATTATGAAAATGCGGGCAAAAATCGGCGGCTCCTGGACGTTGAAAAGAACAGATCGCTTGTACTATGAGGAGAATCAAAGAGCGTGATAAAGTGGAAGACGACGATCTCTCTGGACGCCCTTCGATCTTCAAGTCCCATGAAAATGAGTGGAGCTCGGTAAAGCGAGCAAATAGCATCGTGACATGATTAAAGAGGCCTTCGGTGATGCTGTCATGGCTAGTTCGGGAATTTTTTGAAGGGCGCAAGCGGTTTCCGAGAAAGTAGGGGTAGAGTAGAGTAGAAGACCCACGAAAATGAGTGGAGCTCGGTAAAGCGAGCAAATAGCATCGTGACATGATTAAGGAGGCCTTCGGTGATGCTGTCATGGCTAGTTCGGGAATTTTTTGAAGGGCGCAAGCGGTTTCCGAGAAAGTAGGGGTAGAGTAGAGTAGAAGACCCACGAAAATGAGTGGAGCTCGGTAAAGCGAGCAAATAGCATCGTGACATGATTAAAGAAGCCTTCGGTGATGCTGTCATGGCTAGTTCGGGTATTTTTTGAAGGGCGCAAGCGGTTTCCGAGAAAGTAGGAATAGAGTAGAATAGAAGACCCACGAATATGAGTGGAGCTCGGTAAAGCGAGCAAATAGCATCGTGACATGATTAAGGAGGCCTTCGGTGATGCTGTCATGGCTAGTTCGGGTATTTTTTGAAGGGCGCAAGCGGTTTCCGAGAAAGTAGGGATAGAGTAGAATAGAAGACCCACGAAAATGAGTGGAGCTCGGTAAAGCGAGCAAATAGCATCGTGACATGATTAAGGAGGCCTTCGGTGATGCTGTCATGGCTAGTTCGGGTATTTTTTGAAGGGCGCAAGCGGTTTCCGAGAAAGTAGGGGTAGAGTAGAATAGAAGACCCACGAATATGAGTGGAGCTCGGTAAAGCGAGCAAATAGCATCGTGACATGATTAAAGAGGCCTTCGGTGATGCTGTCATGGCTAGTTCGGGTATTTTTTGAAGGGCGCAAGCGGTTTCCGAGAAAGTAGGGATAGAGTAGAATAGAAGACCCACGAAAATGAGTGGAGCTCGGTAAAGCGAGCAAATAGCATCGTGACATGATTAAGGAGGCCTTCGGTGATGCTGTCATGGCTAGTTCGGGTATTTTTTGAAGGGCGCAAGCGGTTTCCGAGAAAGTAGGGATAGAGTAGAATAGAAGACCCACGAAAATGAGTGGAGCTCGGTAAAGCGAGCAAATAGCATCGTGACATGATTAAGGAGGCCTTCGGTGATGCTGTCATGGCTAGTTCGGGTATTTTTTGAAGGGCGCAAGCGGTTTCCGAGAAAGTAGGGGTAGAGTAGAATAGAAGACCCACGAATATGAGTGGAGCTCGGTAAAGCGAGCAAATAGCATCGTGACATGATTAAAGAGGCCTTCGGTGATGCTGTCATGGCTAGTTCGGGTATTTTTTGAAGGGCGCAAGCGGTTTCCGAGAAAGTAGGGATAGAGTAGAATAGAAGACCCACGAAAATGAGTGGAGCTCGGTAAAGCGAGCAAATAGCATCGTGACATGATTAAGGAGGCCTTCGGTGATGCTGTCATGGCTAGTTCGGGTATTTTTTGAAGGGCGCAAGCGGTTTCCGAGAAAGTAGGGGTAGAGTAGAATAGAAGACCCACGAATATGAGTGGAGCTCGGTAAAGCGAGCAAATAGCATCGTGACATGATTAAGGAGGCCTTCGGTGATGCTGTCATGGCTAGTTCGGGTATTTTTTGAAGGGCGCAAGCGGTTTCCGAGAAAGTAGGGATAGAGTAGAATAGAAGACCCACGAAAATGAGTGGAGCTCGGTAAAGCGAGCAAATAGCATCGTGACATGATTAAGGAGGCCTTCGGTGATGCTGTCATGGCTAGTTCGGGAATTTTTTGAAGGGCGCAAGCGGTTTCCGAGAAAGTAGGGGTAGAGTAGAGTAGAAGACCCACGAAAATGAGTGGAGCTCGGTAAAGCGAGCAAATAGCATCGTGACATGATTAAGGAGGCCTTCGGTAATGCTGTCATGGCTAGTTCGGGTATTTTTTGAAGGGCGCAAGCGGTTTCCGAGAAAGTAGGGGTAGAGTAGAGTAGAAGACCCACGAAAATGTGTCCTTAATGATTAGTTGCACAAGTGTTGTTGGGGGAGCAGAAGGAAGCGATCTGCCAGGATATTTTTGGCCCTTTTTCTTTCCGAAAATATAATCGGCGCTCAAGGGAAAGTATGAGGGATGGTTAGAATCGGTTCAACAGGCCGTGAAATAGGAACTGAACAGCATTCCAGTCCAGCGTTCCTCGAGACGAGAGTTCTATTAGTTTTAGCACAAATTTTGTATGTTAAAAAAATGAAATCGGCGTTACTGAATTGGTGTCGTGTGAAAATGCCTATTTTATAACGAAAACAATTCGGATTTTTCATAAAAGACCGATTACATCGTCGATAAAAATAACAGAACTTTATTTTATTATTGAGATCGCGTCCGATAAAAATAGAAAAAACATTTTAGTGGATCGTGTGACTGTTAACAAATAGGGAAAATTCGGTTTCGCTAATTTTTCATTATCAAACGTTCGTTGTATTCGAATATTTAATCTAACCGACTTAAAGATGGTGATGTTTGTTCTAGATCATTTTTTCGATTTTTTTTTTCAAAAATTTCAGTTTTATTTGTTAAATATCAATCGGAATAACATTTTGAGGATAAAAAATAATTAAAACATACCCCAAAAATGACGTTTTTGAAAACATGTCAAAAACGTTGAGAGATATGGAGAAAAAATCAAAATAAAAATTGTAGTTTGTTTTGCAACGCATTGTTTTCGTCAAAAAAACAAAAATCGCTTTTTCCTTGACAACGAGGTCACAGGAACAGTATTTTGGGAAATTTTCCGAGACATTTTGATGTCGAACTTCACAAAAAATAACCGCATATGTTGAGAAATCATTTTTGGGGTAGTTTTTTACTCCCCTCGAAGGAAATTCAACATAATCTGAACTAAAATCAACTTACGATAAACGGTAATCAAATATCAACATTTTTTCAAGACAATACCCAAATACAGTATTTTTCTGTTAATACAATTTTGGTAGTTCTACTCATTAGTTTACACTACCGGTCAAAAGTTTTTGTTCACCCCTTAATCCCCCATAATAATAATCGGCAGTTTGTGTCGAAATTTTCAAATTTTTCGAGTTATCCGTAATTCAAAATATTTTTGAGTACATGAACCCATTTTACGGTGAAAATTTTGAAGTTAGGAAAAAATACCTGAGATACTTTTTTTATGAGAATTTTGTACCCTACATTTTTTGTTGAGGCAGTTTTTTTCTAATTCCTTGTAGTTTTCGAGTTATTGGCGATTCAAAATATTTTTGAGCGCTCAAACCAATTTTTTAATGAAAATTTTGAGGCTAAGAACAAATACCATGAATACTTTTGTGTAGAGAATTTTTTACTCTACAATTTTTATCCGAATATTTTTTTTCGAATTTCTCAAAATTTTCGAGTTATTCGAGTTTCAAAATATTTTGAACGCTGAAACCAACTTTTTAATGGAAATTTTAGGTTAGGAACAAATACTATGAATACTTTTTTGTAGAGAATTTTGTACTCCACATTTTTTATTCGGGCAGTTTTTTTCGAATTCCTCATAGTTTTCGAGTTATTTGCGATTCAAAATATTTTTGAGCGCTCAAACCCATTTTATAATAGAAAATTTAGAGGTTAGGAACAAATACCATAGATACTTTTTTGTAGAGAATTTTTTACTCTACATTTTTTATCCGAATAGTTTTTTTCGAATTCCTTATAATTTTCGAATTATTCGCGATTCAAAATATTTTTGATTCTCAAGTTCCAAAATTTCGCAAACCCGTTCCTGTAATTTTGTTAGGAGTTGCTAAACTTATTCAGTATCCCAAAACCTCCCAAAATCCAATTTAATTTAAGGTTTTAGCTCAAAATCGCCTAATTTGCCTGTACTATATATTTTAACATGAAATTTAATCAATAGTTTTAGTTCGATTCGGAAGAGTCGAAATATTTCGATGTCGTAAAAGGTTAGGAATTGTATGAATCTAAACGCGCTGTTGTCAGATTGACTGACACAAAAAAATTAATACTTATTTTAAATAATTAATTTGTGTTTATAGGTATATTATGATTATTATTTTATTCTTATGAATTCAGCATTTTTTTTTCAAACCCACTGACTATATTAACGTGAAAATGTTTATAAAAACTCACCTCATCACATCCAGCACACCTTGGCTTCATTTTTTCAGCATAATGTCTTTCGCAATAAATATTGTCCTCGTAAACGCAATAAGCAAGGTCCACGAGGAGATCTTCACAACTGGTGCACTGAAAAGTTGATAAAAACGATATACAGTATGTCCCCATAAATTGGAAACATATGCATTACTTGTTTATTCAAAGGTATACCAGGGGTAACCAAAAATATGAATTTCATTCAAGAATAAAATAAATATTCAATGACAACCAAGTTATTTAAAAAAAACAACTAAATATATTCATAAAGTGAAAATATTTTCAATGTAAGTATGCATAATGAACAAATTTTTTATTCCGATCATCTTTTTCCTCGACATTCAATTGTCAACTAGTCAATTTTCTGTTATATTCTTTTATCTTCAATATAACATAGATTTTACATTTCCTCAATTTTCATATTACTTTCGAAATTCGGCAACGTTGATCTTATTCTATGACTTAATAGCATTAAAACTTCATATTATTTAACTGGATAATGTCTTAATAGGTGAGAGGCCATAAGATAAATTATTATAAGGATAATTGAGTAATCTAACGAATTGTCAAAATCAGCTGATGCAATTTTTTAATTTATTCGATCGATTTTAGATTTTATTATTTCTAGTTTTAATGCGAAATTGCTTCTTAAGGTGTTGCTACGAAAAGAAATACGAAATTTCCTCCCGGAAAGTGATTTGTCGGTTTTCTTTTTCAGTGGAAATATGAATAAACTCTTTGGAACTGTTAACACCATGAAACAATACAAAACAACTCACATTAGCGGAAAAACTAAAAAAAAAGCTAGCACGGGTATGAAAAAATCAATTGTTTACCCCACGAACGTCATTTTGACGTAGATCAGCTGTTTTCCTTGATTGTCAAAATCCATTTAAATATGATCGTCGTGGGGTAAACAAATGCTTGTGTCATAAGTTTCTGTGTGGTGTGTGAATTTATTTGATCGATTTTATACCTCAATATTTCCAGTTTTCATGCGAAATTGCTTCTTAAAGAACCGCTACGAAAAAAAGTATGAAATTTCCTCCCAGAAAGTGACTTTTCAGCTTTTTTTCAGTGGAAATGTCAAAAAAACTCCCGTATTTTAAGCACAAAATTAATACAAGTGTCCTAAATTTTGTAAACTGCATGAACTCTAATTTGAAATAAACTGCACAAATAATCGGTTTCAGTTGTATTAGTTTATCTGAAATTGATGTAAAATGTATCTTTGGAATCCTGTTAGCACCATGAAACAATAAAACAATACAAAACAACTCTCATACCGGAAAAACTAAAAAAAAACTAATAAGGGTACATACGAGAAAATCAATTGTTTACCCCACGGTCGTCATTTTGACGTAGACCAGCTGTTTTCTTAGATTGTCAAAATCCATTTAAAAATGGCCGTTGTGGGGTAAACAAATACTAGTTCTGTGTGGTTTGATATTATTTATTAGATTTTAGACCTTATTATTCTTCTGGAAGAGTAGTTACTTTAAGAAGTATGAAATTTACTCCCAAAATGTGGCTTTTGTGCTTAGTACTTGTGGAAAAAGAACAGGATTTTGACTAAAGCTCTTTTAATGGAAAGGGGTTAACTGTATTAAAAGCTTCAAGTTCAAGTACCTTTCAGATGCCACTGGGTTATTACCATGCAACCTTAACAACTACTTTTTTTGTTTGATAAACATAACATTGGAAATTAATTTCCAAGAAAAAATTAACTATCTCAAATTTGATGAATTCCTCGAAACTTTACTACCAAAAACGAAGCAACTATCACTAATGGACAAAAAAAAAACAGATTGTTTACCCCTCGAACGCCATTTTGAGGTATATCAGTTGTTTTCTCGGACTGCCAAAATCCATTTGAAAATGGCCGTTGTGGGATAAACAAATCCTCGTGTCGTGTGGTTCGAGATTTATTTATTGGATCTTAGACCTTATTATTCCTAATTTTATTCCGAAATAGCTTCTGGAAGAGTTGGAATTTATTCTCAAAAACGTGGCTTTCTTGATTTTTTTAACTATGCAGTTTAGTGCTTAGAACTTGTAGAAAATGAGCAGAATTTTTACTATGGCAAAAGCACACATCGGCGTAGGGGTGTGTTCCACCCCAAATTTGTGTTTTGAGGTAATAGTCATAAACCACAATATATTTTTGTGTAATAATTCACACAAAAAATATGTAAGAAACGAATCAATTTCTCATTATTAAATATTAAGGGGGACATTTGTTGAAATTAACAATAAAACTCACCTTAAAACAAGATGGATGCCACAATAATTTACCTAATCTAGGCGCGGCGATACTTAATTGTTGACTATGAATAGGCTTTTCACAATGGGCGCAAATGCTACCGGGCGGAGTAGTCTTAGCTATACCTACATCAAGAGCTACTTGATTTCTACCAGAAACAAAATCCTGAAATGGAAAATTACATTTTTCAACTTATTAACCACGTGATAAAATTTGAAATTTGAATCCTCTTGTATCACGAAAACAGGATGTCTATTGAAAAAAAATTCGATACTAACCTCATAACTCGCTTTATTTTCTGGTTCGACGAATTTGCAAGCAGATAAAGCCAAATCTTGTTTAGGTAGTTGCCTAACTATTCTTTGGGAACGGTTCGTTTCCCCTTTGGACCCAAGTTTTGGAACTTCTTCCGAAGGCAAAGTGGAATAATACTGGTCGACCTTGAAACAAAAAATTAATATTTCAAAATAACTGTTTTATTTTTATAAAATTCGTTTCTATAGGGTGATCATTTATTATTAGTTTTCCTCATTTTATTATTGTCACATAAATTTAAAGTTTAAAAAATTTATTCTTCTCATTTTGTTTATTTTTTCGTCGTATTTGAGATAAAAATGAAATCCGATTTGAAAATCCAAATTTCCACACTTTTTATGCTAAATTTTCCTATTTGTATACGAAAACTACACTTAAACATTTTTTTCGAATAGTATCGTATATATTTGGGAAAGTACATTCAAAAACGAACAATTTGGAAAAAAAAATAATCGAATATTATAATTTTAACAACTTTTATCAATTACCAACCATTTTGAGGTTAGAATAGATTAGGATTCCCTATTTTCATGCTACATGCAACAAAATTTCAACTTTTTCAATACCTAATCTAACATAACCTATGAAAATTGTTCAAATTTTACAAATTTTTCGTTTTTATATGTACTTTCCAAAAAAAATCACGAAAAGGAAACATTTACCTGATTTTGTACGTACCTGTCTAGCAGAGGTCAGACCTGGAGGCACAAAGGTATATCCTAAAGATCTAGCGTCTAATCCGTCATGGGTAGCTATAAATCCTAGCCTCGATCTGGCGCCATGTTCAGCAATTATTTCGTGCCCATCTCTCGGACATTTACAATTTTTACATGTTTTTCTGAAATAAAATAAATATGAATTCCATTTTTTCTTTTACAAATTTTTCCAAAAATTAAAAATTCAAATCTTTTAAATCGTCGCTTAAAATTTATAATACGGTTCTGTATAATTCGATACCGTGTCATAGCACTCGCTCGTATATGCAACCCAACATACGCCGATGTTATCTGTGTTCCGTATATAGAAGTTGAGGAAATTAAATCCTTTTTATAGCATCATAAACAGGTATACATTAAAAGCAAAGAACGAATAAAATAGTTTTTACGAGAAAGAAACATCGTGAATTGATGTATATAATCAATTTCACTTTTTTTATAGACTGCTCTTATTATTATTAGCGATGGAAGACGATGTATTTATTAATTTTTTGATATGTATATCGTTTTATTCAAGATTACTTAGTGGAAAATAAAAAAGAAGAAAAAATTGTTATTTTAGAAACGTTAATAATTGTTTTAATAAAAATAGTTTGTTAAGCTTCGTATATATATTTCTAGTTAAAATACGAAAGAAACTATAAAGCCAGTACTGAGACCTTGTTATTGAAAATCAATGGAATTTAAAGAAGGCTAAAGTTGACCATAATGGCGCGGTTGAATTCCCCCAACGAATTTCGTTGTCAATTAAATTTAATAAGACACAATTTATGGACTGTAAATTTTATATTCCTTAAAAAATGATTCTTTTTATTAAAAAAAAAACTTATATTTGCTACACACTAAAAACTTTAGTAAATCTATTTTCTAGTTTTGGTTATTTATATTGGATGTAGGGTTACCAATAGTTTTTACAAGGTCAGTACTCTTTCCAAGAAAGATTTTGTCTTATATTTTTTCATAAATTACTTCGAAATTTGTTAATTCTCTATATAAATATTGAATCTATACAAATTTAGATTATCTATAATGTTCAATGACTTGTCTGTCTGTCAGTGAGTGACAGTCTTGAATATTTGACATTGACAGATGCGTTCTGAAACTTAGTGTGATTTGTTTTTGGTGGCTGCGCTGCATTGAGCAGTGAGCGCCCTTTGACTAAATAAAAACAAATTTGTGTTTGCATTTTGATGCTGCAAACAGTATTTTGTGTACTTTATTTTTGTTCAACAGTAAAAAGTATAATACTGTTTAAAACAACTAGAATTTTTGGCTGTTTTCGCGAGAAGTAACGAGATCTCATTAAGAGATACAAAAATAATTATTTGCACTGATAGAATTACTGATTTTCACTATACAGAGGTCGGCATAAGTCACGTCAAATTTGCATTAAGATAATTTCGCAATAATTCTTCAATTGTAGTTCGGAGATAGGTAAGGGTGCGATTCTTGAGAAGGCACTCAAAAATAAATCGAATATTTGAAGTTCTATTGAGAGAACTTCAAAATTCAATCGTTTTTAACGGTGAAGCGCGTGCACTGTACCAAACCTCGACGCGTCGACAACAGAGCCCGTTTATAAGAATTTCTGACACATTTTCCACACTGTTGAAAAAAAAACTTTACTGGAGCGTGAGCTTGTATCGGTTATTCATTTTGAAAACGCGTCTAATCGCATCTAATTCCAAACTTGACTATTTACTACTAGTCCAAAATTTTCGCCCACCCTATAATCCATTCAATAAATATCAAAATGGCGTTTTACTAACCCAAAAATAATAATATCCATTATTTGTTTACTTTATTCGAGCACATGTCTAGAATTTTCTCAGTGAGGACGACAAGTTAAAACTTGCAAGTACCGACTGATTTGTTTATTAATCTTTAACAGTGGGGTGTTTATAATTGTAGTTTAGTCTCAGTTAGCTTCGTGAGAATCAAAAACGTTTTGTGATTAATACTTTTTTGACCAAGACATCTTTTTGTGAGGTTAGTATACGTGTTGTTTTCAGATTTGTACGTTTTAAAATGAGTAAAACCGAAGAAATATCCGTTGAAACTCGTGCTTTAATCGCGTGTTTATTTATTTATTCATTAGATCTCAAAGAATTGTGTTTTAATACGTTTTTCCAATAAATAATTACAATTTATGATAATTTTTTTCAGAATGTTTCTTTACGGCGAACGGTTTCCTAAAAATCTAAATATCTCGTAAGCTATAAATTTTATCGAGTTAAACAAAGAGTACATTTTTATTGAAAAATCGATTGAAAATTCATTTTTGGTATTTTTGGATTGTACAGGTTGTCCCTGTAAAAAGTGCGGATTGTTAACTATTGGACATGAACTGGATAGTAGTGTAGAAATATTTATTTCTTCAAACACACTGTAGTGTATGTTTAGTTTCAAAAATCCAAAATAGATGGAATTATATTTTCAATAAACGAATTTATTTCTAAAATTATTTCAACTGCCTTAAATTCGTCGATAGTTTCTTCTAACTTAAATTATTAAGAAACTTTTTTACGTCACATGTATATACTGTTTTCAACCTTGATTATAGAATAGGAAACTTGATACATGGATGGACACGAACCCATTTCATTGGAAACGTAAACTTAGGTCAAACATTGATTTACCATTAAAAAGTTCGTATAATGCCATATTCTTAGTGTTGCAGAAAAAAGATTTCTAATTATGTCCAAGTTTACGTAAAATAAAATTAAAAAATACTACAATGATTTTCGGATCTTTTTTGACTCATTTTTTTATCAAAATATGATGAGTCGCTCCACGATAAATGTTGAAAGCCTATTCGATTAAATCAGTCTCTTCAAAACACTACCCCAACATTTCCAACGATTTCATACCCCTAAATCTCATTGCTGAACACTTTTTTTTCATAGTAAACCATAAACAAACCCAAATTAATTGAGATATGGCGCTCGAACATCACATAAACATTAACAATGATTACTGAATACATTGTTTACACCACCACTACACCAACACTCACTCACTACACTATCTTACGCGCGTTTCGATAACCAAGTTATCGTCTTCAGAGACTGAAGGTGAACAGTTACCTTCAGTCTCAGACCACGTATATTTATGTCCCATGTACTTTTTTATATTGATAATCGCTAGTTTAAACGATTTTCGTACCCCATTTTGGTAGAATTATTCAGAAAAAATAATAAAAAAGGATTGTCACGTCTTGTCTAAGAAATATCTATCAACATAATTGAAATACTATAAAAATGACTAAGAGTTCAGCGCCTTGCGTGTCTCAGCATCACAAGATCCATGCTTACGGCCCCAATTGGGGCTCTTGAGGTGTTACTAGACCTTCCATCCTTGGATTTAGCGATACAATTCGAAGCCATAAGGTCGGCCTACAGGCTGAGCATTCTCAAAGAACTGCAGGCTGGATCAAGTGGCCATGCAATAATCTGGGCGCAGGCCAAAGATGGATGCCCAATCATTTCGATGGGCAACGACCAAATGACACCTTCGAACGTTGATTATAAAGACTTGGGGACAAGTCCAAGACCGTTGTATTGAAAAATGAGAGACACCTGGTACACAGACGGTTCCAGGAGGAATGGTTTAGCTGGTGCAGGTTTCTCTCGCTCTGCTCAGACAGCAGAGCTGTCATACAAGCTATAACAGCCGAAAAGGTATGCCATAGGCAAGTGCTGGAGTGTAAGAGAGTCCTTCAAAATCTGGTGAATGGTAGCTGCAAAATCCAGCTCGTTTGGGTGCCCGGTCACTCGGGCAACAAATGCAACGACGAAGCGTACATTTATTTTGGAGTACAAAAAAAGTAAACGCAAGAGCTTTTGATCAGGAATCAGATTTTAAGTCACCAGCTTCGCACAGACTTTTGGCATGTACAAAATTTTTCTAACGGTGTCTTTATCGGCGTTTACAGCCTGGGCAATCATCCGGATGCTGATTCGAAGATTTGCACGAACAATTTAGTTGATTTTAGTCACCGTTTGCGGAGTTGAAACAGTCACAGAGCGACCTGGGCGATGATCATCTTCAGCGCTCTCTCGGTCATCACTAAAGCGATTACACCACTCAAAAACACGCGCACGAGATAGAGAATTGTCCCCATAGACCTCTTGCAACAATTTATTTCACTCGGTCGGGATTTTTTTTTAAATTTAACGTTAAATTTGAAATTGATACGTTGTTCCCGAGAAAAAAGACTTTCATTTCAAACCGCTACTGTACAAATACTATAATAGAGACGAAAACGTGTTTTGGGACGTGCATAGACAAGATATCTAGATACCCAACGCGTCTAGGGCGCCCTCTAGGCGCGCAGTCTCGTTATTTAGTAACCAGACCTCGTAATGTCGATAACCGAAAACATATGCGGTTCAAAATACTTTCTAATTTCGTTAAGGTCATAATTACAATCCCTAGTGATTGTTTTTACTTTATAGAGAAACTAACGGAAAAGGAAGACTTCAACTATCACACCCAGGTAGCAAATATGGATATTTTCATTTAATAGAAAATGTGTTATTGGAAAGTTTCGCCGAGACTGTAATCATTTTTTTTTAATGAAATTATTAAGAATACTATGTCGATGACACACAACGTGATATATGATGAGGGAAAAAAATAAGTCGATCGTGATTTTTATTGTAAATAACGATGTTTTAGGGTGTTATTCGTGTATTTTGTTGAATCGAACAAGTTCGAGTCGTTCTAACTAAGAGCTTTATAATCCATTTTAAAAATACGTCCACTTGGAACATTATACAAAGCACCAACAACTTAATGTACGATTGCTGTTTATTTATCAACCTCCGATAGGCTGTAAATAAAAGACAAGTTCATAGAAAACAATAATTTTATTACATAATCACCGAAGAGATTTATTCAGGTTAGCAGCCTTGTACGTGGACCAATTCCCATGACCATGACCATAATTTTAGTCACAGACAGATAAGTATTCGAAAGCTCGAAAATATATTAGAATTAGTACACTTTGGTGTTAAGTTTTGCCACAATCCCACTACGAAAACGCTCATTATCCATATATAAGCGCTAGCTAGTCTAAGAACGTTTTAGTAGTGAAATTGTGGTAAAATTAAACACCAAATTGAAAGATTTCTAATATACGAGATCCGTTTTTTCTTTAATTTTCAATAGGTTATAAATAAAAGACAAGTTTGTATAAAACAATAATTTTATTACCAAAATATTGATACACTTTTCGATATAATCACCGAAGAGATTGAGACGTTTGTCATATTTATGGACAAGCTTCTCAATACCTACTTCAAAGAAACTTACCGCCAATCAATTCAAGTAAAGTATACAACAAACCTTGAAACTTGTAGAAATTCCGTAATGATGAATTTGCGATTTTATTTAAACATTTTGTCAACTCGTTGAACCACGTCATCTGAAACGACAGATTTGCGTCCTTGACCCCTTCAACATGCACATGCGCAACTTTCGACACTTATCACGCACAACACCATCACTCATGAAGTTTTCCCCATACAAACGACTCATTTCTCGATGGATTTCTGCATCACTATGGCCTTCAGCCTGTAGAATACGATTCACACTTCGCAATTCACGCATCAATAATAGAGGACATGTTTAGGTGGCTGTAGCACAACGCCGACTGACGCCTAAATGTCAACACTGGCGGAGAGTGTAGTGCGAGAGCTTTGCAGTTGCCTACAGCACATGTCTGCCCGCGAGAAAGATATTTTGATTTTTTTAGACACGAATTGCCACTTTTTTTAGAGGAAATTGCAAAGATTCACGAACAGCAGCTCTCAAAACATGTAAACATCGATAGAATCCAGCTCCTCGACAACAACAGCCTAAGATAAGATATTAATCACGGAAAAGGGTTTTATTATAAAAATTATTCTACATTCGAACGCTCCCCTTCAATATACTCCCATCCCCTCACCACACACACGTTTCCATACGTTTTTTCCGTTGATCAAAGCAATGCTGGAAATCTTCTTTGGTTAGGGTCTTTAGGAGCTCTGCGGTTTTTTGATTTACCACATCCATCGACTCGAATCGGGTCTCTTTCAAGACAGATCTTTTTCTTATCTTTCTAACCTTCCAAAGAAATCTGAGCAGACCCGTTGACGCAAGATTTTTGATCAGGAGTCAGATGTCACAGGAGTCACTTTTGTCATGTGCAATTCCTCTTGTAAAATTCTCTTTATCGGCATTTACAGCCTCGGAAATCATCCGGATGCTCATTCGATGATCTGCACGCACAATTCGGTTGATTTTGGACAGTGTTTCCGGAGTTGAAACAGTCTCTTGGCAACCTGGGTGCTGGTCATCTTCACTGCTCTCACGATCATCACTAAAACGCTTACACCACTCAAAAACACGCGCACGAGATAGAGAATTGTCCCCATAGGCCTTTTGCAACAATTTATATCACTCGGTCGGTGTTTTTTTTTTAATTCCTAATTTCTAAGGTAGGCTGAGTTGTAGTGTTGAATTTGAAGCAAACATGCGACATAACAAATCAATGGTGGGTTGCTTACAGATATTTTTCGAAATAACAGTTTATAAGAGTATAGCTTCCCATACCCTCCAAGATTACTTCCAAAATCTCGTTAGCACACACTTAAGGGTCATTGGAATTGAAACAAACATCATTCTTCAGGAAATTCTTTAGATTCTTTCATTTGGCCAAACTTTACGTAGTCTACATGAATCATTAGTTTGTAGTTTGATATTCCACGTGAGTTCCAAAGAGCTTCTACTGAGTAAGACCCTCAATTTCTAGACATTTCTAGTAATCTAGTTCTGGCATGGATGAGCTAACTCCAGATAGGCTGGGTTGTAGCGTTCCCCAAGAATCAAGAGTTGAATTTGAAGCAACCATGCGACATAACAAGTCTATGGTGAAATTTTTGACTCAAAAAAACCTTGGCTGACATTGGTGAATTAAAAATTTTGTTTTTCATTCTCTGATTATAACGTTTCTTGCAAGCATCCATGATTTGCTTGCAGGTATTTCTCGAAATATCAGTTTATAGGAGTATAGGCTTCCATACCTGCCAAGATTACTTCCAAAATCTCGTTTACACACACTAAAAGGTCATTGTAATTGAAACAAACATCATTTTCCAGAAAATCCTTTAGATTCTTTCATTTGGCCAAACTTTACGGGGTCTACATGAATCATTAGTTTGTAGTCTTGTACGTTAAACATCCAAATTGATCGAACATCTCGAGTACGTTTATTTTTTTTAAATAAATAATATTTGTACATTAGGAAACATTTTATTGACTATAAAATGTATAAATATCAATATCGTAATTTTTGTGCCAAACGTATATAAATAAAATATTGGGTATTGAAGTGTTTTGTTATGCAAGTTAAAGTCGTTCAATAGACATTCATCAATAGCAACAACACGCCAACAAAATCTAAAAATATTTTGATGTCTAAACGCCAATGCCTTGTAATTAAAAATAAAATAACTACAATGGTATTAAAATTTTATATTCAATTTTGTTTTGAAACAGATTAAATAAAATATTTTGAAACAATTTCTTTTAAAATATCTCGAAGATAAACAACAAGTTTTTACCCATCCCATAATCCATTCGTTAAATATCAAAATAACAAACTTCTTGCTTTTTTGGACCAAAACATCTTTTTGAGAAGTTAGTTTAAGTTCTCGCAAATTCAAATTTGTAAAATTTAAAATGAGTAAAGCCAAGAAACTTTGTCTTGAAACCAACCATCAGGAAAAACCGCCACCGCTGAAATAGCAACTCGGATCCATGAATTCTTTGATCCTTTAGTCCTTTAAGACGTCGAAATAAAATTAAGAGATTGCAGTAGCTAAAAACCATAAAAATAAGAAGCATTAAGGGTTTGAGGTTTTGGGTCTAAGATAACAGTATTTGTGCGCAGGTCAAAGCAAGAAGTAATCCCGACTGTAAAACACGGAGGGCACTTGGTGATGGTTTGGGAATGTTTTTGAGGAAGACCTGGTTAGGCCAGTTTTGTGGAACAAATTGGACAGAGAAGTCAGAAAGAAATGTCCATCTTCCACTTCGAATTTACTGAATGGAACCACACAAACGATAGGATGGATACAAACTATTGACAAATAGTGTATCTATACTTAAGACGGTTTTCACCTTTAAACAGCTACAGATATGCAACTTTAACATCTAAAAATTGAGAAAACATAAGATTTATAAAGGAGATTAGACGTCGCTTATCAATAGATGTAGGAAAGTCCGTTCCATGGACGGTAGAGACAAAAATAGGAAAATCTCTAATGGGAGAAAAGTGTCCAGCTGTATGGTATAAATAAACAGTTCGAAAACCTTCGAAAATGGCGCTGTTGTACTATAAGCTTTAAAAAAAGTTTGAACTTGCTGTTTCGATCGATAATGGGGTAGTTTTTGCTTGATTTCTTCGTTCAAACGTTGCAATAAGTTCGCATTATACTAGCCGTTGATAGTGCTTGAATTTTCAAGATAGTAAATGAAAATTATCTCACTGGCAACCCAAAAAACCAATTTCATGACCTTGCCTGCAGATGGAACGATCTTTGACTCATTGGGAGCCTGTTCTCCCTTTCCAGTTCATTGTTTTGATTGTTGGACCTACGTTTAGTTATGGAATGTCTTCATTTTTGTGAAACATTGCCAAACACTCGATGGAAACATCTTCACGATGTTGTTTTTGTTCCATTCTGAGCTAATGCGGCATCTACAGCTTTCTCACGTCCAAATTTGCAGTTAATATACAATGTAGCGCATTTTTTGGAATGTCTGCTAGCTCGCGCACTTTCAGTCGACGATTCTTTATGGATTTTCTTCAACAATTCTGAAGTCGTCACCTCATTTAGTCAACTACTGCTTTGCAGGTCGTACGGTCTCGACTAAACTTTGCTACACAATATTTTACTGTTGATAACGAAGGAGTAGAATCTAGTTCAGCTTTTTTCCATGTTTACAAATTCACTGAGATAGTTCGCTATTGATGGTTTTCAAACAAATATCAAACAGCTTAGCATCTTCAAATAGTATTTTCCAAGCAACTACTAGGTCAGACCAGGTAGTTCTGGTGCCATCCTCGAGGTATAACTCGAACGACCACTCAGTCAAGTTGTTTTGAAAAATGTTTCGAATTGATCTTAACGATGTTACAAACCTGTAAAAGGATTAACACCAATACAAATCAAAAAAAGGATGTTTATGATGAATTGTGTCCATCAACTAAAAAAAAAGATCCTCGGGTAACATCAGGCAATAGTTAGAGCCTTTTTGACAAACATTAAGTAATTTAATTTCTTAGTAAATATCGTGCTTGTTGCGTATTGGATTTTTTTCATATGTGTACGAGGTCTGACGATTTGAAGCCTATTACGAGTGAACATTCAGTTAAGAAGGGTTAAATCTGATAGTAGAGGGCGTTTACCCCGTATAAAAAAAATTATAAACAAAGGTTTTTTAATCGTTTTCGAGAATAGACTGAATACCAATTAGGCTGTAGACATTATCGAGTTTTTATTGTATTACAATTGTAGAAAAAAAAAAATAAAAATAAATTCCATTCATTGTGACGAAGATAAATATTTAAAAAGTTTATTTTACTTGGAAATAATGAGGAAAAAATGTTTAAAATAGAACTTAACGGTGAACTTACCTAATTTATTATGTAAATTGTTTTTGAAATCGCAAAAAATACGCGTCACTATTCATCTGTTCGCGTTATTTTGACACAAAAGAATGCCATAATTTCATTTTTATACCAGTTACTGTCAGTATCTGTTAAGACAGATTCAATTTTATTATATTAAGCGTAAATTTTTAACATTTCCTCAAGTTTCATAGGATTTTCACAGTCTGGCAACGTTGACAAAGGTAATTTATCGCTATTAGTTGTAATGAAATTAACTTAAACATCCATTGTTGTCAGTTTTCTAGTTGAAACTACAGAAGAAGTAATTGAGACATAATAAATCAGGATTGGCGGGCTTAGACGAGCAGGATAACAAAGAATTTTAAGGCTATGCCAACGGGCAATAAAGGCAGATGGAAACCAAGGCTATAATGGAGAGAAGAGGTCACTGAAGATGCTACAAAAATTGATCTGGATGATCCTTGTAAGAAATTGAAAAAAATAGGCTAGTAGTCGAAACTGATGATGATGATTATAAAAGCATCGATGTGCGAGAGAACAACCTTGCGCTCAGCATCGATTTTGGCCGAATTTCTCGACATTTGTCACTGCACTGCAAACCAATTCCGATTACGCTTCATTACAAAAAGTTGCCCGAAGCAATTTCGTGCATTATTGTTAAATAAGACCTTTTCTAAAATTAGAAAAAATCATCCAACGTAAGCAATCACGAGCGATTCACATTTTTAGAAAAACTTGCTTCTTTTAAACTTTTAATATCAACAACTTAGTCAATTTTTGCTATTTTAAACCAGACTTCAATATCTATATGTTGGCTATTGCATCTCGATGTTGTAAATCTGGGACTACACCTTTAGTTAATCCTCTAGGCTTATCTTCCTTTTTGGTAATAAGGAAAGCTGAAATAGACACTTTCTACTACTTTCTACTACAGGACAGAATTCGTAGAAATGAAGATTCCTCGAACATGAAGCTTTCTTCAAATACCTTAGATGGGCAGGACATGTCAACACGCATCAATAACAAAGAATTTGAAGGCTATACCAACGGGCAATAAAGGCAGATGGAAACCAAGGCTATAATGGAGAGAAGAGGTCACTGAAGATAATACAAAAATTGATACAGCAAACTGGATAGTCCTTATAATAAATTGATAAAGATAGGCTAGTAGTCGAAGCTGATGATGATGATTATAAAAGCATAGATATTTACGTTTCGTGCGAAAGAAAAACCTTGCGCGCATCATCGATTTTGGCCGAATTTGGCCGAATTTCTCGACATTTACGTAGTTCATTATTCTTATGAAAAGTGTGCAAAGTTTATAATACATTTGACCGGCAAAAAATTTAAACTTCTCACTTTCTGATTTTATTTTGTAAACAGAACAGAATTCGTAGAAATGAAGATTCCTCGTACACGAAACTTTCTTCGAACTGTCAAAACCGCTTTGTATTAAGTAAAATTTGATAGCGGCCTATTTTTTCATTTGAATAAACTTGAAGCGAATAAATTTAAACTGCCGTGTAATTCATTTAAAAGCAGAAAGGTATTCAAGATGCCGAGATATGCGATGACGTTTTTTGGACGTTCGGTAATTAGCAAATTTAGAAACATGACTTATCAACTTAACGCATTTTCTTTTACAAAATAACATTCATCGTATTTATAAATAACTCTTCTTACAACGTTATTTATGGTTTTCGTTTCTTTTATTTTTGTTTATTGCGTTTGACGGAATCGTAACGTTTTTTTTTTTTTCGATTTTTCTACGCCCACCATTTTCGATACACAATCAAATCATCATTCAACTGATCCGAGTCCAATGCTGGATCAAATCTAATCCTTCTGTTTAGATTCTGAGTGGTATCCCTCCAATTTATCTGCAGTATCTGCCATCTCCTCTTTGGACAGGTCGAAGTCACCACTACAAAATCTTGGGCCCATGGTCCATGGTTTACGATCGATTAAAAATCACCAATTAATCACGTATCTATAACGCAAAATACAAAAATGCGGCAGCAGCTAAATACTTTTATGGCTCGATGATTTTTAATCGATTTTTTTCGCTTAATACAGTGATCCAACTCACACTGAAAGACCCTGCTTATGAGAGAGTAATAAAATGATGTAGCAGTCGTAATCCATGGGGTTTTTTATAAGGCCATGTAATCTGTATACACTGGGTTTTTGACGAGTCCAAACATTTTTCAATTGCATTGTCCAGCTATGGATATAAAAGACCAAAAATTTTCATTAAATCAGGTAAATTTGAGAAAATTCTAGGAAATATTTAGATTATTCTGTAATCATTTTAAAATTTTGGATTAGTGGGTGGGTTCTCGCAGTTTTCCGTACTTGAAAATTACTATAACTGAATGCGAATGCATTAATTCATATTTACATATTATTAGACTGTTTAAGTCAATATTTGATATTAAATATTAGCCCAATATCATCGTTTATTCGCAACGTTGATGATAAACGACATTGGGACACCATAAACGTTGGGGTTTAGAAGATAAATTATCTAAATTGTCCCATAATATGAATTAGAAAATTATAGCTCATTTCCACCAAAATACTTGAGGATTGGTTTGAAAAGTGATTCATCTCCAGTCAATTCAACCGTCTGATTCGAGTTAGAGCTCTAAGCTCCGATACCATATCGATTTACCCGAAGAAAACAGATGGAAAACCTTTAATTTATACGAGGATAGTCCCAGAAGTACTTGACCTGACCTAGAGATTGAGGTCGTTGCTTGAAAAGTACCACTTTGTTTGGAAACCATCAATTGCAAACGTTTTCAGTGACCTGCGACGACCAGCATGGTAATGGTCGATCAAATGATGTGAAATGTTGATGAAAATCCACCAAGTGGTACTGGATGATCGTCGACTGGAAGTGCGCGAGTTATAAGACATTTTACATCGCTAATTAATTGAAAATTTTGACATGAGAAAGCTGTGCGCAAGATGGGTGCCGCGTTTGCTCACAAAACAATTTACTGAGAAGAGAAAATCGTTTCCAAATGAGTCAAAGATCGTTCCATCTGCAGGCAAGGTCATGGCGTCGGATTTTTGGGTTTCGCGTGGGATAATTATCATTGACTATTTCGAAAAAGGAAAAATTATCAACGGCGAACTTATTGCAACGTTTGAGCCAAGACATCGAGCAAAAACTGCCGCATTTGGCTACAAGTTTCTTCATCTCACACAAATGTTGATGCAATGGCCAAAATAATGAATTTAAGTTCGAATTGCCACTTCGCACACCCTATTTAGCCCCCTGGATCTCTGGATTCTGTTCCCAGACTTGAAAAAAAAGACTCAGTGGCCAAATATTTTCCAACAATGAAGAAGATGAAATAGATATATTTGTTTCAAAAATATTTTGTTTTTTCTTTATTCGGCCAAGTAATTCGAACCCCTAAGTATAGCTATATCATTGTTTCTTGTTCAAGAAGACACCAAATGAAGTCTGTTAGTTCTTTCGGAGATTTCATGATATCATCAACCAGGTTTTTGTTAGAAATTACACTCAAGTTATTGCGGCACGAATCCAAACTACTCTCAAGTTAATTTTGAGCGAAACTAGACCACGTGGCGGTCCTTAGTTCTCGAACCTGGACAAGTTGATTGAGTTCAATAAGACGAATCAAGTTACCCCCCAATGGGTTCCGAGACACATTGAAGTGGAGGGAGATGAAGAAACATAGAAAATCATCGAAAATATCAAATCCACTGGTTCAAATTCTGATGAAAATGACAATTGAGATAGTAAAGAGGAAGGTGGACAATGCATTTACCACAAAGAATACTAAAAACGGCCATCGGTCACAAAAGTAGGCCCCACAGTTCACGCTGCTCTCTTCTTACTCGAGGGAATTGACTATCAGTAAAATTTCGCCACCCCTTTCATTACATATACGTTAGTAATAGTGAAAATTGTATTAAGTAACTTTTAGTAAATAAAAAATGTTTTTTTTTTATCAGATTTATATCACAATATAACAAACAGACCCGAAATTTTTGTTTACTCGTATAATTTTCATAATATCAGCAATCAATTCGA
The DNA here is from genome assembly GCF_026250575.1 of Diorhabda carinulata. NCBI lineage: Eukaryota > Metazoa > Arthropoda > Insecta > Coleoptera > Chrysomelidae > Diorhabda > Diorhabda carinulata. The sequence continues at coordinate 13,511,601 of NC_079466.1, read as the reverse complement.
TTCGATTTCGAAATTGATTTCGTTTGTTGGATTTGATAGCCCCGAAATCATAGAGACTATAATATTTAAATTTTTATTTGTGTATCTTGTATAAACCGAATGAATTTAATTGATGTTTGAAATGCATCTTGTTTATTGCAGATTATACATTTCCCAATCCAATAATAATTTTGTTTAGTCTTTCCATCTACTGAAAATGATCTCTGTTGATTGTTGATTCGTATTACGAGGTTTGCTACTTAAGTTTTTAGATATGGCAACACTGATGTCACTATATCAAATCTGACATTGAAATTTGACACCCAATTATTTCTTCTTATTATCGCAGATCATAGATAAAGTTTTTCTACACCTGAAGAAGCGATTGATGCGTTCAAATTACACGTTTTGGTAACTTTTGAGATGATTCGAAGTTAAAACATTCGGAGTTAGATCAAATTGATGAATTGCGTACCTAAATCCCTCTATGAGAGACAGATATTCAATTCAATGTAGTTTTCGGGAAATTCTTCGTAGAAGGTTTAGTGTGATGCAATAGTACGGTTATTTAGACGGCTCAGAACTTTTTGAACATGTGGTTAGGTTAGGTGCAGTAGGCGTGAGTGATTTTTCTACGTATGTAGCGAATTGACGAAACAGAATCGCTCATTCAAATCGGTCGAGAGTGTGGATGAATCTCACTCTCAAATAAACAGCTTGTTTGCAAATCTCTAAACATCCCCAAAGACATTTTTAGGTATAAGTCATTCGGGTATTAGTTTCCGAGAATTGATTCAGGAGATTTTGGGATCGGACGTTGAGAGAATTTTTGTCTGGGGCGGAAGCAATTGGTGTCGTATCTTCCGCATACAAAGAGGGGGGAAGAAAGTAATGCGCGATCCGGTGAGATACAAGCTAAAAACCCATTTCATCAATCAAAATTAGATCAACGATGATCTGAACAAAAACGTTAACCATGGAATGTTGACCAGCTGAATCACCAAAACATTTAGGCTTTTGACAAAACTCTTTTTCCTACTGTGTTTATATATAATACAGAGTGGGTTATAAACTAACACGAGAAAAGAAAACACTTTGTATTTCTACGCATTTAAGACGCGGGGGAAGTTCTCGATCTAAATGCCTCATACTGTATATACGAATCGTTCCGGAGAGCATTAAATCAGTCAATGAGATTCTTTTTTTATTTTCAATTAGACGTACCCGTCAGAATCGGTGAACACATGAGGTAACATTGAAATAAATAAATAAACAATCCAGTGTTGATAAAAATCCAAAAACACTTCATAAGTTTTATTTCCGTTTCAATTAGCAGTTACTTCAAAACATTTCTTTTTTTATTAACAAGTGATGACAAAAAAGAAGACGCAATTGAAACAAATAAAATACGTGGCAGTTGAATTACGATAATTTGGTTGTATATATACAGAAAGTGTTGTCCATTTATAGACCATAATTTTTGTCTCGGTGTATTATTTATATTCAGTTCCATTTCATGTCCCGTTGCTTTAACAAAGGATCTCATCAGCACAGCGCCAGATTTTGACCCCGAATTCTTTTTCGTATAAAACCGAATTGTCTAAAGTACTGAATCAAAATGTTTTTTGCTCAGAATCTACTCAGTTCGTAGTAGAAGTTAACAATAATTGCTCGGTAGTTTCATTATTTAAATGAGTACAACAAAAATTACTTATTATACCCGCATTTTTATCATCTAGATATACGCATTATAATGAATCCTTTACATATATTTATATGTCATTTCCTGTGAACTAAATGTTAATCAAAACAATGGTCGCTGCTGATTAACCACTACTGGATATACACGGTGTATTATAAATTAATAAAAACATTTCAAAGCAAAATTTCATAGTACTGAATCATAGATGGCACTCCCTTATTATTTTCAGTTAGTCCTAACCTTCAAAAGTCATTTGTATAAATTTGACAGCTGTCATACTATTAGTATATGAGTTATAATACTTAGATTGTAGTTAGTTAGGAAAAATGTATAAAACTAAACTTCTTGTGTTATTAAAACAAAAACAAAACACTAAGGAGGCCAAGGCTTGGCTTGGTATACATTGTCCGACCTTCGCCCCAGAAAAACTAACCGTTGAGACGAGGTTTTCCAAGTTTAAACGAGGCGAAGCACCCAAAAGAGCTGTCACTGACGACAATAGCAAAAAAATATTTTGTATAACCTTAAAGGGAAGCGAATTGAGATAGCTGAGATCCTAAAGATCTCAAAAGAACGCGTTGGACATATTATGAATGCGTATGGACCGAAAGGAACAACGAATTTCGAACTTCAACTCAATTGACAGCTAGCTGAATTACCAATTCGTAAAAGTCCGACCATCGGAATATTAGTCATAACTATTATTTCTATTGAAATGACAGAAATTTAGATTTGATTGATATGAATATTGTCGATGATGTTTAATCACCGTTTCTACTATATATTGCCTATATATAGCCTACGAACTTTGCAGTCTATCTGTTAGTCAACGCCACTGTATCTGATAATAAAATTATTAAAAAATAATTAGTCTAATTCACAATTAGTCATTATCGTATTGTTCGTACATGACGTTAAGGAAAATTATCAAATTCTTTGTAAGAATTTAAATAAATAAAATTAGTTAAGTCTTTTATATTTTCAAACAAAGTCAGATTAGTACTGAAATTTTAATAAAAATATATAAACAATTTCAACGAAATTACAACAACCTTTGTTTTAATATAATTTTGCTTAAATTATACAGGGTGTTTAAAAAAACGTGACCTCGTCGCTAAAATAAGTAGAAAATTAAAAAATAATTTTTGTAAAAAAATTTCGTAGCGCATTCGTAATCGAAATAAACGGCGTTGAAAAAAATATTCGTTTTTTACAATTTTACTGGCAACATTGTAATTTGGTTCTATATCTGACTCTCATAGAGGGCGTTAGTTACACGATCCATCAAGGTGATGTAACTCTGATTCAAAAGTTCAATAAGATAAACGAAGGTTTGTTTTTTTAAAAAAATTATATAAGCAAATGACGGTTTCTTTTTAAGAAAAAACAAATTAGTTCTCGAAGGCGGTTGGTTTTTTGAAAAAAAAACAATTTCCATAAAAAACTAAGTTTGTTTCAATAAAAAGACAGTGTTTGAAAAACAAATGACGATTTTTTTGAAAAAGAACAATCTCCTTACACAAATGACTGTTTATTATGAAAACGACATTATTTCATAAACAAATGACGATTTATTTTGAGAAAGAAAACAATTCCCATAGACAGTTCTCAAAGACAAATAACAGTTTTTTTTTAAAAAGAAACAATTTCCATAGACAAATGACGGTTTTTTTCAGAAAAAGACTGCATTTAAAAACAACTGACGATTATTTTAAAAAAAAAACAATTTCCATTGACAGTTCTCAAAGACAAATGACAGTTTTTTTTTTGTTTCCATAGACAAATGACGGCTTGTTTTCAAGAAAAAAAAAATAAATCCCATAGACAGTTCTCAAAGACGGTTGTTTTTTGATAAAAAAAAAATTTTCATAAAAAAACTTAAGTTTATCTCAAAAAATGACAGTGTTTGAAAAACAAATGACGATTTTTTTGAAAAAGTACAATATCCATATACAAATGACTGTTTATTATGATAAGGAAATTTTTTCATAGACGAAGGACGGTTTATTTGAAAAAAAAACAATTTCCATAGGGTGTTCTTAAAGATAAATAAGTTTTTTTTAAAAGGAACAATTTCCATGGACAAATGACGGTTTTTTCAGAAAAAGACAACATTTAAAAACAACTAACGGTTATTCTAATAAAAAATCTATTTCCATAGACAAATGACAGTTTATTTTTGAAAAATCAATTCCCATAGACAAATAACACTTTATTATGAAAAGGAAATTATTTTCATAGACAAATGACGGTTTATGTTGAGAAAGAAAACAATTCCCATAGACAGTTCTTAAAAATAAATGACAGTTTTTCTTTAAAAAGAAACAATTTCCATAGACAAATGACGGTTTTTTTCAAAAGAAGACATCATTTAAAAACAACTGACGGCTATTTTAATCAAAAATCAATTTCCATAAACAAATGAAAGTTTATTATGAAAAGGAAACTATTTTCATAGACAAATGACAGTTTATTTTAAAAAGAAACAATTTTCATAGAAAAATGATGGTTTTTTTTTCAGAAAAAGACATCATTTAAAAACAACTGACGGCTATTTTAATCAAAAATCAATTTCCATAAACAAATGATAGTTTATTATGAAAAGGAAACTATTTTCATAGACAAATGACAGTTTATTTTAAAAAGAAACAATTTTCATAGAAAAGTGATGGTTTTTTTTTCAGAAAAAGACATCATTTAAAAACAACTGACGGCTATTTTAATCAAAAATCAATTTCCATAAACAAATGATAGTTTATTATGAAAAGGAAACTATTTTCATAGACAAATGACAGTTTATTTTAAAAAGAAACAATTTTCATAGAAAAATGATGGTTTTTTTTTCAGAAAAAGGCAGCATTTAAAAACAACTGACGGCTATTTTAATCAAAAATCAATTTCCATAAACAAATGATAGTTTATTATGAAAAGGAAACTATTTTCATAGACAAATGACAGTTTATTTTAAAAAGAAACAATTTTCATAGAAAAGTGATGGTTTTTTTTTCAGAAAAAGGCAGCATTTAAAAACAACTGACGGCTATTTTAATCAAAAATCAATTTCCATAAACAAATGATAGTTTATTATGAAAAGGAAACTATTTTCATAGACAAATGACAGTTTATTTTAAAAAGAAACAATTTTCATAGAAAAATGATGGTTTTTTTTTTCAGAAAAAGACATCATTTAAAAACAACTGACGGCTATTTTAATCAAAAATCAATTTCCATAAACAAATGATAGTTTATTATGAAAAGGAAACTATTTTCATAGACAAATGACAGTTTATTTTAAAAAGAAACAATTTTCATAGAAAAGTGATGGTTTTTTTTTCAGAAAAAGACAGCATTTAAAAAGAACTGAGGTTATTTTAATAAGAAATTAATTTCCATAAACAAATAACGGTTTGTTTTTGGGAAAAGAACAATTTCCATAAACATATGACGGTTTTTTCTACGAAAATTCCCATAAGAAAATAATAGTTCATCTTAAAAAAGATATATTTTAAAGACTAACAACGATTTGCTTGAAAAAAAACAATTTCCATAGACAAATGTTGGTTTGTTTCAAAAAAAGACAGTCTATAAAAAGAACTCATGTTTTTTTTGGAAAATAAGAACAATTTCCATAAATAAATTACTGTTTCATTAAGGAAAACGAATTTCCATAGAGAAATTATGGTTTATTTTCAAAAATACATATTCTAAGGACAAATGACAGTTTTTTTTTCAAAGAAACAATATTCCATAGACATATGACGGTTTTTTCTACGAAAATTCACATAGACAAATGATATCAAAAATTATGAACCAATTGTCGAATCATTTTGTCATCATTTGGTGTGGAAAAACGTGGATCTCGCAATTTATGTTTAATCTGAGCGAATATGAAGAAATAACATCACAACCATTGTAGCAACCCTCGTATAAAATTTCCATATTTATAGATTCGTAATTAAGTTTATGATAGAAGAGGAATTTGAACATTTCGACTTAGAACACCCTGTATTTTTCATTTTCTGTATAAACTATTTACAACTTTTTACGAATAACCCTGTATACTATTTTACAAGTATAATATAACTTACTCTCTTATTTTATTTATATCTTGAATATCCCATTGAAAAACTTTCGAATATAATTGCAGAATCCTTATACAAGCAAGGGTGAGTCCGGTCCATGGTATTAACTCATCACTAATTTCATTAGAAAACATAATCACAACAAAAACAAGTCCGTAGTTTCGGAAACAAAACAAAAATCACCGATCACTCACAGACAGACAAAAGTTATAAACGACAAGTCGCGTTTGGAATAGTTATTTTCATAATGAGAAGTAATCGTTCACTGAAACCGACTCAGACGACGGTTTATCAAATAGGAAATTAGATAACAATGTACTAACACTAATTTTCCGAAATTTGTTAATTGTATATCGAATTAAGTATCCGTGAGGCGATTTGTTTTTGTTTGTAAACAAACGACCGTTCAAATTTGGCGGCTCTCTGGTAATTTTTAACCGTTTGCTTGACGTGAACGCGTCGCGGAAAGCGAAGGAAATAGATCATAAGAAGCCATGGGATTGGCGAAAGAGGTGGGAAAGGTTTAGAGAAGACGGTGTGCGCGAAATTTTCATTTCAAAGGAAATTTTTTTTATTGCAATAACTGAATTGTGAAAATGCAATACTAATTCACGGTTTTTAGCTATTTAAACAATTGTTAAGATAATCGCATACAGTGTGAGTCGAATATATTGATGAGCGCTGTTCATTGCATTGCATACAGTGTGGGACAAATGCAATCAGAAAATTGTTCCAAAATCAATTGTTTTTTAAAAAACAACAATTCCCTTACACAAATTCGGGTTTCTATTTAAAAAGACAGTTCATAAAGACAAATGACGATTTTATTTTCGAAAAAAAAATTATACAAACAAATGACGGTTTCTTTTTGGAAACTCCAAGTTCTCAAAGACAAATGACGGTTTTTTTTTGAGAAAAAAAAACAATTTCCAAAAACAACTGAAGGTTTGTTTCAGAAAAAGACAGTCTTTGAAAAACAAATGACGATTTTTTTGGAAAAGAAAAATTTCCATAGACAAGTCAGTTTATTTTTTAAAAAACGATTCCCATAGACAAACGACTGTTTATTATGAAAAGGAAACAATTTTCATAGAGAAATTACGGTTTATTTTAAAAAAAAAACAATTCCCATAGGCAGTCATCAAAGACAAATGACATTTTTTTTAAGAAACAATTTCCATAGACAAATGACGGTTTTTTTTGCCAGAAAAAAAAACAGCCTTGAAAAACAACTGACGGTGATTTTAATGAAAAATTAATTTCCATAGACAAATGACGGTTTCTATTTGAAGATAAATGACGGTTTGTTTTTTGAAAAAAAAATTATACAAACAAATGACGGTTTCTTTTTGAGAAAAAAAAACAATTTCCATAAACAACTGAAGGTTTGTTTCAGAAAAAGACAGTGTTTGACAATGAAATGACGATTTTTTTGGAAAAAGAATAATTTTCATATAAAACTGAGTTTGTTTTTAAAAAAACCATTCCCATAGACAAATAACTGTTTATTATGAAAAGGAAACAATTTCCATAGACAAATGACGGTGTTTTTCAGAAAAAGACATTTAATAACAACTGACGGTGATTTTAATAAAGAATTAATTTCCATAGACAAATGACGGTTTGTTTTGACAAAAGAACAATTTCCATTAACAAAAGACAATTTTTCTACGAAAATTGTCATAGACAATGAATTTCTCTTAAAAAAGACATATTCTGAAAAAGCTAACAACAGTTTGTTTTTGAAAAAAAAAACAATTTCCATAGACAAATATTGGTTTCAGAAAAAAACAGTCGTTAAAAATAACTGTTTGTTTTTTTGAAAAAAAAATCCATAGACAAATGACGTTTTGATTTGCAAAAAGAACGATTTCCATAGATATATGACGATTTGTTTTTTGAAAAAGAAATTATATAAACAAATGACGGTTTCCTTTTGAAAACTCCAAGTTCTCAATGACAAATGACGGTTTTTTTGAAAAAAAAAAACAATTTCTATAAACAACTGAAGGATGTTTCAGAAAAAGACAGTCTTTGAAAATGAAATGACGATTTTTTTGAAAAAGAATAATTTTTGTTTATGAAAAGGAAACAATTTCCATAGACAAATGACGGTGTTTCTCAGAAAAAAACAGCCTTTAATAACAACTGACGGAGATTTTAATAAAAAATTAGTTTCCATAGATAAATGACGGTTTGTTCTGAGAAAACAACAATTTCCATTAACAAAACACAATTTTTCTACGAAAATTGTCATAGACAATGAGTTTCTCTTAAAAAAGACATATTCTGAAAAAGCTAACAACAGTTTGTTTTTGAAAAAAAAACAATTTCCATAGACAAATGTTGGTTTCATAAAAAGACAGTCGTTAAAAATAACTGTTGGTTCTTTGAAAAAAAAAACAACTTCCACAAACAAATGAAGGTTTGTTTCAGACAGTTTTCGAAAAACAAATGACGATTTTTTTAAATAGGAACAATTTTCATTGACAAATGACGGTTTGTTCATGAGAAACGAATTTCATCGACAAATGAAGGTTTATTTTGAAAAAACAACAAATCCCATAGACAAATAACTGTCTATTTTGAAAAGAAAACTATTTGCATAGACAAATAACAGTTTACTGTTACATAACATTATATTCATAGACAAATTGCGGGTTATTTTGGTAAAAACAATTTGCTTAGGCAAATGACGATTTTAAAAAGAAAACTTTCACAAAAAAATGAAGGTTTGTTTCAGAAAAGACAGTTTTCGTACAACAAATGACGATTTTTTTGAATAGGAACAATTTCCATTGACAAATAACGGTTTATTTTCGAAAAAAGAACAATTTCCATAGAGAAATGATGATTTCTTCGTGAAAAACGAATTTCCATCGACAATTGATAGTTTATTTTGAAAAAGATATATTCTAAATACTAATGACGGTTGGTTTTTAGGGCAAATGATGATTTTTTTTAAAGAAAAAAAAAAGGATTTGCAAAGAAAAATTGCAGTTTGTTTGAGTAAAAAACAATTTTCATAGACGAATGACGATTTATTTAAACAAAATGATTTCCATAGATAAATGACGTTCATAAAGAAAAATGACGACGTTTTTGTTTAATTCTTTCCTATGAATAACGCAATAATGCCAAAACTATTTATTTTTTCTTTGTTTTTATCATTTTATTTTGGAATTTTTACTAACATTACAGTTAGATGCTTTATACAAATATTGGTGCAGAAACGACAACAAAAATCAATTAACCACATTTATTTATATATAAATAAATAACTCATTAAATAGGTTTAATGTATATAATAAATATTTTATCAGCAATAACTACGATATTAATAAACAAATTATTTATTACAAATCGATAGTGAACATTATGTTGCCGCACGCAAATTCTGATCCACCCTGTAATATCCAGTTTTTTTTTTGAAATACAAAGTTTCGAGGGTGTTTTTCAGATTAACGTGTCATCATATCAGTGTGTGTTGAACCCATGGACTCGAAGAACAAATTGAGTAGCAAGAAATAATATTAAAATTAAATAACGCATCTGATTAGTGAAAAAATAAACTATAGTAGTCATTGGCAAAAAAACTAAACACGAAATTGTATTTTTTTCACTAGAATCTTAAATATAATGGAATAAGCTTCGAAATCATTGCGAGAAGTTACCAGTAATCGGTAAACGTAATCGATGACTTACAGACCCAAAGATAGCAACTGAGATCCATGAATCCGGGGAGCCACCTTTGAATACTTCTTCAGTGAAAAGAAACTTACCTTTTTGAAAGGGTGGCAACAAAAAAACCTTTTATAAAACGTTAAAATAAAAATTAAGCATAAAATTTAGACGCGTGAAGAGTTTGAGGTTATTGGGTGCAGTTCAAAGAAAGAACTGTTAGATCCATGTGATATAACCGACTGTAAAACATGGCAGCAACTTGGTGATGGTTTGGGGATATTTTGTAGGAAGGGAAGACTTCGAAGAAAGGCTACAAAAACATATTATTGGATAATGTAGTACGTTCTGGCCAGCACCTGATCGACAGAGAATATTCGATTCGATTGAATGAACTGAAAGGGATGATTTGGACTTAACAGACGACCGACAACGCCATCCAAAGACTCCATGGAAAGATCATTGAACAAGTGTCCTCTCTAAGATACCTGGGCACCAGCAATGCTACCCAAAACTCAAAATCGGAGTACTTGAGCAAGCGCGGAAAACTCTGAACAACATGAGGACACTTCTGGTAAACCGCAACCTCAGCCTGAAACAGCGACAGTTGGACCATGGATCACTAGGATATATAAAGGAAAGATCGAAAGAAAATGGTCGATCGGCCATAGACGAAATGGCTGAAAGACTTGCGCAGATAGCTCGGACATACGTCTACAGAGCTGCAGTTTCTCGTGCGACAATTCGGATCGCCAGACTCCGTAAGGAGACGGCGTCGTAAGAAGAAGACGAACACCAGGTAACTTGCAGGTCATCGCCGTCATATTTTTGTTAATTTACTTTGAACACCTCCAGGTAGTACAAAAATATTTTCGAATTATATTCTTCACATTTTTTAACCATTCAAGAAGCATTTTACCTATGTATAAACGCAGTTTTAATTTTTTTTATTCATAATTTTTGTTCGTAAAAGTTTTCTGGGGTTTTCCCGAATCGAATGCACTTTTTTGATCAACGCGATCCATCATACTGTTCATAAATTCTTAGGTTTTACCTTCATGGTATCAAAGTTGAAAATATGAGTCACCCTATACAATTTTGGTATGCTACTATAGAAAATATTATTATTTTACCCACCTATAGATGAAAATTTGATTATAAATACTCCTGGAAC